>NW_008796218.1:13236637-13277970 GCF_000699145.1 Aptenodytes forsteri | reverse complement strand
GTGTTCAGCCATCTCAGGAAAGCAGGGCTCCATCACGCGTAACCATTAATTGGGAAGACAAAATGCCACCACTCCAAACATCCCCCCTTCCTTCTTCTTCCACAGCTTTATATGCTGAGCATGTTGTCGTATGGTGTGGGATATCCCTTTGGTCAGTTGGGGTCAGCTGTCCCAGCCGTGTCCCCTCCCAACTCCTTGTGCACCCCCAGCCTGCTCACTTGGTGGGGTGGGGTGAGAAGCAGAAAAGGCCTTGACTCTGTGTCAGCACTGCTCAGCAATAACCAAAACATCCCTGTGTTGTCAACACTGTTTCCAGCACAAATCCAAAACACAGCCCCATACCAGCTGCTGTGAAGAAAATTAACTCTACCCCAGCCAAAACCAGCACACCTCTGTACCAAAATTTCATTAATAATACATAAAATAAGCCTGTAGCTAATCAATAATTCAGAGGTCACGAAGAAGCCTAATGTACTGAGGTGTTCACCTCTGCCCCTGGTGGTTATGAATTCTATCCTCACATAGTTACAATAAATGGAAACTAAGCTGGATATAGAAATTTAATTTTTCCCAGAGGCATCATTTCTCTTCTGTGCTCTTCCTTCCTTTAATGAGCTATTTACTTTCTATTTGAGAGTGGGGAAGGTCAACTAACTCTGAGTAAAGACGCTCTAATGATTTATAATCATGGATTTTATTTCCCAAATTCCCTCAGTAGCAATAGATGAAGTATGTCTACACAAAGAATATGCTGCCCTCACAGATATTACTAAATTTTTCCCTGATTTGAAAGGTGAAGTTAATACCTACAAAACAGATCAGTGCAGACTTGGTAACAAAGGTGAAAAAATGGGAGCGAGAGTCAAGTCTGAACAGCCTTCCTATAGCACAGTATGTCTTACACCTGCAAAGTCTGAATACAGAAATGAAACACTTGTATTTGAGTTAGAAGAAGTGAGTGTCTATGTTGAAGTCTTTTTTCCTTGAATAATGAGCATAAATTGACAAACAGGTGTCCAGTATAATATAGGATGCAAGATGACTCACTGTGGATGGGGAGGTCACTGAGGTATCTAAGATTTCTTAAAAATTTAAGTCTGGGGATATGTCTCTATATGCTATTATAACACCATGTTTTAAAAGAACAAGCCTGAAGGTTGTGAGTGTTGTAAGTAGAGTGGACTGATGGCCACGTATCGATAACGGATGGTAAGCGAAGAAGGATGCTCCGCTGGTGATGCAGAATACATTTGTATTCCATGTTTGAACACAGACTTTACTATAAGATTTGATGACTGTGTCTAGACAGTATGCAATGAGGAAACAAATGATGTCATTTAGTACGTGGTCTATAAGGTATTGCTTAGGGTTGTTTCTTTCTTTTGTGTTAATAAAACAACCCATATTTGGGTTTCTGTTACACCATCATAAATATATAGAAACTCCTGCAGATTTTCTAGACCTTTGTGATATTTATATCAGTATTGTAATATGACCTAAGTTAATCTGATTTATAAAAAACAACAACAACACTTCCTGAAAACACAAGTTTAGTAATATTTAGAAGGGACATCATGGGAGAGAGAGAATTATACACAGAGTTATCTGTGCAGGCAGCTGAATGTTATAAATAGAAATAGTTTTGAGTGGTGCTGGAAGAGACAAGTGTGTTTTTCCAAAAGCACATGGTAAGAAGGAATTTGGCTGCCTATTAGTCTCAATCCTAAAACGTGCTGGTTTGCTTGTAAAATAATAAATTGAGATGGTATCTTTAGGAATTATGTATTTATATATGTAAAATTATTAGTAATTATTTAGATCTTTATCGTATTTGTGCTCCTGCCTTTGGTGGGGGGCATGGTGAAGTCACTCAGATCCAAACACATCAATCTCTTGAGCCAGAGCAATTATGCCAAACCTCTCTGGCTGTATATATTTTGTAAAGAGAATTAGCCTCAGGTTTCTGTTTTAATGCTTGGATTGACTATTTAAGGTCACTATTTCTAAAATACATATGTTCTTTTCTGTATCAAAATGAAATAGATAGCGCTTCAAAATAGCATCCTAAATTACATCACGTATTATAAATCTTTTAAGTAAGCCATACCTTCCTTATTTTGCTGCTGTACTTCTGTTTTGCGCTGTAATGCAGTGTGCTTTATGAAAATTCACATTATAGTCAGCTACTAATATTAATTATTTCAGAATGTTGCTAACAAGAAAGATAGTAAAATACATTTAGTGAATTTCATTTGAAGGAACAGAATGATGTATGTTGAAGATGAGCTATATCAGTCTTACCTGAGTCCTAAAGTGCGAGCTAATTTCTGCAGTGCCTTTTTCTTGCATATTTTGAAACAAAGGATTTTCTCAGGCTTCCTTTTAGAAAGGAAATTCTCTCTTACTTACGTTTACCAGCAAGGTTTTCTTCTGGTTTAAATACTCCTTTCCTTAATTTCTTTGTTTTCTCCCATTCTTTTCCTTGCAGGATAAAGAATAACAGGTCAATTAATTGTCAGTCATTATGGATACAAAGTTTGCTGGCAGTTATCATACTGTGCATGGCACTGTGACTGTGAATAAGAGGTAAAAACTGATTTCTGCTTTCCCTACCTAGGCATCTAGAAAGGACTAAATACCGGAATTCCACAAAGTCGCTAAAATAACTTGAGTCAGTCCATAGTGCAAGCTTTTTCTCATCTCATCTTGGTATATCTTTGCCTTTTATATTCCAAATATTTTGATTTTGACACTCCACATCTCTTCCCATTCAGAAGTTTTCAATTCTGCAAGAAAAGGTGATAAAATATTCAAGGAAAACACTCTTGTAGGGGTGTTCATTTACTCAGTCTTTCCTTCACCCCAACAACATTCTGCTGAACCTGAACAAGGAAGCTAATGAATTATTGAAGTGAACCACAATCAAAATCTTATGTTGCTATGTCATAGATTTATGCTCCAGATTCCTGCTGTCTGATTCTATTTTGCCAAAGGATGAGACATAAAAGGTCTGCACGGTTTCTCTTCCAGGATCCTCACTAAGGCAAGCTGCGTTAGTGCAGCTTTAAAGAGGCAAAAATTAATGAATAGAGAATCTTGCCCTGTAGGCCTTGCCAAGCCAAAACGGCTTTTTTTATTCAATGGCATTTTGACAGACTAAAGATTGGATTACGGCCAGTCTTTTGGAAAGGCAATTTCTAACGTACATCAATTCAGAGTATAATTATATTCATCTGTGGGTTTTCTAAAATGACTGTCTTGAAAAATGCACGGACTCTGGAAGTTGTCTCTGAGAAAACAAAGAACTACGGAAAGAGAAGCCTAGTTTTGCTACGACGCTTGAGCTGGCTGCTCCTTGGGGTTCTGCGGAATGCCTAGTATGAGGTGCTGATTGCTGCTGCTCACTTCTATTGACAAAACTTAATGTTATTTTAGAAATAAAACAGTAGTAAAAATAGCAAATGTATTCTGGGTAGCACCGATATATTTTCTTTCTGTCAAAGACAGACAAAAGATTCAGTCATTCAGGATTGAGGAACTCTGTGTCTGTGTATATTTATGTGCCCTTTTTATTTTTGTTTATAAAAACCCAAGGAGAACATAAATCTTCAGAATTCAAGGATGGTCCAAACTAAGTTGAATGAAGTTTATTCCAAATGTTGACATCTTATTCTTCCTGAGAGTGACTTGGCCTTGTTCTCTGACTAGTTTAACTAAATGATGTAACAAATGTGGATTTTTTAAATATCTTTTTCCTTAATTTCTGGAAGAACAGAGTTTTGTACACACTTTTCACGCAGGATATACTACTGACTTTTTCACTTACCTCAGGAAGGAAATAGTGAGGGCCGTCCAAAGAAGTACAAATAGGTGTGCCATTTATAGACATTTTGTCATCAAAATTCACAAATTTTAATACAATGCATTTTCTCCATGTTCTACCTTTTCTCTTCATAGTATCTGTTACAGTGGACTTATTTGTGACAAGTATTACTTTTATTTTTAGAAAACCTTGTTTCCTAATGTTATAATTTTGATCTTCATAGGCTTTACTTCTGATCTTCTTTGCTTTGCTGGGAAAAGCAAAGCACGAAAGATTTGGGAACTCTGGGGGGAACTGTTATGCTTTTCTGTCTGTCCTTCATAACTTATAGGAATTTTGATCTTCATAGGCTTTACTTCTGATCTTCTTTGCTTTGCTGGGAAAAGCAAAGCACGAAAGATTTGGGAACTCTGGGGGGAACTGTTATGCTTTTCTGTCTGTCCTTCATAGGACTTATAGGAATTCCCATACAGACTCAGGTCTACCTTGTTTGGTATCCTATTTCTGGCAGCGATCAGTATCTGTTGTTTCAGAGGAAAGGAGAACAGGAAAGCATCCTGTTGGCCATATTTCCAGTACCTCCTCAGGGATATCCTACCACTTGATCTGACTAAGCAGCACTGAAGTCCTGCAGGAGGTATGGCACTCAGCTTGAGAAAAATCAATCTTCAAATTCATAAATGCAGAGTTTAGTCACTGGAGACAGAAGTTCCCAAACCACTGCTTTTAGCTAGTTCAAAACTGGGATAAAGTGTGCTTAAATGAGTGTGGGGGAAAAAAGAAAAGACCCTCTAGAACAGATCATCTCACGGTTTTCACTGAAAACCCTCATAACTAACATTAGGAATTTGACTCATAATCTTGTATTCACATTTTGGCACCAATGGTGATTCCTTTTTTTCTGCGTAGCTCATATTTTTTAGAGTTTCACAAGGTCCGTTACTCTCATTCTTCTTCATGACCAGAACATATCCTCCTCTCCCTTTTGATTTACTCAATATAGAGCGCTTGAAACAGTCTTCCTCTCTGCTCAAATTCCTAACTTTTTCCCTGACCTTTGCACAAAGGTAACTTTTCTCACCTGTCCATCAACATTCTTGATTTGATTTCATCTCACTTGTGACTTTGCACTTCACATTGCATGTCTATTTTTTATTTTTAGCATCTGTTTTCTCACTCATTCCTTTACACCTCTCACTTTTGGAGTGACAACTTTTTCCAAGTATATCACACACTTTAAACATCTATCTTCAGTTCCTTTCTTAAAACCAATTGTTGAACCTTCAGGTACTTTCAGTACCTTAACTTTTCTCACCCCACTCTTTCAATACTCTGGCTTATCTCATTAATAAGACGCTTTGTGACTTTCTCTGCTGGTGCCAATGGCATGATCCTACTGACGTTAATTATTTCCACTTCTTTCATGCTTTCCTTTTCTATCTTAATCATCTTTAAAAAAAAAACTTATTCTCTCCTTTTTTTTAAAAGTCTACAAAATTTTATTTTTAATATATACTTTCTTTGAAGAAGAGAACTAAAATAAGGAGAGTTTGAAGTTGATATTTCTAGGCATTTTTTGTGAGTGCAGTTGACAAAACTACACAAGGTCTGATATGATGTACACCTTCTATGTAAATTTGAATATCTCCAGTAATAAGGAATTTTCTCTGTTATTATTTAGGCAATTTTTTGAAAAATGAGATGTGAAGAGATTGAGGAGCCTCGATTAAAAAAAAAAAAGAATCAAACACTAAAGCTCCTTCTCATTTTGCACAGCTATGGGTCCACTTAACATTTCTGGAAAAATAGGTCCTGACTGATGTGCCCAAGACCATGAAGGAGCTGGTGAGCCATAAACTCTATAGAGCTGCTTTGGGTTTTTAAAAAAATAAATAAATAGTGAATGTATTTTTCAATTTTTCCCAGTTATATTATTAATTTGGCATGCCTTATAAAGCTTACTGGATGTACTTCAGCAAGAATAAAATATAACACTTTCTACTTCTAGACAGGAAAGATATTTTTAAGGTATTGGTAATCTCTTTTCATAAAATGGCAAAAATATACATGGAATCAGGATATGCTCTGTTAAATCCAAAGAGAAGGCCAGTATTGGAGTTTGAGTGCCATTTTGATTTCCAAGTGGTAAGCGTGTTATCCTTTATCTTTCCAATTTTAAAAGTAGGCACAATAAGGGCAAGGTTTGCTGCTGCTGTAAAGCTGAGAACAGCCATTCATTCACAGAATTACACCTGTTTGCTTCAGCTGGGGCATTTACCTCAAACTTGTAACGCAGACATACATAATTTTTAATCCTGTAAAATATCACCACAGGGAAGTTCAACTGTGAGCATAAAAGTTGTCTTGTCTGAATCATATAGCGAAACTCTTGTGAGAAGTCTCTTGGAGGAAGTGAGGATGCGTACAAAGAGGATTCCACTGTTCCTCCTTCATCAGAGAAAGCTTTTGGTGCAATAAAGTGGTCATTTACTCATATTGCTATACTTCAAGCATTAATCTTCCTGTTAAAAAAAAAAAATCATAAAGCAACTTTAGCTATTGCAAAGGAACAGTTTAAGTGAGTTTCAAAGAAAGATTTTTACTTGATGGGTATTTTTATAGAAATGCAAATTGATTTGCTTGGAGTAATGCTTGCAGATAGCTCTGCAGAAATGAATTTGTAACTAACGGCTTAGAGTGAAAAAATGTTTTAGCTGTTTCTCCTGAAAAGATGAGGGAGAGAACCAAGGAATCTCTTGGATGTGCCAAGCTCGTGGCAATGTGCTTTTCGAAGCATTTTATGTGGTGATTTTGAGATCTTGTTAAAACCTGGAACAACTCACAGTGCATATATACATATGTTGACTTCTTTGAGAACAGATTGGGAAGGCGACCACTTGGCGCTGTCAGCGCTCCTTTGTTCGCTGCCACGCTTGCCATGTGCAAGTGAAACAAAGGTGTGGGTGCGATCCAGGCTTTGGATTTGTAACGGCAAGTGAGACATAATCATACGCCCGAATGTTCCCTCTTGCCTTTTGAGAAGATATTTAAAAATAAGGGATATAAAAACCAGATGAATGTTACAAATATGAAGCTACCACACATTCCAAGTTGGCTTGTTAGCTTTGTTCAAACCATCCTCCAAAAATAGTTCTGATGATAATGCCACAAGTTTAATGATTCCATGGGACTATTTTTCTCTGCCGCTGTGCAGGGCAGCAGGGCAAAAGTTTTCTCATGTTCATCTTTTTTTCTAAAGTAGGAGAAAAAGCCCTAAATATGCTGTTCGAACACATGAAAGAACACACCATCTTGTTAGTTAATTAGCAAACGTTATGCAGGCTTGTTCTGCAACACCAGCTTTTATTAGTAAAGCACTGGGATTTTTTCATAACATATTAGAGCAGCTACTTTCTGTCAGACTACCTGAGTAGACCCCTGACCAGAAGTTTCCTTTCATAAAATTTCTTTACTGAAAGAGTGGTTAAACATTGGAACAGGCTGCCCAGGGAAGTGGTGGAGTCCCCATCCCTGGAGGTATTTAAAAGATGTGTAGATGAGGCACTTGGGGACATGGTTTAGTGGGCATGGTGGTGTTGGGTCGATGGCTGGACTCGATGATCTTTGAGGTCTTTTCCAACCTTAATGATTCTATGATTACAGGTACAATTAATATTAGGAAATGTGATCCCAATAATGTTTAAAAACTTGAAATAACTGTCATTAACCTGTTAACAAGGCTGCAAAGTTTTTAAGGACTTTCCATCCAATAGTATATTTTCCATACAAAGCAACTACCAACAAGCCAACTCCTTTCCTCTATTCTCTAACAAAGCTCCCAGTGTCCAAATCAGCTCCAAATGTGCTTTCGTTCCTCACACTGAAGATGATGATTAGATGTGAACAAAAGCTACTGTACAGAGCTCTCTTAAGAAATCCAAATAGGTTTTGGAAGAAATGTTTATAACAAATCAAGGGTTTGAGTGTTTAGAGTCAAGCTAATAATTTTGTTCCCAAAAGTGGAATCCTACTATTGTCTCATATTTTCCTCTTGCCGTTACAGTATGAATTACGTTTTGACATATTTTATAACTTTAAAAAAAATTCTCCAAAGGACCAAGACTCCAAGCAGGAGTACAAATAACTCATATTGATATTTGCATGTCATGGGAGAAGACTTTCCTCCTGAAATTGCTGCTGTGTGAGTAGTCATCTTGGGCAGCACTTTGCTAACACCACAGCGTAGTACCCAGTGCTGCCTAAAGCTCTTGCACTTCTCTTTGGCACTGTGTCGCGTATCTAAATTTTCCTATGAAAGTGATACTGAGCGGCCTGACTGCACAAAGTTCTTTGTTTTCCCCCTCTGCACTGGCACACGCCAGCACTGGCTCTGAGGCTGCTTGTTTAAGAAACCCTGGGCCTCAGTCTGCATTCCTCAGTGTCAGCCTCGGGTAGCTGCAGCACAACATGGGGGTACAATGTAAGCTGAAACTGCAGTCCTGTTGACTCGAATGTCAGTTAATGCTTAAAACATTCTCCAGTAGATAGTAGGTGCACAGCATCGGTATACTACAAATACGCTACACCTTGAATTTAAAGTTCCTTTGTTGATTATTCCTTCCTGAAACTTTAATTCCGACAAAAAATGACAGTCAAACCTTACGCAGAGTCACACAATAAGTAATTATCAGAACTTAGTCTTTAAATGTGGATAGTTGGACAAGATGTCAAAAAGGTTAAATTATTGAGAAATTCTGAAGGTGAATTTTAACTTGGCCATGCTCTTTTAGCATATGCTTAGGCTAAAATCTGATAATAGTGTTTCAATATGTGCAGATAAAATTAAGCATCGCAAGGTGTAGTGGGAAGAATTGTAAGCTTAGTCATCTCAAGAAGTTTGACCACTTCTTTCACGAAGGCTTTGTTGTATGGAAACAAATAGTGAAAATTACGTCCTTTAATCACAGAATATGGATATTTCTGGATTAAAGCTTTTTTTTTTTTTACAAAAGTATAAAAAATCCCTCTGTTAGAAAATCAGTAGTTAATGGGTTTTCAGGGAAGAGAACTGGTTAACAATTACCATTAATAAGGACTTTCACCAGCAGTGTGTTAATTGAATTTTTGTGGTTCTTGACACTTTTTCATTATAAATGCCTTTGCAATTCTAGCCTAGGAAAAGGATGAGGATTTGCAAAATACCTTTTAAGACAATGGCATTTTTTAATTACTTTACCAGCCTTTTGCAGATTGAACATACAACTGTAGTTTTTACTTAGATAAGAAACCTTGATATAAATCACTTCTGTGATGTACATGTTGCATTTCAGAACTTATCTTAAATTTTATCAGATTCAGTGACACTTTTGCAGCGAGTAATGTGGGCTTTGGATTTTTTGTCTTTGCATCTGTGTTAATGAGGAGTGTTTCCTAGTATCACGGTATCAAGATCCTGAATGTACAGGAACTATGTGGTAATGCTGCAGTATATGTTAGCAAATCTTTGGACAAAAAACTAGAAATTCAGTAGTACAGCAAAACAAAGGTGTCTCTGCTCCACAGAATTCCCTCAGATGGCCTTTACCACAGAAACTGGATGCTGCATACAAAGAACAGAGTTAGTGACTAAGATGTGACACGATATTTCTTCATCTTTACTGCTTCTGGACTGTTTAATACATTATTTAGCTTATAAGTTAGTACTTATAAGGAAAATCATCAGACTTAACTGTTGATGTACGAGTATCATCTAATTAAACACTAAAAGGTAATTGTTAAATCATATTCATCATATTCATTTGTGAAAGCTATTTTTCATAGTATCTGGTTTGACGTGTAGCATAGTTATTTACATGATTTATGTTAAAAACTACTACATTAGAAGGTTACGCCCTTCTATAACTAACTTTGCTTTTGAAGAACGCTGGAGAACCAGGTGTAATATGTAAAAGCTGACAACTTGGACTGGAGTTGGCTTAGCTAAAAAATAGGCAAAAGTTGGAGGATTTGTTACTTCTGCAACCATACCCTGAAATGACTAGGGCTCTGTGTGAGCACAGCTTTCCTTTTACACAGTGCACTGAACCAAGGCTGCTGTGATAGTACTGTTATTCCTATATTCTCACATTTCTTAGAAACCATTAGTAGATGTGACCACAGCTTCTTTCATGACGATTAAATTTGACACAGCATTCAAATAGGAGAGCTTCCACGGAAACTGGGAGGCTTTGTGCCAACTTAGGCTAGGAAACAACTGGACCTTAAATTTTGACTTCCTTGTTTACTCTTCAACCTTTCCCATTTGGCCTCTTTCATGCTGTTTCTGGGCTACTGATAAGCTCTACATTTGTTACTGTTTTCACATATATAACAGGAAGAGCATGATTGTGGAGGCATTGCATTCGGTTTGCAATCCTCTGTCAACATCTGAAATGCTGAAATTCCTTTTATTTTATGTTGATGTCTTCAAGGTTTGCTTTGTGTACCTGTAGGCACTGACGTATCACAAGTTGGTTTCTCAGTGTGTCCTTTGGCATTATTTTACTTCCTAAAACCAGACAGGCAGAGTAATTGGTAGTGTTTGGGATGGTGTACAAAACCAGTATTGTTTGCACAATTTCTAGTAATCCAATTATCAGAATTGACTGGTATTGAGACTAGGGTTTCCAGTATTTTCTTAACATGGAAAGAGTGGTCTTACAGTTGCACTATACATGAAGTTATAGACATGGTCTCTGTATTTTTTAAAAATAAGACTTAGATCAAAAGTTAACTTTTTTCCTTTTTTTTTTTTCCTTTCTTTTCTTTTTTCTTATCAAACTGTGGCAAATTTACTCAGGCAGAATGCAGAATTTTCCCCTGGCTGAATTTGGTAGCTCAATGTGGACTTTTTAGGACAAAAGCCAGAGAGTGGTGAGAAAGGTCTATTGATGATGAAGCAGCACATCGTCAACACTGAAAACATGAATCCACACTCTCCGTAAAGAAATGAGCCTGTGATGTGATTGTCACTGACAGATAGACTCTGGAATCAATCATTAAAAATAAATCCGTATTGTGTCTCTTAGCTAATGAAATATATTGTCATAAATTCCTTTTTTTTTTTAGATGCTGGAATCCCTCTTTGATTTACTTTACCAGAAATGACTGTGCTAATATGGTGGTTCTGAGACATTCAGCCTCTGTTCTTAACATGCAATCTTTCTGCAGAACATAAAAATGATCAACATAGGCACAGCTTCAAGGCTAATTTCTTTTCACCTTGTGTGTTCCTCTATCACTAAGCTTTCTGACTCCCTTTCTACTTAATTGACATGATGGAAGATCTGTACCTTGAAATATGACAATACAGATCAATAAGTACTGGGTAAAATGTGCTTTGCCTGGTTTTATTTCTGTTTGCAGTATCATTGATTCATTTCTTTGTATGAAAAGAGTGTTGTTACAAGAAACAAAAGCTCGGCCTTTGCTTCCTTGAAATCTTGGAACAGTGAGTTTCATACTCAGCTTATCTGTGGTACAAACACAGCATTTTCCAGAAGGCCAAGTTTGGACTAGCTAGCTATGCAACATCCAAGCCAAGCAGAGTCTAAGAGGGAGAAATGAAACTGATATCCTTGCTCAGAGAGGGAATATAGGTTTTTGTATTAAGTGGTGCACGACTGGTCCCTGCTGTTCAGTGGCTTCTTTGGAGTCCTTTGGTTTCCTTCCTTTTATTGAAGGATAAAGGGCTACTTCTAGGTTGGGGGGGGGGATGGTGGTGGTGTGTGTGTCTTTTTTTTTTTTCTTTTTTTTCCCCCTGCCTTAAACTTAGCTCAGAGGAAACCTAAGCTGCCTCCACCAGATGGATGCAGTAACTTAAAGTTTTTTTAATGTTTTCTCCTATTAATATTATTCTCACCCTCAATGTTCATATTCCAACTCCTGCGTTGCGATTCTCACCCTCCTTAGAGAGAATTTGAAATAGAGAAATGATGTGATTGATAATTCAACACACCCTCTTTAACATGAAGAATGAAAAGAAACACATCCTTCCACGGGTAAATTTATTTTCTAGCAAAAATTCTTTTCAGATCAATTCTAAATTTCTGCTGCAGTTGCATATAATCTTTGTATAGCATTGTCAATAAGAGACAAGTTCTCTAAATGTATACAAATATGGTTTATTTATTACTTTGCTTTGAACTTATTTAATCTGCATGACCCTCAAGTATCATCCATGAGGCTGATTTTAATTTTCAGCCTAAATTATAATGGCTTGAAATGTATAGCTGATTCAAAATGTAACTGACCTGCTGTTTTAGGAGGTAAGGCAACAAGGTAGACCCACCTCTTCCGATGTGTCTTTGCTCTGTCTTATGTTGCTTTTCTGTGTTCTTCCTCCACAATCAGTGGTGGTGTTCTGAAGCCAGAGAAAAATTATAAGGCTGCTTTACAGCTTTCAGGAATGGAGTTTTTATAGGATCATACCAAGAATGTGTTTGGTCATGACTTGAGAGCGTGTAGGTGCTCATGGAGGTAAGGCACCTCCTGGAATAGTGGTAAAGGACGAACCTAGGAGTATGCCGGTGGCATGGTACCATTGAAATTCATGGTTAGTAATCGCTGACCCACGTTAATTTCTGAATGATGCAAAGGATTTGCTTGGGAGTACCGTGTCGGCCATTCAGCATGCCAGAGACTGTTCTAATAACTTACTGTGTTCCACATTGTTAACAACATCATAGCAAAGACCATCACGTGCTTGTGCCCACAATTGTTTAATTTGCTGTTAGAGACGTGACCTCAGAACCTCGGCATGTTGAAGCTACAGAGAAAGTATGCTCATTCAACCAAAATGCCATTAACAAGTACTCTTTCTCGTTGAGTTCCTAATCTAGAAAGGATAGAGAAAGCAACTACAGCAACTGCGTTTTGCTAATGGGACTTTGCATGTTTTGTCTCATGTGCTAAACACCTATTTTGTACCACCTAATAGTTGGGGGGGAGGAGAGGTTTTTTTACAGTAATAACTACTTTCCGTAAGATACACGTACTTACTGTTTACCTACAGCATTTATGACAAAGCAAGAAGACCTTGGAGAAACAGATCTTGAAACTGTACTTTTCATGCCAGGTCTGTTCTCCCAGAAATCGCCAGATGGGATTTCTTCCTGGAGGATTAACTGCTTCTTCCTCTTCCCTGTCCTCTTTTCTTAAGCCAAGTGCTTAAACAGTCTGGGAAGTTTGACTGCTAAACCCCATTTCTTACTGAGTAATGTTATGTTTGTCTTAGACTAAAGTCTTGCCTAGAGATGGTTCCATAGCATCTGGGTAAGGTTAGCCTTTTCATTTCCAGAATTTTGAATCTAATGTTTGTGTTAATACATTCCTGCTTCACAATGGGTCAGATACCAGAGGGACCGAGTTAGAACTCTTGTTCAAATCATCTTTTTCAGATTAACGTGGATTTGCTTCTTTTCTCACTACCGTCCCAGTCTTTGTTTAAAGTGATCTGGCAGTTCCCATTCCATAAACTGAAGGACTTGCTTGTTTAACCTGAAGGTAGAATCTGTTGAAGGGGAAAAATGTAAACACACTAGTTCAATGGGAATGGAATATTTAGATGTTTGGATTATTCCATTTGTGCTTATTTTTAGGGACCTGAATAACGTGAGTTAATCTCACTCTTGTGATTAAAGATGTAGCCGCACTACTAAGTGTTTCAGGGAAAAGCACAGGGCAGGTATATACTGTGTTACCTGCTCTGGTAGCTGCTTATCTGCACGTTCTTCCTCTGCACTACCCACTGCACTACAGCTGAATATTAATCATCTTCCCTGTTATCTGAATGTGGACACGAGGTAACTGCTCTGCACTACGCTGTTTCTTCCCTGTTATCTGAATGTGGACACGAGCAGTTACCACTGCTCTGCATTACACTGTTTTCTCACTGTTTCTCATGTTGATTTTTTTTCTTAACACCAGAAAGTTTCAAAAAACCTGTCCCTGCTTTCTGTCTGCCTCTCTTGATTTGAGCAGTAAATTGGAATAGCTTCTCTTTAAAAACTTGAAGATTAATGTTTTGGAGAAAGATTTATTTTTATCATTTAAATGCTCTGCAGAAGGATCTTTCTTGTTTCTTTTGTTTGGTTTGTGTGGAGGGGTTTTTGTTTGATTTTGAAACTCTGTAATTATTTGATAGTATAAATACTAGCCTAAGTAGTCTCAGGTATCTGCTGCATAGAAATTACTTGTTTTTACAGTTGTAACCTTGGCTTATTTCCTTCTTTAAAACTCAACTTCTGGCTTGATTTAAAATCATTACACACTACTTTTATGCAAGTTTGAGTCTTCTGGTCAAATTAATTATAAAGATGAAAGCACAAATGTCTATGAGGTTGCTTACATCTGCTTGAAGTGGGTCCCCAGTTGGTAAATCCCCAAATCCCTCCCCCTCCAAAAAATTGTCTAAATAGATTTCATACACTTTAACCTTTTCTGAATCACTCCTTTTTAAAGATAGATACATTTCGATGGCTGTAATTAATCAACAAATTAAAATGGCCATTATAAGTTAATATGTTCATTATATTGGGGTAATTTTTTCATTAGTTCTGCCCATCTTCACCCAACTTTGGTGTTGGTATATGTTGGTATATTTTGATCACACACCACGAGGAAGCTTGGACAAAATTTATGCACTTATTTTATCAAACAGACTAGATACATTTCGATGGCTGTAATTAATCAACAAATTAAAATGGCCATTATAAGTTAATATGTTCATTATATTGGGGTAATTTTTTCATTAGTTCTGCCCATCTTCACCCAACTTTGGTGTTGGTATATGTTGGTATATTTTGATCACACACCACGAGGAAGCTTGGACAAAATTTATGCACTTATTTTATCAAACAGACTAGATATATAAACTAATACTTTTTCATAGCTTCATAACAGTATTCAATATATTTTGTTTGATTGGATTGATATAAATTAATCCTGACAAAACAATAAGCTGTAGTGTACTCTGGCCTTACAAAGCAAATCAGAAGAGTAAATCTTATAAGAAAATTTTCTTAGCATTTGGATACAGGAGGAAATATCTGAAATTATGTTGAAAAATTCAGTACAGATGGGAATTGTTATTATGGAAATTTTAACTGCTTGGATATAAAATAGGGAATAAATACAGCTAATTATGTGAGGATTGACTAATTGTAAACATTATATCGAATAGATTTTTTTTGCCACCGCTGAGAGACACAACAAAACGACTACTAGGGTAAGGAAAAAGCACTATCTAGAAGAATAGGCAATAAAAAGTAGCCTGTGGAGGAAGCAGATTATTTCTGTCGCAATAATATGAAACACACATAAGATATGAAGGTATAGGAACAAGAATTTTTTTATTAATTCTTCACTTTGAGAAAAGGTATTCAAAATGTGTATATATTTGAGGAAGACTTCCAAATAGAATCAAATTCCAAATACTACAAAATGCAAACAAATTATCTGTTAGAAATATGCAAAATTTTGGAATAAGTATTGATAAAAAGAAAACTGGGGGCTTAGACATAGATGAAGAATTAAATGCAAAGTATGGTTTTAGAAATTGTATCAGGCAAAACTCTTAACTTCTACTGTTTAAAACAAATTTCCTGGATCTAAGTAAAACATAATGTGAACCAACCTGGGAAATTAGTACTTAAATGAGACAGGCAATCCCATTTGGTAGAAGAATTGCAAATGCTAAGATACGGTGAGAAAGAACAAATGTCGCCAAAATGGTACGTACTGTTGTAGGTACACATTATGGCATACTTCCCATTGAACTTAAGCAACATGCAGGAAAGTTATGGAGAAGCCTCACATTTAGGATTGCCAATGTTTGGAAAACAAGAAAAAAGGGACTGTTTACATTTTCTTTATTTTTTTAAAGTGCTCCAAAAAAATCCAAAGTACTTCTTAACGTGAAAATGTGTAATTGAGTTTTTTGTCTAAGAAGCAAAATTACAGATTTTCTATACATTTTTAAATAATAAAAGAGGGAGATGGGAAGCCTGTTAGCAAATGGAAAGGCTTTTATTGAATCCATGTAGTACGGCTACTTCAAGGAGCAAAAACCTTCAGTTCTTCTCTCTTACATACTTGTATTCCCAACTGAAATGAATGAGTCTGAACAAATACAACCACTTTGACAGCACTTCATTTTATTATTTTTTTATCATACAATTAGTCCTGTTCCCAGGCTAACATGTTTATTTGAAGCATGTATGTCTGTTCTTGACTGCACTATTGCCTCCGGATATATACGACTGTAGGCTGTGAGTGGCTAGTGACAGTCCCTGTATTAAGGAAAATACATTTTATAATGTGTTTTGTCTAGTTCACTATCAGTAGATGTTGATCATTGGTCTCTGGAGGCCCTTATTGTGGCCCATAAAAACATTACTGGCAAAGACAAATAAAGCGGTGCCAAGAATTAAGATGCTGGAGGGACACTGGTCCAAGAAGTACAGGTCCAAATTTGAATATATTTGATCATATATATTTGATCATATAATTAATGTAAATTTTTCATCGACTTCAATTTGGCCTGCAGTTTTTTAAGCCACAGAGATGTCTTTCTCACAGAGAATTTTTCTGGCTCCCTATTGACACCAGAGAGTAATACTTTGCACTGCAGGATCTCCATCAGCCTTGACTCTATTGTATTAATCGATTTAATTTATAGTATTAGATATTAAGTATTGACTAAAACTTGATTTTAGTCAACTTTTAACAGTTTTGTGTCTAACAGTATTAAATGGTGGCTTCCAGCATTTTGATATGTGCAAATGAGAACTGAAGAGGGGAGCAGTCTTTCTTCTGGTGATAAACCCATACTAGTTTTGAAGACTTGAATATTCTTCCTATGGCAACTTGGAATAAAATGTGCATGCCATTTATCTGGAAAAAAGAAAAAACCATAACAACAAAAAAAAAACACAAAAAAACCCCCAGCTCTTTCTCAGATGAGATTTTTTGGTTATCTTTTGTTTTGGAGGTGAAACGGAACAAAACTACAATGATGATAGTTTTTGGCAGAAAAGGTTGCCCTATTGCATCCAAAGAGCAGCAACAAAGCTGGCGAAGGGTCTAGAGCACAAGTCTTATGAGGAGCAGCTGAGGGAACTGGGGTTGTTTAGCCTGGAGAAAAGGAGGCTCAGGGGAGATGTTGTTGCTCTCTACAACTACCTGACAGGAGGTTGTAGCGAGGTGGGGGTCGGTCTCTTCTCCCTAGTAACAAGCGATAGGACGAGAGGAAACGGCCTCAAGTTGCGCCAGGGGAGGTTTAGATTGGATGTAAGGAAAAATTTCTTCACCGAAAGGGTTGTCAAGCACTGGAACAGGCTGCCCAGGGAAGTGGTTGAGTGACCATCCCTGGAGGTATTTAAAAGACGTGTAGGTGTGGTGCTTAGGGACGTGGTTTAGTGGTGGACTTGGCAGTGCTAGGTTAATGGTTGGACTTGATGATCTTAAAGGTCTTTTCCAACCTAAACGATTCTATGATTCTATGATTTATTAAGATGTTCCATGTTGATAGCTTTTGTTTTCCAATAAGACTTTTGAGAGAAGGTCAGAATATGGTTATATATATATAGTCTAATTTAAATGGACCTTTCTTCACAGCGCAATAGGATTTTTTTTTTCTTTCTTATGGCAAAAAAAGATGTAGTTCTAGACTTACCCATTGTGGTGTTTTTTTGTAAGTGATTGGCTTTCTTTTGTGTAGCCCACCTTTGTCAGTGTGCTACAGTTCTGGTATTCCTTGACTAAACAGCCATTTAAGCCAGCATTAAACTAAACTGCGGTTGATTAGCATGTCGCACTTTTGCACAAGATGGAATCTCATCTGTAGTGCTCTGCTTGGCTCAAGTTTGTCTGGGATCAAGTAGTTCAGTTTCTAAAAACGACAAGAGAGTGCTTTATCAAGTCATTTCTGTATTGCGGTAATTGGTTTCCAGGTTCACGTAAATTGATTTTAAAATGTTATCTTTTATTTTTTGTGTTATCTTTTATCTTTCAAATCCTATCTTAGTGACAAGTGTGGTATTTAGAATGCCTATGCATCAAGATGACTCAGTTTTATCGTTCAGAACAAGTTTCAACTTTAAAACCTGGCCTTTGTTATATTTTTTTAAAGTATTTTCATATGATTTTCTGCAGTGTACGGTTCTGTAACATTTAATATTCCATTTGTGATATGGAAGTAAATTTCATTAATTGTTTCGGTAGCAGCAACCTTCCTCAACAAAAGGGATTTCAAAGCTATAATTTTATGAATATCTTTGCAAGAAAATTATATTTGATACAAGTAAGTCTCATGAAGGATATTTTCAAAATTTTAAAAGCTGTTTGAAAACTTTTTGTGGTGCAGGACTGATTTTCTTGATTGAAAGCTAGATTTTCTTTGAAAATATTTTGGGTGTCAGAAAAGCATTTTTCACTATTTTTAATAGCACAAACTTAAGTTTTGTATTCCAGTGAGGCACAAGGCAGTTAATGAGTATTCTTTTGAACCTATGCCTTTAAATTCTGTATTTTCTGCGCATAGTATGAATTATCATGATTTATTTCCAGTTGCCTTTTTTTTTTTTTTAATAATAGTGTTCTTTTTTTGAAAGAGAAGTTCATGACTAAGGGACTTAGGGTTGAAGACTGTTACTTTAATTGACTACCTTGAGACTGCTCATGTGGCTTTCTCTCTTGGGTTGCTCCGGAAACGTGAAAGTGGCCTAAGAGAGGATGGGAAGAGTTCACAAGGCTGGTTGGATGTCACCTCAGCTACTGCAGGATTGACCTGAAGTTTCTCTACTGCCCCTGCTCTTAGTCCTTACCCCAGGAGAAGCCTTCTGGGGTAAGGACTTTGGCTATTTTCAGGCCCCCTGGAGTCAATGTGGCAGTAGCCTGAAGGAACAAACGGTGGAACTGGTTAAAAAACCGTCCTCCTCAAGTTCTTCCTGACCCAGATGCCAGTATGAAACAACTAAGAGTTTCTTGCTAGGGTGTAACTGAACTTGGCTTGATAGATGTCATATTTCAAAAGCCCGAGCCTGTCAACGGTTGATAAAATGCTGTCTCTGCCTTTAAAATAAACAGAAACTCTTCTGTGTTTAGTTCTTGAAGGGAAGAATTGAATACAATTAACAGTTTATGCATTATGTAAACCACATGTTAACCTTTTAAACCTAAGGTTTGCAGACTTTAAACAGTTTAGAAAATTTCTCAGTAAAATTATCTGCTTTCTCTCACAGTATGTAGAATGCAGAGAGATAATTTTCTGAGGGGAACTGTTCTTCTTTTCTTGCACGCTTGAAGCTTGAGCTCACCGAACCGAGCTCTTCTGCGCCTGCAAACACGCAGGACCTCCGCCTGCTTGTCGAAGCCATTGTCCCAGCACTGCTCAGCGCTCCGGCAGCACCATGTCCCAGGGACAGAGTCCTCTGCTGGGCTGGAGCTTCCCTTCTGCATGCTCTTGGTAGCATTAGAAGGCCTGGGGTGAAAGTATGGTCTGCTACAAATAATGCCCAAGTCAATTCAAACCCTTCAATGGATTTTGGATGAGACCCAAGGTACATATATAATGCAGCCAGAAATGATTGATGATGGGATGGAAAACATTAAAGAAATCCCCTGCCATCTGGTATTGTTGATAGTTTGCTGGCATGATGTCTTGCAGATTCCTGTACATGCTGCCTTTGAGAATAGGTGTAAATATCGGTCTTTGCCATTATTATTAAAAGATGTTGGGAGGAAGGGTGTAACAATGATCTGGCTGAGATCAGTTATGTGCAGAGAAAAAGAAAGCAAGCTCTACTTCGAAGTAACCTGTAGCTATTATCTATGACCTATTATAGCTTCGACAGTTAACTGTTGACAATACTTGGGAACGTGGTACTAGTTAGTGCTATTTTCCAAATAAGATTCCATCAACTTCAATTTATATTACTACACTTTCAGCAAGTGCCATTCTGAATTAACAAAAAAATTCTGTAATCCCTCTAGCTAATCCAAGCATAACTGTTTATAGCATGGAGCAACCCAAGGGTAAGAGATTGAGTTTTATAGGCCAGGGTGCAAGTCTTTTTTTTGATTGTGTGAGCCTTTATTATGAATTTACTAATTCATAAAAACATAAAATAAAGATCTCTGAGATTGAAAACATATTTCCAAACTCTGATTTTATGATGATCAATTACTGCTTCATGCCTAGCCTTTTGTCTCAGTGTTTATAGCAAAAGACTCATGCGTACAGAGGAATTTCAAATTCAGAATAACATGACAGTTTCCAAAGTCAGGATTACTTCATAAATTGAGTGGTTTCATTACTACTGACAGCAGGCTTAAAATGCCCATTATTGTAGTACAGACGTATGGTGTGTAACAGTTAATGTGACTAATGCCATTTGTATCAAACCTACCTGACAAATACCAAGCGCCAAGTTCAGTAGCGAACAACTTTTAATCATTTCACCATGCTACATGCTTTGAAAGTACATATAATTTATGCTGCAGATGCGTTTTCCTCAATGAAGCACTTCTCAGGAGAGGTAAAATGTGTGCTACAGATAGGCCAAACTAGAGGTTTAAATTGTATCCTTACCAAAACCACCTGATGAATGATGTGTCTGTCATGCACGAACAGTGGTTGTTGAATTCAGATTACACTGCACGTGTAGATGGCAGTGGAATACTTTTAAGAACACCAATTAACTTTTGTGAAAACAGATCTATCCAGTGTACCAAAACAGATTGAATGTGCTGTCTAGTGTCTCGAGTTCACGACAGCAAGTTTCCCAGGAAAAAAAAAATCTAGTGTATGCAAAATGAAACAATTACAACAAAGTAGGCAATGAAATGTTGGAGGTCTGTTTATTTTGTGTTTATTTTGCATTCATTTTCAACTTGGCATTTTTCATTATTCAGTAGGAATGGAACTCTACATTGATATTCATATGCATGTGTTCACGTACCTGTTTACAGCTGGTTATGGTGTCAGTTATGAATTGGGGGGAAAAAAAAAAATCAGTCCTCTTCATGGCTCTATACGACAGCTGTAACTTTAACCCAGTCACTGGCCTTGTCAAGCTGGGTGGAACATAGTTTTTCATTCTGAAAAAAAAAAAAAAAAAAAAAATTCAAAGGACACGGGGCTGCCTTATGAATGCTTAGGTCAATAACAATAGTGTGATTTTTTTTTTTTTTTAGTTGCAGAAATGTGTAGTTAATATTTTCGTGACAGTCATAGTCTATTTTCACTTTCCAAAATCAGTTGTGCACAATTTTTCTACCGAATCGAGTAACTCATTCTATATGGTATTTCTTTTAGTAATTGATGAACTATAGCTTTTTATAAATAGTATCTGTGTGCTTCAGTTGTATGTGCAGTAGTATTTGCAGTGATTTGTGCTCTTTGAAACATTTTGTGAAGCCTTTGGGTTAATCTGTGTTCACTTATGTCTGTCACCAACTGTACTATGTAAGATGACTGGAATGCAACTGTACAGGAATATTTGCTTTAATTTTTAGAGTTTGCCTGGTCAAAACTTTTATTCACTCCTCTGAACTGATGTTATGGAACAGAGGTAAGGGTTCACTTAAAAAAAAAAAATAATCAAAAAACCTCAAAACCCCACATTTCTTAATACCAAGCTCTTGGTATGTTCAACTCTTTTATGACCATGGTGTTCACACAGCTGTACTATCTCCTTATTAGTATTTTTAGGTGAATTCTTGTAGTCTTGGATAGAAAGTCAAGTACTTGGACAAATCAACTCAGATGATCCAGAGATGTGTAGGGAAAATGGTACAATATGTCCTCCCGTAATCATTTGCTGGTATTTGTGATTCAACAGATTTATTGGAAATGAAACAAACTTTATGGGAACGTAAAGATGGCTATTGCAAATAGCACTGTAAAAAATCTTTAGTGATTTAAATTGTGCTTGGAAGCAACAAAGCCTCTAAACTTGGTATTTCCTCTAAGAATATAATGACCTCAGGATAATGTCACTAGAACTATTCCCATTTCTCTTCAATCCCGTATAAGGGAAACAAAGGAAAACTAAGACCAGTACTATTATGTAAGCTATCCAGACAAAAACCCATTCGAAATGCTTTTCAATACAGCAAAGCATTCCTTTCATCTACTCAGTGACAATTAGAAGTGAAAGCTGTGTCGTTTATTTGAAAACCATCTAAGCAATGTCTAAAAATGTTATAAGCAGTGATAGAAATGAGACTTCCCCCCCCCCGCCCTTGTTACCAGCTACCCTAGTGTTCTGTCTGCTTCATGTTACTCTAATTTAGCAACTCGGATATTTCAGGTACATATACTGTGAAAAGGAGTAGAAACAACACTGTAAAATCCTGCATGCTAGGATTTATTTTATTATTAATTTTTAGGTGATGTGTGAAAATACGATACCTCTTCAAGCAATTGCTTTGGAATGAAGACACTGAAAAAACAGAAAGATTTCCTCAGATAAGGAGTAATAACACTCTGCATCCTTCATTCAAGCATAAAGTGCTTGAAGCGTCTCAAAGAATATTAAATGTTAGTCAAATAGAGCCTTGCACTGCGCCTGGATAATAGTGATTAACTGAATACAGGGCTAGGATTTTGCATAACATCACAGAATAAGATGATGATGGTAAGGACAACTCTACTCTTTTGATTGCTCAATTCATTCAGGTTTAATAGTACCAATATTAACAAAAATGTGAAATTAATGAAAGCTCAGTATTCATTCATCTGGCGAGATGCCAACGCCTTTATAGAGAAGAACAATTGTGCTGTATCTTGTTAAACATTCTGGGCCTGATTTTCCAACATGAAGGATTTAGATTTACTTTTATCATTTTGGAATAGCATCACTAGAATAATATATGTAAATCAATTATATTTCCCTCTCTTTATAACCTCATTTAATGCTTGGTAGTGTCCTGTCCTTCAGGACTTTCTAGATTGCTGAGTCAAACTGCAGTGCTGTTACATTTCAGATGCCTAGATGAAGATACTGAGAAACCATGTAGTTAGAGTCAAAGAAAGCATATCTCCAAAAACCTTGGAAACATTTAATGCATACAGAAATACTGTAGACAGTATTTGGAATACTTCTAAGACATTACAAAGCTACCAGGTAGAAAAATCTACCTTTTCTTTATGAAGGTTTTTCCTACTATTCAACTGAAGCATGTATTTTGAAGTAAACTTTCCCATTATCTCACACAAAATCTTAATGTAAAGAAACACCTTATTAGCAAAAACGTAATTGATACAGGCTGGGTATTTCCATGGCAAATGGTCTGTATTCTGTGGTGGGCTATATGCTGTCGAATGGATTTTTAAAAATAAAGGTATAATTAAAACAAAACCAAACCACAAATGGTACCCGAAAAGTATTTTATCTTGAAAATATCTACCATCTCTTAGTATTTGGAGGGAGCTCAAACCTTCAGGACTTTTACTCTCTTGACATCCATAAAGACTCATCTCTGCCTTTGAACATTTGAGGACACACACTTACTTTAGCATTCTTTTTCCATAGCTTCGGAAACAGCTGGTAGGGTAGCTGCCAGGTCCCTCTGCTAGGTCATCTGAGACTCTCTTGCTGACTTGTCACGTTCTGCTTCCTGAAAATGAGAGAGACGTAGGGCTGTGGCAAGGGGGGAACACCCAGCTCTCTTCCTTCGTGCTTACTCAATTCTGACTTTGAACATATGACACCTTGGCGGGGGGGGGCTTATACTTTTAGTATTTTGAATTTCCTGTCATATTCAGGTCCTAATCTGTCACCATGAGGTACTGTTTCAGATCACTTGATTTTCTTTTTGATTAATAGATTCCAATTCTCTTGTCCAAGATGACACAGACTCACTCTCGTGGAAGTGAGCACTGTTCCCAACACAACTGTTTGCAAGCTGAATGGAAATGGGTAGATGAGAGATGGCTGCAAGCCCCATTTTCATGATGAATGTTCATGTTTTCCTAGGCTAGTTTTTAGTTTACATTGAGTTCTCCAATATTTTTTAAGGAGAACCATGCCTTTTCCTGGGGTTAAATGCTGATGTTCAAACGAACGTTAGTGTCCTCTCTCTGATCTGCTTAGGTACATCAGTTTTATGTACTACACTAATTTAAGTCATCAAAGAAGGTATAAGATTTGAAATAGGAATTAGTGACTCCATTTTTCAGTGGTTGTTGTGTCTTTTCCCCAGCAATGCTTTTGCTTATTTGAGTAACTCATATGCTGTTTCTGCTATAGTTAAGTTTTCAGAAGCAAATGTAGCGAGAGTTTGTGGCACCAGCGTTATTTTATGAAAATTTGTAAACACTGATGGAAGAAGGTTGCACAAGCTTGCTGAACTATAGGTGTTTTGATGGCTTTGAGTTTAATGGCACATTATGAAAGGAAGGCATGCGGTCCAGTGATTAGACCAGGGCACCGGAGTTTCTCGATTCTCTTTTCAACTATTCTGTGGACTTGCTTGGGTGGCTTTTAGTAAATCAGTTGAGCTTTTTGAAGCTCAGTTTACTCATTCATAAAACTGTTTTAATATCTCTGGTCTAAGGTTGCTGTGTGCCTCCTGCTATTAAAGTTAAAAACTTAATTACTGTATATTTGTACATTGCTATTATTGTTAATTATCAGTGTGTTTAAAAAAATGAGAGGGAATCAAATTATAAAAATGGACAATCGGTATCAGAAAATAATACAAACTGTAATTGCAATTACAGTTATTTAGAATGAAGTATGGTACTAACTGCCCGTGGTACAAAACTGAAGGTTCAAATCAAGAGAAACTATTGGGCTATCTAGAAAAAAATAGTTAAAAGCTATTTATTATACTTTGCACCAGTAAAACCGGTGTTGACCTTATAATTTTTGGAAGTTGTTTGTCATTCTAAATAAGTATATGTTAGTCCATTTCAAGGGGCATGGCAGAATTCATATGTTTACCTTTTGCTATTGAAATGAGTGAAAAGCTATTGACTTTATTTGGAGCAACCCAGCAAAAGTTAAACTGCATCTGAAAAGCCTAGCAAGCTATACAAAATAATTTTGCTTTTGCAAACATATTTTCTTTCTATATTTTTCTGGCATTGCATGGTATTTTTGCGTTCTCCAATTTAATACATTGGGAATATGGATTTTACAATGACGTCAACGTTATAAGATGACATGTCTGTAGGACTTGTGATTTTGTGATTCTGGTGGGTGTCACTGAAGTGACCAGCAGCTCAGTCACAGCAGAGAGGTATTCTCGCTCCCCTTCCCTCCTGTTCCCTGCGCTTGCTCCCACCGCAGCACACAGTATGCACCAGCTCTCACGTGCATTGAGCTCTTTGGTGAGCTGCTTCAACTTGCAAACCCTGCAGGCAACCCTTTTTTTTTCCTGCTGGTTCAATTTTCTGTTACAGTAGCTGACTGAAACAGCCCAGGGAGGGATTTGATGGATGCCAGAGCGAGAGCAAGGGAACAGGCAGGAGCGTGTGGCTGGAGGAGGGGGGAGTAATTTTGGTGGGGTGCAGAAGCAAAATGCTTTTGTGACCAACTGGAATGACTTCCTGCTGCCAGAACCGTATATATCTTGTTCTCTTTGAATCACCAGTTTCTCATTTTGTGGCAGTCGGCGTTGACAGATTTTGAATTCTCTCTCCTTAAGTTTGCAAAGAATGTTTTTCCCTTCTTTCTTTCATTTTGTCTTCCTTATTTGCTTTTTTTTGCGTCTTTCTACTGTGACCATTAAGTAAAATGATGATGCAGGTAACAGAGCATATTTATTAATCCCTTGTCTATATACAAAGGCACTCTTCTCCTCCCACTTTCTTCATACCACCCATAATCTCCAGAGCGAACCCTGTGGTCAATCATTTCAAGTGGGTGGTCAGCCTGCACATATTTGAGAGCTCCAGATTTGCCTGTGGAAGCTGGAATGTCTGCAGTGTGGGCTCTATTGTTCTCTCCACTTTTTAGATACTTGTGGACAACTGCATGACACAATATTAAAAATATTCCCGACCATTAAACATTTCTTGTCTTTTCCTACTCCATTGGATTTAGAGCTATTGTATTTTCACTTAAGAATTTTCTACATAAATGGCAGACTAGATAATTGCTTGAGCACTGGGCTATACTTGGCCCCTTTTGCTGTCTCTTTCCATAAACAGGGGTTAATCAGTTGTGACTCGCAAGGAGTTGCAGAATCTGAAAGACACAACAGCAGGGATGGAAGCTTCCTCATAGAAATGTGTGAGCTCATATGACAAAGTAATTGTTTTTATTAGAACTGCACTTAAAAATAATTATTACAATACGCTGATTTATGGGGCATAACTGTAACAGAGCAGTTGGCCACATTTTTCTGTTACCCTTTTATCTCTTTTAGACTTTAACGGCATGTTAAGTCAAAACATGTTTTCTTGTTACCCTTGTACAAGCCAAGGGCGAGTCCAGTACCATGTAAATCCAGTTTGTTGTAAACTGAATCCAGTATTAGGTAAAAGTTTTTTCCTCAATGTTTTTTCTTATCTCAGGTCCTGTTAAAAGTACTTTCTCCCTGGTAGTCTGAAAGAAACAGAAGGAGCCATTATCACCCTATGCTTTGACCATTAACAAAACGCTCACCGTCACTGAGAACTTTTATTGTCAATGCATCCGAGCACAGAGACTAAGAATTTTATTAGCTAATACTGTACTGTCGACTCCGCGCTGTTTGTGGCTCAGTCTAGGATGTGGGAAAGTCCTGGTAACACCTATTTTTCTTTATGCTTCTCTTCCTTACAAACTACCACACTTGGTCTGTATGAATGGGAAAGCTGAGATTTTGTTCTATTCCTGCTGAATTAGGAAACGTTGAACAGTTTAATCTAGGGGAACATCCACTGTCCTTGCAGAACTTTGGATCAGGCAATACGTAAAGATACTCACGCCTTCAACTTTGAGGTTTTTCAGACTTCTCAAATCTTTCATAATGCAGCAAAGCGAGTAAAATTACCGGCTCGGTCACCACTAAAAAGATATTCCACTTCCAGCTTGAAGTTTTAAAACATGTAAGGACTAGATATGCACCTCTTTATGAAAAGATATTGCTAATATTTTTCTGTCCTTCATTCTACAGGAGATATGTGCTTTTTGTATGAATATTTTTTCAAATGTTAAACTACCCATTTGCAGAGCATTAGTATTTTCCTTCAACCCTGTGACTTACTAGTTCACAGCAGTTTATTGTAAAGACTGAAACTCTCGGGAATGGTGAGAGGATGTAATATTTGTTGAACCCCCACTTTTCTGACAGGATGTTTAACGCGAGTTCTCCTAACCAAGCAATAGCAATGTTCATAAAATCTCCTGAGAGCTTAGTCCAGCTCACACTGGCAAACTCAGCGTTATTCGTCTGCTCCCTGAGAAGAGATGGTGCCAGTGAGCATTTTTTTTTAAACGTGTGCTGACATTAGTCTTAAATCCTTGCATTTAGGTTATTTTCACTCAAATTACATTGGACTGTCATCCATCAATTTTGAATACGTTAGTTAAGGACATTATTACGCACACTTGCAGTCTGAGTCATGCAAGCCAGCCAAGCCCTGGGGAGGTCTCCAGCCCAAGCTGATGCTGCCAGTGGGGCTGCCCGCCGGG
Source organism: Aptenodytes forsteri (assembly GCF_000699145.1). Taxonomy (NCBI): domain Eukaryota; kingdom Metazoa; phylum Chordata; class Aves; order Sphenisciformes; family Spheniscidae; genus Aptenodytes; species Aptenodytes forsteri. The sequence continues at coordinate 13,250,478 of NW_008796218.1, read as the reverse complement.
ACAGATCTGGCATATCCTGAAGTCCCCCAAGGATGAGAGCTTCTTTGGGCAACCTGAGCCACCACCTGACTGTCCTCATGGGGAAAATGTTTCTCCTTATACCTAGCCTAAAACGCTCTCATTTGAAACTTGTCTTTTGTCCTACTTCCACGCACCTCCACAAAAAGCCTGGCTCCATCTTCGCAGTAACCTCCCCGTAGGTGCCCAGGGCTGCTGTTAGGTGTCTCCAAAGCCATCTCTTCTCCAGGCTGAGCAAGCCCAGCTCTCCTGAAGCCCAACTCACAGGGCATGTGCTCCAGCCATCTGATGTGCTGGCCCAATGAAATTGCTGCAGTCAGTGTTTTGTTTAGTAAAATTTTCCTGATTTTTGGTATGTACTTGCAATGCACCTACTTTTTAGCTGTTAATTTCTAATAGTGTTTATGCATTGTTGTTGCTCTTCAACACAACAGTTGAATAGCAAAAACTATTGGATTACCTAATGGATTACCTCAAACTACTTCAGCTTCAATGGTGATAAACTGTGCCCAGCCACATTATGCAATTTCTGTGGAAAAAAGTATCTTCTGTATGATGCTATATTCTCTGTGTGGTTTCAGGGCACGCACTTGGCTAAATACTGAAAATGTAGAAAGCTTTATGTGAATCTTGAAAACACAGTATCCCACATATTCCTTATGGTATTATATAGTGGCAGGGGTTTTTAAAGTGCAATTACTCAATTTCATATCTTAAATTGATTCAAAGTATACTCTGAGATGTAAAGTTTATGAATTTTTACACTGTAAAATCTGCATGAATATTTTCCAGGGTATTTTTTTCTTCAGTTTATATGAAATCTAAAAAGTAATAGCAGCGATTTTGTATTTTGCTTTGCCGCCTGAATAGATTATGGACAATATTTAGGTCTTCATTAAAAGTATGTTAAAGAAAGTGAGAGTCAGCCGGGCTGCATTCACCCTAACATAACTGTTGATTTAACCAAAAAGTTATTGTGTACAAATCAGATTATGTGGTTACTTAAACTTAGTCTTAAAACTATTGTACAAGTACGGCTTGACCAGCTCCACATGTGGATAATGGTCAAACGTGGATAGCTTGGATTTTGTACTGGAGGGACTCCAACCATTCGCATCATTTGACACGTATTTGTACATGCATTTGTATTGACCAATGTATCATTTTCAGTCTCTTTTATTTGGAATTTATTGCCAAGAACAAAACAGAAAACTGAAGTAATAATCATGTATCTACTGAAGTGAAAGAAAATGTAAACCGCTAAATTTGACCAATGTTTCAAATTCATGCTCTTTGGTGAAAAATTGAAGGTCAGCATGAATATATTATCAAATGCACATATATAATAAAAAAATGCTTTTATCCCTATCAAAAAATAGCTAGCAGTTTGAAGCTACGTGAGGTTTTATTGTACACATCTAAGTCCTTTAAGAGAGTTAATCGGTATGCTTTAGATGCTGAGATCTAAAAATGTTTATTCTACAGCTAGAATATGCTTCTGCTGGGAAGAAAAAGGAGTAAGAATTTTGGTTGCTGAAATGCCCTTTTTTTCTTTAATTCACATAGCTTACCACAGCTTTTCATGCCCTTTTAAAACCAACGAATTTTCTGGGGAATAATACCTCTTGCTTTGAACTGTCCAAATGAAATATAGGATTTCAGATAAAAAAAGCTAAAGTCTGCCAGAAAAGAAATCAATAGAAACCTGCAGCTTTACAGTACAATACATGCATGGGTTGAGGCGGGTTGGAAATAAAGGAAGGTGAGGTGGTCTTGAGTATTTCCAGAACTGTCACACAATTGATGGTACCAAAGAGCAGGTGCAAGCTTTACCGTTTTCCTATATCACCTATATCTCCTATATTTAGCTGTGCATACGCCAAACAGTATTTTTTGTCATTGTGTTGTTCAATGTAAGATGGAGTTGGTTGCACTTTCTGAAGTGGTTGGAAATAAAGGAAGGTGAGGTGGTCTTGAGTATTTCCAGAACTGTCACACAATTGATGGTACCAAAGAGCAGGTGCAAGCTTTACCGTTTTCCTATATCACCTATATCTCCTATATTTAGCTGTGCATGCGCCAAACAGTATTTTTTGTCATTGTGTTGTTCAATGTAAGATGGAGTTGGTTGCACTTTCTGAAGTGCCTAATTTACATGGTGAATAAATAAATAAAATACTGACCAGTACTTAAGTTTGCCATATAAGGAAACCTTTCATCTAGTTTAATGGTGTTCAGTACAGCTTAGTAGCCTTAGGCCTATGACATCATCCACTACGCCATATAAGGCTTCCTTGGGTAGAATTGCTCATTGCCATTTTGTTCTGTTACCGAGTAGTCGAAGATTTTAGCTAATTTTTTGTCTTCTACTTCAACTGTAGCAAAAATTGTAGTCATTGGGATAAAGAAAAGCTACGTTTCTTATGACGATGTTGAATTACTTATCTGACATGGTGAACACTTTAAAAGTAAGAATTCCGTAATCTAATTATAAAGGATGTTGAGTTAGCTTTACTTTGGATAACTTCAGCTATCATTGTTTTGTGTTGCTTGATATTTTTCGTTTTCTTTAAAAAAAAAAAGGAATCCCTTTTTGTCTGCCAAATTAACTGTATTATTTTTTTGTTCACACCTATCTTTATTTTCTATTCTCCAAAAATTATTTTGGTAACTTCTTTTCTGCAGTCTTTAGGTCTTGTCAGGAGCACAGCAATTGCCTCACATCACAAGTCTTACAGGTTTCAATCCATGCATTAGAAGGGGCCCAAAATCAGTATCTACCTAACTCCTTCCCAAAACCTCACTCGAGCAAAATACATGAGAGAAGTTCATTTCGTAAAGGTAACACACTGTGGCAACCAGTTTCACAGTTTAATTAGGCTTTGTATGGAAATGGTTTTGTTTGGTTTAAACCTATTTTTGAGAACTAGGTGGAGGGAGGAAAATTTTTTCCATGTCATAATGCATTGTTCATATCAAAGTTGAAATTCAACGCTGAATTTCATCCCACATTTTTTTATCCAGTGACTCAGTACCATGAGATCATTCTGCAGTTCTTCCTTTTTTGACCTTAAATTCAGTGAATAATTTATTATCAGCAACGAATGTTATTACTTCACTGTTCACTCTTTTTTTCCTCCTCATGTACAAATATCTTGAGCAACTTAGGTCCCAGTACATTAGCCACTAATAATTTTTCTGTCATTATGAAATCTATCCATTTATTCTTATCTTTTGTTTCTATCTTTAAATAGATATCTATTTAAAAAAACAATCGTTGTACGTTATAGCACCTTGGTTGTTGGGGGGTTTTAAGAAACTTTGGTGAGAGAAATTATTGAAAGGTTTTTTTGAAACAACCATACACTATACCGGGTGCTTCATTCTTGGTCATATGCTTGTCTGCTTCTAGTAGCTTTACGAGATGTGATTTCTATGCTTGAGAGCCACAGTTTTGTTTTTGTTTTGTTTTTAATTATCTACGTATCTACAAAGTCTAGGTTTTGTCTCATTATTGGCAATATAGCTAGCTAGGAATTCATACCTATTGCTTTGTATTTCCAGGGTGTACCAGGCAGATGTGTTTAAATAGCAGTCACCTTTGGTCTCTTCATACCTGTTGTACGTTGGTCATTTCAAGTGATAGGATAAACCACTACAAATAATCCTACAATTTCTTTTTTACCTTTCTATAAAACAAAACCCACAGAATATGCAATTCTATTAGTGATTTTTTTGCAAAACAAATTATCATCTATATATATATATGGGGTTTTTAAGGTTGCAATTATTCTGATGCTTCAAATGGCTCTGTTCCTGAACACTACTCTTAGCTCTGTTTCACTGAATATATCAAAGGCTTAGAAATATGGGCCTACATTTTACTATTACTTTTTATTATTTATATTCTGTGTTATTAGTCCAATAAAAAATAAGACTATATGGCACTACCTCATTTGAAGCATGCAAATAATTCAAATTCAGTGGAATAATGAGTGCCCTTAGAAATATGTGCACTTTTTGCATATGAATTTTGACAGATAAGATTGACACCCTCTCCACCCTTCCAGCGGTTTTCTGGCATAAATTGTGCATCATGGGTTATCTACCTCCTCAAACTATGAACTGAAGTGCTGTACAGGACTTAAAGTACTCTGAGACTAAAAGCCACTTAGCATCCTGACTTACCTGGGGACTTCAGTTTGGTATTTTGTTAAAGGCTACCCCTTATGTTGCTCCGAAATTTTTCCTGTGTAGACTCCTGCTACCAATTGGAAAAGTATTTGGTCAAATGAATATCGTTTCAAAAATCAGACAACTTTCAGAGAACCAAATTTCTAAACAACTCTGGCATGCAGGGGAGAGTTCTGCTTTTTCCTCAATTGTATTTTTGCAGAATGGTCACATACCCCATAAAAAAAATGGATTGCGTTTTTCTCTTTAGGAGGGAGTGATTTCTCCCTTTTAAAACACATAAATCTTTGAATCTTCCCAATTCTACAAAAACCCCTGTGTACCACAGTACAATTAGAGCCGTAGGGGAGTTAATTTTGTAAGCAGCAGGCGGACAGTGCAAGCGAATGGCTGTGTGCTCTGTATTCTGCTGTTGTTCTGGCACAATGTTCCTTGCAAAGCGCAGATCAAATGTCACTTCAGTTCACCGAGGACAGTGAAACAGAATGTTAAAAGAGATTTCAGTCTTAGCTAACCTGGTGTTTTACTTGTGGGTCAAAAAGTGTTCATTCAGGTTTGAATGACTATAAGATACGAAAAGACGGTCATAAAAAAAAAAATGCTGTTACACTTTAAAAACAACTTACTCGGGAGGATCAAAGAGGGGAAGAACCCCCATGAACGAGTCGGGTATGATACTGTAGTCCCATGTGTCTGCTTTGTCCTTTTGTGAGCTCACACTAAGTTAATGGAAGTTTATATGCATATCTCTGAGTTTTCAACTTACGTGAAACTAATAATAAGTGTGCTCAGAAAAACCAAAAATCCTCCAAAAACCTGTGGCCAAATACCAAAGGCAACAAATTTACAGATTCAGGAAAGACTATGACTTCATTATGGTATGCTCTCTTGGGATTTTTTACACGTACTTTCCTTAATGTGCTGTGAAATGTATCTGTAGCATTACAAAAAAATAAGCTAAATGTGAAATACAAATGAGCAGCGCATGGGAGCAGGACTTCAAGTTTTTTTCACTGTTTATCTCAAATTATGGAAACACACAAGCCACCCAGAATGTGTGCTGTCCATACGGGCAATTTCACGCTAAAATTAAAAAGTAATGTTCTCTGCTCAGTAACTTTGTAAATTAGATACTAAGTTTTTGTTAGGGACAACTAAAATTTTAATTACAAGGTGGGGATATTTTGGAAAATCCCCACAAAAATCAAGATTTTTTTTTTTTTTCCCCCCCTAATATATAATATGTATGTTAACACCTCTGACAGATCTGGAGCAACATACATATCTGGGGGGTTGTATCTGCATGTGGTTAGACCTACCAAGTTAAAGTTATTTACTTAGCAGCTAGCTGGCAGAATCTTGCTTTTATGATAGATAAATTTGTGAATGACATGAAAAATGATAGGACTGATCTTATGCTATATTGTTAATGTGTCAGTGGAACTATGCCAATTTTTAAATCAGCTGAGGATTACCCTGGTCATTTTCTGTTGTTCAATGTTTCTTTCTGATGTAGTTTAGAATTCACAGGCTCTGAAGAACAAAAGGCTAAATTTCTAAACACGTGATTCAACAGGAGAAAAAGGATTTGTTTTATCTTTCAGATTAGTCAGATAAATCTCTGAAGCTGTAACTTTGGCTCTGTATCCTAAAATGCCATGTTTCATTGTCTTCCCATACTTATCAAGAGCACTGAAATCTAGAGCGCTACTTAGGGTGTAGGACATGTCTTACCACCACTAGGAAAGGCGGTGGTAAGAAGAAACAAGACGACTGAAACGAAGAGAGATTATTAAGATAATGTTTGGTGGTATACAAAAGTTTATGTATATGGAAAGTGAAAACGCCTAAAGCTAATAAGCTAAAAAATAAGCTAAACTTATTTAAGATATGGAAAAAGATACATCAAAGACTAGACTAAAAGAAATATTCTACTTTAACTAGCTATGTTTTCTGAAGTTGATCTTGTCAGTGAGAGTTAAGACTAAAAACTGAGCTGACATATGACTATTACAAAACCAGTGTTTATTAAGTGCTGCATGTTTGAATTCACTTGTTTGTAGCTACTGATTTTATTGGTACTATGATTTGAAATTTATCTGTAACTGAGCATCTTTTAAATTGTTGATGAATACCATGGGACAAAAATAACACAGTCTTTCTGGAGCAACACACAGATTAGTTTGCCCAGTGTGGTGCTAGCAGTCTGACTGCTTAACATTCATCTATGAATCCATCACTTGATAAAAAGCAAAGCAGTGCCAGGGTGGAAAGCAAATACAGCCTAAATACGGTGAGTAACTTCATATTTTCTGGTAGCACCAGAAACCTTATTTCTCAAACCAAAGTCATGCCCAGAAAACAAAATGAGAATTATTGCGGAAAAAAAAATTGAGAACCAAACAGAAAACATAACTAAGCCATAACGTAAAGCACTGTGTACAGCATCCTCAGTGTGCTGTATGGCCCTGGCTACCTCACCTGAAATACAACACAGCAGAGCTAGAATTACCTGTGAAAAGGCCAGAGCCAGAGAATGGCCTCTGTCCCAGGGTGAAAGCAAATGGCTAGAAGTGGTCAGACCAGGAAAGGATCCATCAAACTAAGACTAGAAAGAAGATGGCAAGCAGGGATCCATTATTTATTTTTTCCTGTAACCCAGGGACTAGAAGATACTCTACGACAGGATCAGATGAGCAGAAATAAGGCGAAATGAAACAGGGAAGGACACGATTTGCCTCGCTACTGTGTGTTGTAGAGTTCAAGAGATTTGAAAGGGAGTTAGAGAAACACAGAGGATGTGTCAGGGGCAACAGAAAACCTGGCTCTGATGTTGGAGCTCTCCAGGCCACATGCTGCGGGAAGCTGGCAGGCCTTGCTAGTGGAAAAATCAGTCTCCATCTGAGAGATGTAGCTAGTATGCCCTAGCTAGCCAGGTGAGGATTTATGCTATGTTAGGTGAGCCTGGCGATGGCTGTTTCTGTATGTCTCGTGTTCCCCAGTATCTTCCTGCCTGCCCGAAAGCCTTCAGTGTCACCAGTGGTCATTGGAAGACATTTGGCTGCCCCATTGCTTCCAACCAGTTCCCCATATGTTGATCTAGATGAAATGGGGGTCCACACCATTATCTTCTACATAAAATGCAGGACAGATGATGACAGCACTTATTAAGATGTCCTGGGTGCTTGGTTTGGAGACACACTATCCTTAAATGAGGAATACATTTTATCTTAAATCACACTTACGGCAGGTTAAGGTAAAATGTTAGCAAAGACGCTCCCTCACAGTGAGGTCTGCTATGTTTGTGGGAGTTTTGCTGTTCAGCAGCAGCATAGTCAGGATGCCACATTGCTCTGCTGCAGAGGACAGGAAGGATTGGTCAACTGTTCCTCACTATGAGGTATTTGTGTCAAAAATGGTGCGATGGAGCTCTATGCTTGCATCTCGGGGAATTCAGAGTGAGTGTGCAAACATGCCTGAAAAGGGGTGGAGCTCGTATGTCTTAAGCTGCATGCCCTTCTCTACAACATCTTCACTAGGACGGTGTTTTTCAGGGCTGATCCTGAGCAGCTCCACCAACAGTTTCTGGGTTTTCTTCTCACTAGCAGGACAAAGGGGAAAGCATAGATTCAGAATAACAGAACATGGGTTTTTTGCTTACAAGGATGACAGATGACTGGACTTAAAGGTCTTGCCCAAAGCTTTCTTGAAATCAATGCAAAAAATGACACAAATTTAAATAAGCTTTGCATCCTAAATTTGCGTGTCATACACGAGACAGACACCAGCAACTGGGAGTCAAAACAATCCCCCAGACTTCTTCCATATATAAGGAAGGATTCTTTCTCAAAGTCATATTGATATAACTCATAATGCATATAAAAATTAATCAGACATATTTCAGAGTTTTTGTACCAGCTCTTTACGCTTTTATTTGATATTACTTTTTTTAGAAGAAATGAGCTTATACAATGCCAGTTAAAATTATCTGAGAGTACAACTCTAATAAATCCCCCTGTTCTGGGTTTGACTGTAGAAATGAGATGGAGACATCTCTGGAGCCATAAGTTAATCATAATATAGTTTGGGTTGGAAGGGACCTCTAAAAGTCATCTAGTCCAACCCCCCTGCCGTGGGCAGGGACATCTTCAACTAGATCAGGTTGCTCAGAGCCCCGTCCAACCTGACCTGGAATGTTTCCAGGGATGGGGCATCCACCACCTCTCTGGGCAACCTGTTCAATTTAATTTCAGTTGACATCACTGATATTTGCAATTTGAAGGACTGAGAATCTGCATTTCCCACGGGAAAAATCTTCCTTTGGAGAAGCTAAGTGGACTTGGCCCAAGTGAGCTTTCTGACTTATATTATTGCTTACCCAATCTTCTGATGTTTATACTTGTCTTACAGAACCACACGAAGTCCTCCTACACCATTTCTCTTTGTTTTCTGTATTTACACATGATATGAAGTAAAAAGAGGCTACCCACTTAAATAGTAGCGTACAGTTCTTATCAGGCTAGACTTTATCATAAGGTATGTGTTCATATTAAACCAACGTAAACACTAAGCACAGATCTTGAACCAGATACGGTAAATTTTGATTGATAATCAAAATAATCGCTTGGTAATCAACTGATTTAGTTTGGCTATATCAATACTCAAGACACTTTGCATAAATGTTTATGTTATATGCCTGTTCCCTTTCTTACGAGATGAGTCATGATTCATATTCGCAAATAATGGGACTGGAAGAGGTTAAATAATTTGCTTTATTGTGCAGCGTGTTCCCTGCAGAACCAGGAAAGGAGCTCAGACCGCCCTTCTTCCAGAGTCACTGTAGAACTAGTCCCTGCCTTATTATTTAAATAAAGACTATAAAAAAATCTTTATGAGAAAATAAAATGTAATGTCAAGCACATCTATCAGTTTAATCTTCTACTTCATGAGCTTTCATTGTTAAAATGAAGCAACTTCTCTGTGTTTACTGTAAATCATATTTATGCATTCCTTTCTAGCCCCACAAATACCATAATTGACCTTTAGAGGAACTGAAAGGCTCCTTATTTGTTAAAGCACCAGCTTACACATCTGGTTTTTGCTGTATCAGCTGACAGTGGTTGTAACATTAAGTACATTCACAGACCTTCATTTTTCACATTGGTGATGCTCTTTAAGACATCATTACCACATTAAACTTTGTTTTGTGTTTGCTGAATAAATGAGAGAAGAACTCATCTTTATGAATAAATTTCACTCTGCATTCATTTTATTAATTACCCTAGAATTTAAGTAGTTAATATCACTACAGTTCACTGTGTCGGGATAAATTTTCAGTCTTTCCTACAGACTGAATAAATTTTGTTTGACCTATAAACCAATATAAAAATAATCATAGTGGTCATCAGAGTTATACCAATAATGAAGACAACTCATACAACTATCTCATTTTCTCATTGCTTGGAGAGAAGAACAGAAGGAACAGTCTCCAGCATAGTTTCTTCATTTTCATATTAAAATAGCTAACCTATTACTATAAATATGATTGCAGATTTGTGAAGGGGAGTTTGAAGATACTCTTCTTTGAGTGCTCAAATGTGGACTTTTTTTTCATGCTGAAAAGTGTGATCTTATCTAGACTCTCTTTCATTCTGATCACTCTAGTTTTGTGGTACTTAAGCATATTTTATATCTAGAAATTACCATCCTGTCTGGATTTAGGTTGATTATTAATATAACTATTCATCATGGCAGCAACAAAGGTAGTGTCATGTTGGGTACTGTTGAGCTTCTATTAAAATCAGAATAGCTATTAGGTTTATTTTTTACATTTAATGCTGTTATATCTAAAATGTTGTGAGAACAGCTTAATGTCAAACCTATATAACAAAAATGTAACACAGAAATAAAAATACATTGATTAAAAAATCCTTTTTATGTAACTATAGATTTAGATGTGTTAAACCTGTTTCCAAAAGATGACAGTATGGAAAGACTACATTTGGTCACTTTGGAACGGCAGGGTCAAAATATTTTCATGATCCATTCCTAGTTAACTATTCCATGATAAAAGATTTTACTCTGAAGAATTTCTATTAGGATTTGTTGGGGACAAAACTATACATCCCGCTTATCCTAAATTTGCAAGTGTGTAGTGAAGACAAACTTAGTTTCAATGAAGAGGGCTTTTGTTGTGAAACAAATGGCTATGGCACTGCGATGACCAAGGCAGAGAGTCAATATGTTTTCACATGATCGAATTTAAAATATAAATTTAAAAGCTTATGTTAAAATAATTTTGCAAAATCAAAATGTCCAAAATTTAAGAAATTGTGCTTTTAAAGTTGACTATGAAAAAAAAAATTCTTCTCTGTGAGATGAACCTTAATTGCATACAAGGCAACGTTTTTGCCCCACATGGGTGAAAAACTGTGCACTATGTAATTGCAGATTGCATCATAACAGATGCAGAAGATGTTGATTCAGATTCTACAAGTAGCTCTAAAGTTGCTATTCCCAAGCTTTCAGGTACTTGATTTTCCAAGTACAATAAAGTTGTTCAATAAAGATTTTCGTAATTTTTTTTTTTTAATTGAAGGTATGTGTCAAATGCAGTACTAATACTAATTTTTATCAGGTACTTGAAAAGTATTTCAGGAACTCAGATGTACTGTGAGAAATGTAGGCTCTATAATAAGGATGTGCAACTCTAAATTTTGTGAGACTTTAAATGAAGGCAAACTGCAGAAACAGACTAAAAATAATCAAAAAGACTAACGCAGGTATACTCCTAAAATGCATCAAGGGTTCAGAAGTATTGGAGTACCTGCTGCTTCTTGTGGTACTTCATTTCAACACTTTTATTCATTCAGGATGGGAAAATAATTAAGGAACTGGTGCATTTTTGATTTTTTAATCTGAAATATGGTCAAGGACCGCTCTAGAGATGAATTTGGGTTGTTCTGTCTATCTATCTATATATCTGTCACATTTGAAATTATTTTTCTTTATTTTTCAGCTTCAGAAATTCCTAGAAGGACTGTAAGCCTTCAGCACTATTGTGTTGAAAGATTCTCTCTTTTCACTTCTTAAGTTAATGTGACAAATGTAACAGGAACTGTTGGAGCTATGTGGTGAAGTAGGATCATGCTGTCAGAGCCTAACGCTAAGAAACAGAAGGGAAGGAAATGATGAGAAAATGAGCTGTGGGGAATTTCAGCATTTACGGCTTTCATTTTTTTCCTATATTTTTATCTTTAGTGTGCCAGAGGGCCATTGAGTTTCCTGTTAATTTGCTCCACTTTTAGGTGGTCAGATGGTACTCTCACTAGAGGACATAAAAATAACTGTAGGTCTTGTCAGTAGCAAAAACCGAGCTGAAACACAGGTCCAAGTTCAATTTTTAGCTTAATCTATAGGTCTGCTGGAGTACCGAACTGAAAAATTGAATGTTAGCAGAGCTTATGGCTAGAAAAAGGAAGAAAATTATAGCAAATGCACCTGGTGGGTCATTTTGGTGTTCTCCGATCCTTAGTTTACAAGCGTTGAAGGACTTAAACCCTTTGTGCTACAGGGGAAAGCAGAACCAGGATTTTTTTTTTTAAGCTGGATTCAGTTAGTCACTAGGGAAAACGGTTTTGTATAATACACTCAGAGATACTCAGTTTGAGATGTTAAAAACTGATTCTATGAGACAGGATATTAGTGTCTATGATGAAATTCATATGTGAGGTCAAAGGAAAACTGGTCGTCTTAACCTTATTTCAAAATCAGTTTGATCTGGGGTTTTTTCTGAAGTATCCTAGGGTGTGGATTTTGTAGTCTGGTCACGATCCTGTAGCTTATTATTAATACATGAGAATAAGAGATTGAGATGCTTTAAAAAAAAAGGAAATTGATCCTTTGATAGTTAAAATGCCATGTTTCTGAGTCTTCAAAGAATGGCTCTCAGATGGTATCACTGGGAAACAGCCACCATGCCTCACCCTTTCCCGGGGGGCAGAAATGCTCCTATTCAGCGAGGGCTCTTTCCTCGTTAGCGCGTATATCTTGTGTGCATGTTTTGTTTTCTGGCCTCAGCCTTTCTCATATATATGTATAGTGAAAAAAAAACCAACAACATAGATATGAAAGTATGAAAGCCATAATCACCAATGTCTATGGTCACATACGTGGCTGCGTGGGTTCACCTCCTGACAATGACACAGTTAAATTTCTCTTGAAGCCAAGTAGCCTGGACAAAAGGTCTATATTTCAGGAAGGTATTCAGTCTATGCCAACAAGGCTCTCCTAATAGATTTCAAGGACTAGAAATTTCTATTAATTCAGTATCACGTGATGGGGAGCATGAGCTCTGATTAGATGGTAAGTGAAGTGATCTTTGTATATTCAGTAGCTATTAGACCAAATAATCATTTCTTTGGGGCTCCATTTCTCAGAGGATACAGTGAAAATCTGCTTTTTCCAGAAATGCAGATGAAGATGGATAGCAATGGGCAGTTCTTTATTGACTGATGGACATTTCTCCTACAGATGTGTTCATCATCAATCCTTAATACAAAATTTTAAAGCCTAAACTTCATTCAAATTAATCTAGTTTATCAAAAATATATAGATTTCCATAGTTAGAATTACAATACTTCCTTACCTCTGAATCTTTCCACATAGACTCCTATTTCTCTGAAGTACCTGCTCTGGGTTATATAAGAAGCAGCAATTTCTTTTTCTTTTTTTTTTTTTTTTAATCAGTGGGATTTGTTCAGAGATGCTACAGCCTTTCATCCCTAGCACCCTCTGCCCAAATGTTCTGCAGGGATCCCCTCTTACCTGTGGGCAGTGCAGACTGCTAGGGAGCTCAGGCAAGTCTTGTACTATAACCTGAAGATGACAAGGCGCAGAATTTTTTGGTGTGTATTCTGGAAAGACGGTCCTCAGTCCAGGAGCTGCTGTTCAGGCAGCTCTGCCTTGTGCTCTCTTTAATCAGCTGTCTGCTCTTACTGCAAACTGCTGCTGCAGTGAGCCTGTGGATGGAGATTTTTCTCTAAGACAGTGTTGCATTGCTCCAGCAATGTTTCCTGGCTACGGCAGAGCTGCTCTGCCAGAGCGCTGCTTGGGAACTCGGGACCATACACAGGGATGCAGGGACAGGCTGTGCTAAAGCAGCTTAGCTACAAAGCAGCGTACCACTGGGATAAGTGACTTTTTTTTTTTCCCCCTTTCTTGTCTCTCTGCAAATTGAAGAAATATCTCTGATGGAAAGATGGCATTTGGAAAGAAGCAGCAGCTTTTGCGCTGTAAGAGGTTGTGAAAACCTCTTTTAGTTTAGGGAATTTTAGGGAGTCTGAGTATCTGTCCCCAGGGAAGCCCTGGGGCTGCTCTGAACACGTCAAGGAGAAGCTTAAAGCTACATTGGTCTCTCTTTTCCCATAAATCATGTCTTCTATAATACCTGTTACCCAAGGTGTAACACAGAAAAAAGTGTTGTGTAAAAAATCACGACAAAGATGTGTTTGGTAGAACTGGGGAACAAGTACTGGTCTTATGCGACTTCTTATTAGATTTTGCAGATGGTGTTAGAAAATCTGTGTAATAGTCAAAATATGAATTCATTGGAATTCAGATTATTTTAT
>NW_008796218.1:13205139-13232879 GCF_000699145.1 Aptenodytes forsteri | reverse complement strand
GGGCTCCATTTCTCAGAGGATACAGTGAAAATCTGCTTTTTCCAGAAATGCAGATGAAGATGGATAGCAATGGGCAGTTCTTTATTGACTGATGGACAATTCTCCTACAGATGTGTTCATCATCAATCCTTAATACAAAATTTTAAAGCCTAAACTTCATTCAAATTAATCTAGTTTATCAAAAATATATAGATTTCCATAGTTAGAATTACAATACTTCCTTACCTCTGAATCTTTCCACACAGACTCCTATTTCTCTGAAGTACCTGCTCTGGGTTATATAAGAAGCAGCAATTTCTTTTTCTTTTTTTTTTTTTTTTAATCAGTGGGATTTGTTCAGAGATGCTACAGCCTTTCATCCCTAGCACCCTCTGCCCAAATGTTCTGCAGGGATCCCCTCTTACCTGTGGGCAGTGCAGACTGCTAGGGAGCTCAGGCAAGTCTTGTACTATAACCTGAAGATGACAAGGCGCAGAATTTTTTGGTGTGTATTCTGGAAAGACGATCCTCAGTCCAGGAGCTGCTGTTCAGGCAGCTCTGCCTTGTGCTCTCTTTAATCAGCTGTCTGCTCTTACTGCAAACTGCTGCTGCAGTGAGCCTGTGGATGGAGATTTTTCTCTAAGACAGTGTTGCATTGCTCCAGCAATGTTTCCTGGCTACGGCAGAGCTGCTCTGCCAGAGCGCTGCTTGGGAACTCGGGACCATACACAGGGATGCAGGGACAGGCTGTGCTAAAGCAGCTTAGCTACAAAGCAGCGTACCACTGGGATAAGTGACTTTTTTTTTTTCCCCCTTTCTTGTCTCTCTGCAAATTGAAGAAATATCTCTGATGGAAAGATGGCATTTGGAAAGAAGCAGCAGCTTTTGCGCTGTAAGAGGTTGTGAAAACCTCTTTTAGTTTAGGGAATTTTAGGGAGTCTGAGTATCTGTCCCCAGGGAAGCCCTGGGGCTGCTCTGAACACATCAAGGAGAAGCTTAAAGCTACATTGGTCTCTCTTTTCCCATAAATCATGTCTTCTATAATACCTGTTACCCAAGGTGTAACACAGAAAAAAGTGTTGTGTAAAAAATCACGACAAAGATGTGTTTGGTAGAACTGGGGAACAAGTACTGGTCTTATGCGACTTCTTATTAGATTTTGCAGATGGTGTTAGAAAATCTGTGTAATAGTCAAAATATGAATTCATTGGAATTCAGATTATTTTATAACTTTGTTTTTTGTGAATATTTAAACTTAGTAGGGGACATGGTATAAAAAAAAAAATCCATCAGGAATAATTAAATACATAATCCCATAACGTATTGTATTTCTGCGAGTCCCTATGAGATTTCTTTGGCAAATCTGGGATACTCTCCCACAGCAAAGTTGTCTTATGGTGGCTATAAAATGTCACGTCTTCTGGCTGTGGCAGTGTAAAAATGAAACAAGGGGCCTTGTCTTTGAATTATGGGGGGAAAAAAAGAATAAACTATTCAGAGAAATAGCAAGATATCCTTGTAATCTTTCACTACATCCCATGAATACTGGAATGAATCTGTGGGTTGTTTGGGGTTTTTTTTCCCCCCATTTGATTTGCATAGTAAAGTAATTGGATAAAGAGGAAAATATTAATTCAAGCTGGTAAAACTGTACCAAAACAAATGAGATCCCATACATTCTTGCTTTCCTAGTTATAAATAAACTCAGAGCTCCCTCTAGTGAGAGTTCAAAATACGATGATATGTTTTTTGTTTGGGTTAGTAAGTTTTAAAGTAAAATCAAACATGCCATTAGTCCATCAAGCAAAAAGAATTAAACAAATACAGATAATTAATTTAAATCATTTAGGAGGTGCAAAAATGTGGGAACATTTCCTCTGCAGTTCCCTGTTTCTCACCCCCAAAAATGTAACTGGTTTCCAGTCGCTGTGTCTCACTGTTTCTTTTCTCGTTGACTGCTTTCATGGACTATTTATAAATGAGTTCCATAGTTCAGGTTCAGCTTGGGAATCATAAGCAATTTTTTTTCACTCTTCTGAAGTACAGTATCTCAATGATTTGAGCCTGTACACTTGCCAGATGTGTTTTCTCATGAGTTTTCCATTGCTTCCTGCTTCCAGTCATTAGCGTGTGAAATGCCTTTCCTGTGATATTTTGGTGCTTCAAGGCCTGATTTCAGTAGGAATACAAAGACACATTGACAACTGTGAAGATGAAGAATTGTCAAGGAGTCCTTCAATTAAGGTTAATTTTGGCTTTGTTTTGAGAAATGGGGGGGGGGGAGAGAAGGCTCAGATCATCAGTTGATATAAATAAATTCTATTTTAGGCCCAAATCAGATCTGTCCCAAGTCACTTAGGGAGGAGCGGTATCCGGTCTGCTTATATCTAGCCCCTTTTTTTCACTCTATCAATGCCCAGAGAGCCCAAACAAAATCAGACACTCGCTATAATAGGAAAGGCTCGTACATTTTGTATGAGAAATAACCAGTGCTCCAAAGTCATCATGAGCTAAATATAATATAGACAAGACCTAGGGGAAAGGAAAGGGGTATTATCCCATTTGATAGGAAAAAAAAGTTGGTGCTACTTCCATAAAGGAATCAAGGGTTTGTCCTCACCGTTGGGTTAGAGGTACATATGGGCTCGCTCTACCTAGCCCTGAGCTTCCTTGCCTGAAATCATAAAACCTACTGGGAGGAAGGGTATCTCCATTTGGGTACAGTCCTCTGTCAGTGTGTTTAAAAGTTTGCTGGACCACAGCAGACTCTTGTTTTGCTGCCTCAGAAACAGATGAATCGAGGTGTTTATTGACTGCATCTGACTTAGATGCCCCTCTCTGCTAATAGGCATTCTTCAGTTTTTATGCTGCCGACAATCTGTAGCCCTAGCTTAAGGCTAAATCCAGACAAGCTTATTTCTAGCTGTCCTGACTGTAGGCTTTGATCGTGCTGGCATTCATTTAAGCTTGCTTCTCCCACTCAAAAACCTCAGTTCAGACTTCATTAGGAAAGTTCAGAATTTAATTGCAGCCAGTAAATGCCATTCATCACTGGAACTGCATAAGCAAACACCTTCTAGAGTTCACTTTTAAAAAGAAATACTGAAAAAGTTTGGATTGACTGAATGCCTGTGCCAAATTAACTGTTTAAGGGGGACAGGAGGTATCAAGAAGAGGTTCTGGGTTTTTTCTGTAAGATTTTTTTAAATAAAAGTGGTATGTGAATTTCTTCTCCACAGGATGTTCTCTCTTAAGTTATCTACCCCTAGTTAGCTTCACGAAGCTAGTCTGCATTGACTGTGTTATTAACTGATGCTTTCAAAGAGTCAATTCAACTTGAACTGATTTATATGACTCCCTAATCACATCACATCTCTGCAGGATAAGCGGAGCAGTGCAGCACAGCCACGCTGACCTTTGACCCCAATGTATCTTTATGTCAGAGAAATGGAAATACGATTTTCAGTAGCTGTTTCTGCTAGATACGTTGCAGTACCAGATTCTTTCTTTTAGGGAGTTTTTGTTTGGATATCTGCAGGAAGACTTTGGCACTCCTTTGTTCTCTATGTGATCAGGAGATATATCTGACTGAATCAACATTATTTAGGCTTCAGTATGTGATGCTTTATAGGCTCCTTTTATTTTTTCTTTCTTAGTCTGTATATACTCTCGGAATAACATCTGTGAAGCTGATGGTTTTATGATATGTTTTCTTTAGGAAGCATATAGCACTTACGAAACTTGGCCTTTGACTTACGTTCTTTATCTTCAGTTCATTTTTAAGGTTGTTTCTTGCATGAGAGTTTGAGATGAAATCTTTTTTAGTGGGCACTTCCCAAATGCTGTTAGTAAAGAACTCTGAAGAACTGGTGCAGGCTGGGGAAATGAACAATTGTATTGGGAATAGTTGTCAGGACCTTATCCTACTCATTTCTTTCTAAAGGTCTCTCTGAGGACCCTTTCTATAAGGAAGTGACATTTAAATGTTCATATTTCTGACTACTATTTTGGTGTCCTATCCAAAGAATCTGTAGGAATTGTGCTGCTGCAAGCTATCTCTTTAATTTATTCAATAAGGAATAAATAAACCTGTGTTATTTAAATAGAAAAATTTAGAGAAATTTTGGGAAAAAGATTCTCAGCAGTTTTTTTTTCATGCTATAATGCTATCTCTTGGATAATGGAACAATAGTGTGTTACTTAGGGAGGTAAAAAGATGATAGAAAGGTTTAAATGTGGTTTTGCAAGCTATTTTAATATATCTAAAATAGTAAAATGTCTTCCAATAAACCTCTGTGCAAAAACAACTTTCTGGCATTTTCCAAGAGAATGGCCTTTGGACTATTTTAGGTAAAATAGGTCAGTTTACTTAATGTTGAAATAAGAATTAGAAAATACACAAAGGTGATGTTTGTTGCTTACATCTGGAGTGATGTAAGCAACAACATCGTACATTTTACGATGATGGAGTTAATCTTTTGACTCCTGAGAATTCAAATTAAAATGATTGAAATTAAGACTTTTTTCTTTCTACATATGGGACCTTGAGGAAAAATATTGGTGTTACTGACCCAAATATCCTGCTAACCAGAGGCAGCAATTTTACCCATGGTAATGCAAAACCATGAAGAGGACCTGATGTTTTCCATTAGCACCTGTGAGGGTAGAACTGTTAATTTCATTTGATGTTTTGATTTGCTGCCATAAATTTTGTGACAGAAAGTTGCTCTAAAACTTTCCTTATGTGCTTATTGGCTAAATAAATCAGAGGCTAGTAAAATTCTGATCAGATAATCCTGCAATCAAAAAAACACGTACAGGGTACAGAAGATCAACATTTGTCTTTAAGCACAATTGAACTTGTACATAAAGTAAAATAAAAACGTGCTGCTATTTCCAATTAATAAAGTAAGGAGACCATTTCAGTTGATACTGTTGAAGTGACAGTAGACATGAGAAAAACACAACAGCATGCTGAAGAGCCATTCATTCCCCCTGAAGCTAGAGTCTAACAATTTTCCATCTAGCTGACAGGAAAGCAGTAGAAATCACTTGGCCTTGAGGCAAGATAACTCTCAAATAGTAATAACTCAGCTGTTGAAGCCAGCCTTGTTCATTTCTAATGATTACTGGCTTGAGTGAGCCAGTTCTAAAACTTACACTGTTCCCTGGAAATTCATTCTGAAATAACTGTTATATTCCCATTTTCCTTAAATCATTTTTCTTTTAATAGAATAGTGTTTTATATTTCTTCATTTTCATACCATTAGTCTACGTGTGGAGAATAGATTCGATTATCCTTTTGGGTGTCTACTTTTAGATTTAAGTTGTAATTGTGATAATGGGGATTATCAATCTCCTCAATTAGTTTCAACGCTTCTAAAAAATATCCAAATGAACATATGGAAAGATTTACTGAAAACCAAAGTGTAATGTATCCAGATCAAGAATGGTACGTATGACAGTAAACAACATCCTTTTCTGTTCTTTGACATCATCACTTTTGACCATATCACCTGGGCACATCCTCAAAACGCTGCAGATTCACACACAGACGTTAAACTTGTATGGCTGAAAAGAATCTCATGGGATTTAGCAAATCATAGTTTCTTATTCTACCTCATGTCACAGGCTTTCTCGTTCGCCAGGATGCCCGCAGCCCCATTGCTGTTACCCTCCCCCAGATAGAATTATTTCAATTTGGTGATCTCTATACTAACACTGCAGAAATTATTTTCCTTTTGATATTATTTACAGAACTATCCAAAGGGAACATGCCATTTCTAAAGGAACCAAAATTTCATCCATTGGAGATTTATTATTTGCTCTAACAAAGTACACTAAGGTAGTATCTTTGATTCTAGCTTTTATCATCCTAGGATGATGATATGTTTCATAAATTTCAAAGCATGTAAAGGAGCATGTGCTTTTAATAAGCCTGACTGCTTCCACTGGGAGTCCACCTGAGCTTCTACAATTTTTTCCAAAGTCCCAGGATTGCTGATGTTCTGGCCTATGATTTTGATTTACTTATTTAATAGAAGTTAAGTTCTTTGAGAATCCTGATTTTATTCAGATATGCTCTTCTTCAAGTTATGAATGCTCTCTGCTAAAAGTGAACAATTAATAATTACGAATGCTGGGCACACCCGTGAGATGATCCTTTTCTAAAATGCTTATCTAAATAGACATTTCTGTTTCAGAGGGGGGAAAGCTGAAGCAAAGAGAAAGAGGGAAGTGTCATATAAACAGGAGGAATATGAGTTTGAAGGCTGCTGGTAAGCTGCTGTACGAGGAGGTATCGCTGGCTACATTCAGAGAGCACTTACTGGTACCTGGGGTGGGACTGCCAAGGTGATCTAGAGGTCAGGCCTGAGCTCTTGAGACTCTTTGACACCACGCAGTCAATCTGCACCACTATCATTTTCTCCTGTTGGTGCTACAAAGAAATATGAAGCCTTTAGCTCTGCCACAGGTATTAAAAGGAGTCCTAACAACCGGTCTCTGTGTTAGCAGGGGAAAACGCATTGGTTTTTTGTTTTGTTTTGTTTTTTCACTGATCCTGTGATAGAATTATATCTTGTCTCACACTCCAGTGCAATGTGTGCTTGGTGTGTCTTTGGGGACCGTGCTGGCCCACCAGACTAACTCACAGGACACGGCTGAATTCTGTAGTTGCCTATGCTAAGGGGCCTGAAAAGAAATTCTGGACTTTTACTTGTCTGCCAAAAACGACCTTTCAGTAAGGACCGTGGGAGGGTGGAAGACAGCAGGGTCAAAGCCAGATTGGACTAAGGGATTAAACTTTTGTTATTAATTGGGAAGCTTAGTATGTCACACACAAATTAATTGCTTGGTATTTCTCTCACTGATACAAGGAGAATTTAACTCCCAATGCCAAGTGGAGCAGCTCCAAAGGACGTGCTGATCAACACCAGCCTGCTAGTTATGCCACCCTCACGGGACAACTGAGGTTGGCGGTCCTTGCTCCACATCACAGTGTGAGGATTTACAAACGCGTCCCATTACTGTAGTGAGGGTCCGCACCAATACAGCAGGCTGCCTTTATCGAACAATAAAATTTGTGTGTGTCTTCATATTCAGTGCTGTATCAAGGCCTGGTCAAGCTACTCACTCAGTACAGAAACACTGACCATCGAAAGGCCAATAGAAACGTTCATCTGTATCCCATGTTTGTGGGTGTAAGAGTACAACATGCACAAAGAGCAACTCGCTGGGTATTGTCATGAGTTGAGCTGTCCTTAGCAGCAAGATTAGTCAGATGCAGTCTGTAGTAGTTTTAAGATTATCGCACTTTGGAGCATGGACTTTGTTATTCACAACGATTTACTACGTTTTAGCTCCTGAATGTATGAAAATAGCTGTTTGAAATCTCTACCTTATACTGTATGAATAACACCACTTTTTCATGCGTTTACAACATCTTGCACAAAATTAAATGTACAAATTTGCCAAATGCAAATGGTGAACTTCTTAAATTTCGCATACTTTTAGAAGCAGCAGGAATTTGAAGTACATCATAAGCACATACTTGTATAGACAGGTAAAATTCTGTAAGTCCACATTTCTGTCGGCTACAGTAGACCTGAGATGGCATCGTTGTTTCTCAGGGCAATGGGTTGGACTACTGCTATATCCGCAGCAGCCATGGTATACGGATATCATAGACCACTGGCAAGTAACAAGTGTAACGGCTGTATGCTTGGCAATTCATGCAGCTGTATCAATCCGTCCAGCCTGACTATTTCTACAGAAGAACCAGAACTCTCCATCATCGCCCCACCCTTTGCACTCAGTCTCTCCACTCATGTGGCTTTTAGGAGTGTTTAAACAGAGAGCGCGTTGTTCTGGGGACAGAGGGATGGATAGATGATGTTAATTGCAGTGGAATGAAGGCATTCCTTTAACAGCTCTTTTTGGTATTAACATATTCTCTAAAGAAAATGTGGTATGCAGAAATGCTGCGTATCAGCTCCCAGGTGTTGTAGAGGCGCAGCGGGGATTCCCAGTGAAGAAAACGCTAGCCCTGCTCATAGAAAGAGCTCAAACTACTGACATGGTTAAAAGAGAAAGACTGTGTTGAAAGAGTCCAGAATTTGTTGAAACAAAAACAAAATAGATGTTGGCTTACAAAATGATTCAAAAATAAATACACTCCTAATAAAACAGAGTAAGTATTCAATATGTTTTCTCTATTTTCTCTCTTCCTTTACTGTGAATTAATTTTTGCAGTAGGAATTCTTTGTAAATAATGTAAGCACTGTAAACATCAGGCTACAGTTATAACCTGAAAAAACAACCAGCCAAAACAAAATGCAAAGAGATCTCTCAAAGGCAGACACCCATTGAACAACATCAACTGATCTGAGTGTGTAGGGCAAGATGCTTTTCTTTTTTCAAACACACTCAAGATATACCCTGGTGATCTAGGAATACAGTTGGTCCATAGTGGTTACACATAGATGTTGTTAAACAGGAGATATGCATGGATTCAAATGAGCTGTTCAATGCACTTCTAGTACTTCCCAAGTCCCAGGTCTAATCATAGAAAGATAGAAGGGTTTGGGCTGGAAGGGACCTCTAAAGGTCATCTAGTCCAACCCCCCTGCAGTGAGCAGGGACATCTTCAACGAGATCAGGTTGCTCAGAGCCCCGTCCAACCTGACCTGGAATGTTTCCAGGGATGGGGCATCCACCACCTCTCTGGGCAACCTGGGCCAGTGTTTCACCACCCTCGTTGTAAAAAAATTTCTTCCTTATATCTAGGCTGGATCTACCCTCTTTCAGTTTAAAACCATTACCCCTTGTCCTATCGCAACAGGCCCTATTAAAAAGTACCAAATAAGAGAGGAGGAAAGCATTTTTACTGTTATTTTCTTGGTTTATTGTTTTGGGTTTTTAAAAATTGTTTATTGCCCAACCTTGAAAAGAACTCATGAAGCAGCTAGAAGGGACCTTCATGCTGAAGGCCAGCACTTCTTCCTGGCAGAACTGCAGTCGTCGTCTTCTCCGAAGGAACAGCTGTCTAACTTCTTTGCTTGCTCTGCTCCTATTCTTCGTGCATTGCTGAGGAGGGTCTGTCTTCATTTTCAACTTCCCATCGGGCAACCTTCTCATCCTCAGACTGAAGAAACCCCAGCAGCAGCCTGGTGGAAGCCAGGTTGTCTCATCCCCTTTCCTTGGGGCTCAGAGCAGAGGAGATGGCAACCCTTCAGGAGGGGGGGGGGGGGGGGGGGGGGAGGAGAAAGAAGGGCTCACACCACCCAGGGCAATCAACAAAATAATGGTTGATGCCAGGAGATGGACCAGGTGAGCCCGCAGGATGGCCAGGCACGGGACATCCAGGGTGGGCCTCCCAGCTAATGCCAGTTGCGGAGGCTGGGCTGATTGTAGGGTGTTGGCCAGGCACTCCTGCGATGCCATGTTGATGGCATCATGGAGGGGAGCCCTGGCACGGTGCAGTGGTGCCAGGGGAGCCATGCTGGAGGTGGATCCACTGCCATTGTTTCTTCTTGATCTTCCGGTGGATCCACCTCTGTGGACTCCACACTATCAGCCACATGAGCGATGATGCTCCCCCTCTGACATTGCCTTTTCTTCCTCCGCCTCTCCTGCAGCTGCCTCTCTGCCTTCCCACGCAGAAGTGGGTAGCCACTCGCCTTGCTGCTGTGGGACCCCTTTCTTCCAGTCATCATTGGAATCCGAGGGCCTCGAAGCTCAGTGAATTGTGGGCCAGCTGCCGGGGTCCAGAACAAATGACGGTGAGGTAGCTCATGACATTAGGAGGCCACTGTGATGGCAATGCATGTGGCCAAATATGGCTGTTCTGGGCGCTGGGGGGCCTGTGGCCTGAAAGATGCCCTCATCTGGGAGAAGGGGAGGGGTCAGGCGGGCTTGAGGGCCCCTTTCCTGGGGATCACTCCCCTGTGCCCTTCTGCTGCCCCTTGGGCACAGGGGCTGTCCTCTACCTCCCCTCGTGTGCCTGGGCTCCATCCCCCTCCTCATCCCGTCCCTGGGGTCCCCCGAATGAGATGGTGGCAACGGTGTTCCAGGAGGGATGGGGGTCCTCAGTGAGCCCCCACTGACCCGGCTCCCTGCAAGTGTCCGACAGTGGCTGAGAGGGGGTGAAGCATCCAGACATGCCGCCGGCGGGAAAGGGAGGCGCAGCCGGCCTGCGCGAGCTCTCCCAGCACTCCATAAAAGAATTGCTGATTGCCAAGTGTTGTGTGGGCCCTTCTTCCCTGGCCCTGCCCCTGGAGCGTGGAGGGGTGCCATCTCCTCCGCACGGAGCCCCGAGGGACGGGGGAGGAGAGGGCCTGGCATCCTTTGGGCCGCTGGGCAGGATTCTCAGTATTAGGAGTAGGTTTAATTTATGGCTTTCCCAACATTTTCCAATGTTAGACGTGCAAACATATGTGCTGTGCACACACACATGTATATATATATAGTCCTAAAAAATTTCCATTGGTGATATCTAGGTATTACTCAGCCTTCTTTCCAACTGTTCACACTGACAGCACAAACCACGATATTAATTTGTCTTGGAGTAAATTATTGCAAAATGTCTCTAAAAGACTCTGTTATTTGAAACCCCTTTTAAAATAATTTTGTACAAGTGAAATCTTTATGTGGAAAAGGTTAAAATTTAATCTGTTAAATACTCTCCATGTAAGCATCTGTATTTATTACAGATAGCCATCTGTTTTTCCTTTTTCCTTTGAGCTGACTTTTCAGTGGGATTGATCCATGCAGTGAGGCAATCCGTACCCCATGATTACAAGACTGGGGCTTTTGTTCCTCCTTTTTGAAGTTTCGTGTACTCAAGAGTAGGTGAACAAGGGAGAAAAATATCTGTGGAGGATGTTTTGTAATTTATACATCTTTAGAAGTCTCTCAAAAAGTAAATACTTTTGAGGTGGTTAATTTTTGAGAGTTCCTAGTAGACACTGAACCGCTTTTATATTTCCCAACACTGTCTTCATCCAACTAATGACAGTCTGAAAGATCCAGTGTTTGGGAGCAGCTGTAGAAATACCCATTTTAGAATGTGCAAAAAATAGGATGGGCAGAAACCAAAAGGGACAATTTAAATGTTACATCTTTTTATCATTTTTTCTCACTGGTTCTATACATTTCATGACCTTTTAAGGATTTAGAGACGGTGCCGTTGCATACCAGAACATATCAGGAAAAGAAATCTCTGAAATTGCTACCTTTTAAAAGAATTGTCTGTTATTTCTGGATGAGGGAACCTGGAGTGCAGGAAAGCTACTGTATCAGAAAGTATCTATGCTCAGATAAAAATGAAATATTTAATTTTGGAAACTGGAAAATAGAGTTAGATCTTATATTACTTTTAGGAACTGTATAGAAGGTTGATTTAAATGACTTAGCATCACAGAGAACTTGTAAGGGAAAAGAGAGGTATTCTCCAGTACTGTATGTATTTACACAATTAGTTTTTAGACCCCAATATCCTTTTTTTACTCACACTTTCATTACTGTTCATCAATTTCTGCAACGAAATAAAAGGAAGACAAATCTTTGTCACTGTACAATCCCAATTCAGCTCTAGAGCAGATCAGGCCTAAGAACACGATTCCAGTTCTCTGCTGCTACCAGTGATTTTCATTAATTAAATTGTATATAATCCCTTTTTAGTTTGTCTGACAATTTTTTTTCTCTAGATACTGGCGTTGCAGATGCTCAAGCAGTTACATATGACCTTAGTGTAAATATTTGCCCCTACTCCAGTTTTTCCTTATTGTCCTCATAAGTTAAGTTTCAGTTTATGAAACTCTTTTTAGGAAAACTCCTTTATCTTTTTTTATTGCTCTAATCTTTCAAAAGAGTTTAGACTTAATGCACTCTTCACAAAGGAAGAGGCTGTTTGCCAATGGCTTTGTTTCAAGAGTCAGATTACACCATGTTTTCCAATTATTCACAATATTAAGAAGCATATAGAGGGCAATAAAGTCTGTAAAAATATCTTACCTGCCTTTCAATTTTTTAGATATGTGTATATATATAAATTTTGCTTTAAGATCTATTTTCCTAAGTATTTTTTTTCTTCTTCACACTTTTTTATATTTAATGTCATATAGTTTCCACATCTTATCTTTTTTTCTTTCACCTTTGTGAATTACAACCTGTGTATTTGGAATCTGCCTCAATTCCTTAGACTTACAGGATATAAGGGGCTTGCACATGTTTGCATGTCAGTGAGCATGTAATCAACTTTTGCTAGTAATTACAAATAATATTCAGGTAGTTTACCTTTATTTTGCTCTCCAAATGTGTCTTTCTTTTGGTAGATGCTTACAGGAAAAACGGTATTGGAGAGATGCAAGGGAGATTTTTGCAAAGATATTGCAGATAACTCAATTGAAAATGGAAGTTAACCTCCTTTCAGACTTTGCTGATCTTCTCAGCACCACCTATGGCCTGAATCCAGCCGAGTTCCTGCCCCAGTTTCCATTTCTGTGAGCAGACATACCCAGATCAACCCCAGCCCTGCAAGTGGGCAACCCTACGCCTATTTTACTGCTGGAGCCTGGTGCTGTCAGCATGTTTACACAGCCCCTCGGCTGAACGTAACTCACACCGAGCACAGCTCCTCAGGAAACTTTTTTAATGCATTTAGCATGTACGCACCAGCATTCCCGCTTCAGCAAAGCAGTTGGGTAGGTCACGGGCTGGGAAAAGAAAAACGTAGAAGCTGTCATAGCTGTCTGTGATAGCAGGGGGGCAAACGCCGTGATCTTAAAAGATTCATTGAGTGCTGTGTCTCAGAGCATATAGCAGAGTGAAAACCACCCAAATTCCAGGTGTCTCCTATCTACCAGATGTTTCCTTTTTCTCTTCCCGAAGCTATTCTAGGAGGCACTGGTTCATATAAATTATTAAGTATTTACCATGGCAGCAATTTTCACCCAGCTGAAATCATATGCCATCAAATACCTTCTCCTGTGGTCACATAAATATTTAACTGGTATGAAATGGGCTTGGGGAGAGCTGAGATTTGAATTATTTCTCATACTTTCTGGAAGAACATTTATCATGAGACTCGTGGCTGTTTGGTGCTGGTAATGCAGCTCCATTAATAACCAGGGAAAAGGGGAGGAAAACCTAGGTCTGAATGCCCAGGTGTAGGTAGGGTGCAGATGGACGGGTCCAAGGCAAGGAAGGCATAGAAATGAAACATTTAAGTTTCTTTGAAAATTATAATATCTTTAATATCTTGTCTTTCCCTCATTCCACTGCTTGTTAAAATAGGGATAACCTTAGCACTCTTGATCCCTAGAGGACAATACTCATGGATCATGACAGTATGTGGTTTTTAAGTTGTTCCTTGCAATTACTTGTAACTGGATTATTTCCATCACTCTTGGTTGTGATTTCTGGTTTCAGCAGCTTCTGTCTGAAAAAAAAAAAAGCTGAGATTTTCGCCTACTGGTATCTCCTTCAAAATACAAAGCTGTGGTTGAGAAACAAGAACCAATAGCAGTGAATGGTTCAGTATTTTTTAAACGAGGCCAGATAAGGAAACAGAAGCAGGGCTCCTTTGTGGAGGGTGGAGTAGTTCCTACCAGCCCCTGCCTTCTGCAAACCATGGTCTACGTCCAGCCCACCCAGCAATGGGAAAATCTGCGCCCATGTTACTGTCGTGCTACCTCTGTGGCATCCGTGTAGTCCTCTCCTTCCAGGCTTATAAGGGAGGCTATGTCAATATACTTCATGAGCTGCTTCAAGTCCTGTGTCTTACCTGTTTTTGAGAATAAATCCATCTCTGTGCATAAAATAGTCTAGGTGCTAGCTTGATGAAACTGCATGAGCACAGAGCCAGCCTGAGCTATCCCCTGCAAAGGAGGAAGAGCAGTAGCTGTCAGCTGTTCTCTGAACAGGCTAATTTTTTTATTTTTGTCACTCATGCTTGAGTCTGTTTACACTGAAAGGAGGACCCCATGGCACAAATAAGTCAGACAAATAATTAACTGATTTATCTGAAATAAATCTAAGGCTCTCCAGGAAGTTGCAGTATGCTTCCTCTTCCTGATGCCTCTCCTGAAATCTGCATCCCAGACAAAAGCAGTGGCGTAAAAATGACAAGTGCCTCACATTCAAACAAACAGCTGTTGCAGGGACATATCAGTGAGCGTTTTCCTTCTGCCGTACTTGGGCATTGTTCTGCACATTTTATTTCTCTGGTACTGACAGAAGGACAGAAATGAAAGTCAGAAAAAAGTTCAACCGTCCAAGCCCACATTCCTCGTTTACCTCCTGTTCTCATCTGCTGCTCTTTTCTGTGAACACAGGCTCCTTTTCAGAGTGTAAACAGTTTCCCCCGTTGCAACTCCTTTCCTGCAGAACAATTCATCAACACCAAGATTAACTGATTTATGTTATTACCATTTTTCCTGCCACATGTTACCAGGGTGGTCCTCCCTTTTAGGTCCAGGGAAGAGGTCCAGATACACAATGTTTGTAGCAATAGGGATTGTCTTTATTTGTGTACATTCCTAATGGGATAGACAGTTTACAGAGAGTATGCTGTGACTTTTCTTTGGGGGAGCAGAAAAAAAAAAAAGAAAAAAAAAAGTTGCCAGAGCCATAATTTTTAAAGGAACAGCGAAAAACTTTAACTCGGTTTAACCATTCTTGACAATGCTAGTTGTGAAGTTAGATCAGTTCTCTTAGGCTTATTCAGTTTTTGCAACATTTTGTTCAGAACATGAATACAACTATATATTGTTTTTTATGCACATTTTCTTTTTTTTTACTCCTTTCCCATTTAATTCTTCCATGAGCCATCAGCAAACAGGAAATGGATTTATAATCTTTCTTTTCTCTAAATTTTACTTTTACCTGAGTTCTCATACAACGTACTTCTGGCTTTCTTGGAGGGTGGTTATCTTGCAACCTCCTAAGCTTGAAGCATCAGCTGATCTTTAACGGGGTGTATTTCCGTTCCTCACCCTCTCTACTACAGATACATGATTTGTTCTTGCTGTTGCTTATCGTGCTAGTATTATTATATTGTTATGATACTATCTTTATCACGGGTATAAATTTGCCCTCGTAAAAAGGGAATCTCTTTTTTGCAATATCCAGAATTGAGTTCAATTCTTCTAACCAGCCAAGAAATTCTACATTATTATTTTCTTGGAGACTGAATGACTGAAAAGCAGATGTCCTCAGAATAAATAAATATCTGCTCATCATTACTACTTTTTTGTAATGCATATTTCTTTTCAGACTAGTTTTCTTTTGCTGCTATGTTTGATTTAGTTTTACTTTTCAGTTTTATTTAATCTCTTTACCTGAGGAGACTAGGCTTAAATGTAAAATGTTTGGTACTACAGTACTATTATCTCCAAAATATTCCATGTTTCACTGGACATTGAACAATTTTATTTACTTTAATTGTAAATAAATTTGTTTTGGTATTTAAAGTCCCCATCAGTTTAATAACGAAGTCCTAGTCAGCAGAAAATAACCTGGTGCTATTTACATTGGCCAGTGGATGGCACTGTCACAATGCAAATGTAACTAAAAATAGCCATGGATAACTTTGACTAGTGATATCAATGAATTAAAAAAAAAAAAAAAATAAGGCTCATGTTTCTTAATAAGCCGTTATTGCTATGAGTCATTAAAGTTGGGGAAGAATGAAAAAATATAGGCAGTTAACCTATTCCAACTATTGGTTGGGACGGAATTATTTACTCTGTCTGGTGTGCAGACCTTTGGTGCACAGCATTGAGTCACCCGCGCCCTGCTGCTCTGGGCTGTTAGACGTGAGGTGGAAGCAGGCTGTGGTTGAGGCAGCAGCTCTGGCAATCTTCTCCTTACAGCTCCATCATCGTGATGTGACTGGAAGCACTGTTGTCATATACATCCCGCCAAGCGATGGGAACCATCATTTATTCAGAAGCTACATTTACATTTGCAAAATATGGCATTGGATGCTGTTACAAACTCTGTTCCATAAATACTGGGCAACAAATTTGTTGGTTAGGATACAGTGTACTAAAAAGCAGAAACAACGTGGGGTACCAGGCTCGCATACTTTCTTGACATCTTTTTTGCTGCCTCTTTCCAATCAACTACTAATCAAAAAACTCATGGCTTTCATTGTTCATTGCCATTACACCACCAGTCAGTATAAACAGAATGATTGCTTGGGGTGATGACAAATATCTCATGCACACACACACATCTTTTATATATATACACACATATGTATATATATATGAAAAAGTATGTTT
Source organism: Aptenodytes forsteri (assembly GCF_000699145.1). Taxonomy (NCBI): domain Eukaryota; kingdom Metazoa; phylum Chordata; class Aves; order Sphenisciformes; family Spheniscidae; genus Aptenodytes; species Aptenodytes forsteri. The sequence continues at coordinate 13,216,611 of NW_008796218.1, read as the reverse complement.
TTGTCTCAGCTACCACTACATGACTCAAAAAGTGTTATACTTGGAGATGGAGAACTGGCAAAGAGTGGTCAGAAAAAAATGCATGATTTTCGGGGGGCTCTAAAGATTATTCTTCACCCTCCTCCTTTTCCCCACCTCCACCTGCCTTTCCCAGAAGAACCTTCAGTCCCTACACAATCCCCCACAGCACTCCATAGCACAGTATGCTAAAGCCTGCTGTGTTAGCGTGATTCTTTTCATGGAAAAAGTAGTGAGAAATATGCATATGTATTTTGCATGTCTATATTTGTGTAAATATGTGTATACATGTAGATACAGACACACAGAGCTCAACTTGCTGCCAATTTGCAGAGGCAGCCTGAGCTATCCAAGCCGAGCTGACAGTTTTCAGAACCCCATGGATTCCTCTAGGCTGTTACTGGCTGTGGATTTTGCAGGAGAGCGCTCAACTTGCTGCCAATTTGCAGAGGCAGCCTGAGCTATCCAAGCCGAGCTGACAGTTTTCAGAACCCCATGGATTCCTCTAGGCTCTTACTGGCTGTGGGTTTTGCAGCCATAAAGTTTCTCAGGTAAAATTCTCATCTGATGTCGAATTGAGCTTTGTTTGACTCGTAAGACAGTTAACAGCAGAAATATAGAAAAACATGGGGCTTTTCATTTGGGATAATACTTGTTTAAAGCTAAAACTGCTAATAATGTGTCCTACCTCTCTTAAAATGTTCAGTTTGTGGCGATCATGCTTCCTCTCCATAAGCACCTCACCATTTGTCTTCTTAGGTTCCAGAATGTCTTGCTTCAGTCACACCAGTTTACAAACCTTAACAGAGCTAGAAACTTAGGTTTTGCCAGTATTCTGGCAAAATATTTTCCTGAAGTAGTTAAAAATATGACGTTGCTTCTCTGAAGCTTAAAATAGATGGTAGAATGGCTGAAACCTACCTACCTACTGCCTTTTCCCATGCGCATGCGGGCTGGGGGGAAGCGGTACACTTGCCAGGTACCCTCTTTTTTTTCTACACATGCTGTATTGGGGACCTATCCTTGCGTATTCTGCTACACTGTTTTGGGGAACTGAAGGATCTGGTTCACGTGACACAGCGTACACTTGCAACTGTGCAACTCATACAATCTTACTGGAACAGGATTTCTTTACACTTCTAAAGGAATAGAGGAGAGAAGAATGCTTCAATAATAGTTTCAAATAAATGTTTTGCCACGGTTCTTAAACTTCTGAGTGCACATCATAAAGCCATCAAGCACTTCTGCCGCACTGACAGTATGTGCTTTTGAGATAAACAGTGAAACAAGAAGCATGTGACAGACTGAGATGAACTGGCATTTTCATCTTGAGAAACTGCAGTCCTCAGACTGGGACAACGACATGCAAAAGTACTATATATCTCTTGTTTTCAGTTCGTAGAGGGAAATGGTATCTGATTTCAAGCGCAAAGCTTTTGTATATATTTAAAAAACAAGAAGTTAAAGTGAGTATGTGAAAACAATTTGCAGATTTTGCCTTGGGTGCATTGAGACTGACAAATATTTTTCTGTTCTTGACAGTTTACTTCATCTGTCTAGTTCTAAATGATGCTGAAATAAGATACGGTACAGTCAGTTCACATTACTTCTGCAGCAGTAATAGTCAGGAACAACACTCGCTTAAAGAGCAGTACAAACTGTTGAATACCACTGGACAGGCTGTGGAGATGTAGCACTTTAGAGCATGTGAAATCAAAACGCTATATACAAGCAAGAAGTAGGTACGTACTGATTTTTTTTTCTATTTTCTTTTTTGTGATAATCATGGAAATAGAACTGATTACTAATGGCTCTTCATGCACTACCAAATATATATTTTTCAATAAATAAAATTGCATGCAAATAAATTGAGAGATCAAAACTGCTACTGTTTTACAGATGAGCATTTAAAAAAAGTTTTTACTTTACAAAAATGCATTTTCAGAGTAACTAGCATGGATAACTTACTAAAAACAATGAAGCATTGTGTAATTAATCAGCATAATTCCATATTAACACAATAATCATGAATATTTACATTACAAAAACATTGCTATTTCTAAAGATTTTGAATGGCTAGAAACCTACCTAATAGAAACAGAAAAAGTAGACTTGGAAAGCTGCGTCTGTGCATACACTATTATTACCTTAATTTACAACTATCTTATTAAGTAAAATAAATGCAATTCCATTGTGTGCAATTCCAGTTTGACTAAAAATAATCCTAAAAAAAAATTTTTCATGTTGTTTAGAATTAGTTATTTAATAGCTATTAAATTTATTTCACATGAAAGCTTTTTAAAAATTGATTTGGAAATACAGAGTCCTAAGTTGTCCTACCAACTTAAAGGTAAATAACCTGTTATACTTAAATTGAAGATATTACATACAGCGCTCCCAGCTTTCTGTTAATTCAGGCCTGCAAGGTAGCATAAATGAATGTAGCCAGCGGGATGAAGCAAGATGGAAAACTTGGCCTGAATTTAAACGGATGATAGATTCAGTTATTCAGTAGCTCTATTTATATATATCATTCTAATACTGTCATTTGCGTTAAGTGAAATGTTCCTAATGAAATAAAGACAAAAGCCCTATGAACTTTCATCCTAATCCTGAACTCCAAATCTCCCAGACGCTCTCACACTTCTCCATCAGCCCAATCCCACCCCAAAACCTAGTAACTATAAAACAATATAGTAACAAATTTCCCAATAGGTTTGGCAATCCAAACTGTAGAAAGTGGGTTTGGGAAAAAGCTTCCGTTATCCCTATTTCTCTGCTGAAGTCGGACAGAACTGGAAAGTCCCTCTTCCCCAGGGTGGGCCCTGGCAGCAAGCTGGTCCCCTTATCAACCCCCAGGAACCTGCGGGTAATGCCTTTCTATAGACTATATATATATAGACATATAGATAGTACCTGTATGTATTCCTTCATGTTCTCACCCCACAGTGAAATGACAGTATGTCATGCTTCTTGCGTGGATGCCTCATAGGGAAAAAGTGAGAGGAAGGGAGGCAGAACAAACTATTTGCTTACTATTTGCTTTGTCTAAAGAAAATCATGTTAAAAGTGCTCTGTGCCCTTCCATCTACTGTAAAAGCTAAAAGAAAAATGCCATTTTTCTCTCAGGAAAAAAAAAGAAATTATTTTATCCTTTGCACTGACATTTGCACACTTTCAAAGCTTCTCCATTTTCCATTTAAAAGAAGAGGGAAAAAGAGAAAGTTAAGCTAGCAATGCCCTCTTCAGAGAAGAAAAACTTCATTTCACTGTAGTATCTTAGAAAATTACACCTAAAGGTACATGAAGCTGACAGCATTTTTGTATTGTTTCTGTGGCCACACACAAATCATTTTTTCAATGTATGACATCTTTTAAATGCAAAAGATTCAGGACAAGAAGACTAGAGAAATACAACAGTGCCTGAAACTGAAACGAAGAATTTAAATTGGGAAAGGGTGAGGAGGAGGAAAAATAAAAAGAAACCTGTTTTTTTGGTTAACTCTGATTTACATTCTGGTTTTGCAGGTGTATCTGGTGAGTAGTCCACAAGCCCCAGCATTCATACTCTTATTTATTATTCTTTAACACGTATATACTACATGTTCCAAGAGATTATTCTTTTTACAGCATTTGGCATGTAATTACTATTTGTCCAGGGTACGAGTAATGTACAAATATCCTGTCTGCAGTGAGTTCACTTGGCTCATGTAAGAGGCGTAGAAATAAATATATCTTCTGAGAGTAAGCCCTGTTTTTACAGACTAACAGACTATCTGTGTGTGGATAGGAACAAAGTGTAATCTAGATATCTTTTAAAATAAATCCTTGAGAACATTCACAGCTGATTTGACTCGAGTCCTTTTAGTTCATATGGAGCCTATGACAGTGCCATTAAATTAGCGTGGTGTTTGTAGACAAGGAAAGTGCTCCTCTCCCATCATCCACTTCCTGATGTCTAATTTTTCCTTGGGTATCATGCACTACTGCACTACTTTGACTTTCTGGGTTGCAAATTCAACGAGACAGGATTTAAATTCTGAAACATTTTTTCTTCATGACTCTTTAAAACAGAATTACATAAGCTTTTTTTACTATTTGAAATTTTCAGAGATGCTGATAAGTCATGACCAAATTAAAAGTAATTTGTGATCACAAATATATTACGTTTGGAAATCTTACCCCACTTTTCCATCTGTCTTAGCTATTTTGAAAATCTACATAAAATAGTCATGGAACAAAGCACTGTACTGCCGCCCAAAATAAAAAGAAAAAAAGCCTTTTCTTTTTTTTTTTTTAAACCACATTATTGCACTTGGATGTGATGTTAAGAACACTCAGAGAGATCAATTTTATTAAAAAGCATCTGCAACATTACTATTGCTTATCTTCTTGCTGTGTAATACTATAGTTCTTCCCAGGTCAGAACGTAGGCTCGCTAGGCCAGGTGGCACCATGCTAATTTCTCTGCAAAACATTGTCTATAGCATTAATGCTAGGAGGCATGAGTCCTGTGGGAGTTCACCTCGTATAGCCAAGCAGGCAAGATCTGCGGTGGTGGATTGCAGAAGTCTGTGGGATGGGATAACCCACCTCAGTATGTTTCTTCCAAAATGATGGGGAGGTGATTGATGCATGGTAAATATGTGCGTGGGCTTGCAGCTCACACGTTTGGTATCGATCCACTCTCAGATGCCGCTGTCAGAGAAAATACATGCCATACTTGTAGCGGAGAGCTGGAACGAGGACATAGTACCCGGCATGGGGTTATGCAGCCATGAAGGAGCCTAGTCATGCAACAGGAAATAAGGCCAAAGCTGCATGTGAGCATGATACCGAAGAGAGAAATTTCTGTGAAGATGCTAATTGAAACACCCCGTTATGATTTCATTGATGATGCTGCAATGAAGAAATAGGTGTCTCTGAAGAAATTCTCAGTAGTTCCTTTCACTTTGGAAGATGGCAGGTTGGCCGACGAATGCAGGCATGCTGTGAGGTGAATTTAAAGTAAAATTACCATATCTGAACTTCAGTGTTTTACACGAGTTGGAAAGGAAAAGTCTGATATTGCTATGCAGTGACATTACATTACTGTGCTAGCTGCTGCCAAGAGGATATCCTAATGTTTTTGTTGAACTATTTTGTTTGTATTACTGTAATCCTAGGACTTTCAGCTGTGGACTTGGACTTTGCTGTTCTGAGTTCTGTAAAGAAACATATAGCAGGAAAGACTGTCTTTCCTGAATGAACCGTATCAATTACTTTCACTTCTCCCTCGTGTACAGGCAACATTCAAGCTCACGTACCGTTGCCATACTGTTTCCATCCTGATGTGAGTGGAAATAGCCAAACGACATGCGGGTAGAGGTTCTACATACTAAGTGGCTGGCCGTGCTCATAAACCGTGTTCCTTCCTCCCCCGTTTTGCCTTTTCTTGCGGCTCCTTTTAACAGTTTGTAAGGTGCCTTTTCTTGGCTTTTTTTTTTGGTGAGTGAGGGGTTAAAAAATTGTAGTTGGGGAAAAAGAGCAGGTATGTGGCCAAGGAAGTCCAAATAGTAAGACCTACGAGGTTCTAAACAGAATTAGCTTGGAGGTGATGAAAGACTTGGCTGTCAGATATGCACTAAGCAGTAATAGAGGGTTAATCTCTAAACCAAGGAGCTGATAGTAAATCAATAGTAAATCTAGGATCAAATACCTAAATATTAATTTTTTTTTTTTACTGTAGATTTAGACTATACAGCTAAGGACTATGTTAACATCTTGTTTCTAAGTTTCTACTGCTGTCACTCTTGAGGCTCCTGCGCTGAGAACACGGTACTAAGGAAAAGATGCACAGATTTGCAGAACAGGTCTATACAGTGGAAACATAAATTAAATGACAGATAACTGCATCATTGATAGTGATTTTTTTTTAGTCTATCATTATTTTCTTCTTTACTTGACAAATTAGGCTGCTAATCAGAAATGGAATTATATTGCAGCAATTGGGTAGCTGGTACTGCAGAGCTGGATAACAATAACCTTTCTTGCTGTTTGCTTCAGATAAAATGTGAAACAAGAAAACTGAGATGTATAATAGAAGAGAAAAATATGACTATGTAGCAGGTTGCCTTCCTGCGAAATTTGGATGGGCGCGTATATTGGATGCTGCTATTATAATTCTGTTTTTCCCTCTTCACCTGTTTCTTGAGATTAGTGCTTTCTTTATAATCTCTTTGCATTGTTATAGAAGGATTTTTTAGCAAACGGACATTTCACCATCTTTTCACTTCTGTATAGCTCTGTCCAAGGATTCCAGTGTATACCAGGCACAAGAATGCTGAACTCCTTAGAATTCTAGTTTGGCATTTTGACCCAAATATTTTAGAACAGAACTGAGCTGCTTTGCTGAGGGAAATGAAATTTTCCTAAACATATGAACTGTAAGTTTCTTTCTGTTTCTTGTGTTAGCTGGTTAAGTTACAGCCAAAACTGGAAAAGTTACTTTATTCAGGGAAATTATTAGGATGTAAACATGAATCTATAAAACACAAGCTTAAAAATAAGCATGCAATTACTGAGCTACAGAATCAAGGCCCAAACACTTTATATCAGTCAGAAAACACAGTCAATTCAATGGATATAAGAAAATTCTATCTAGCCAAAGAGAAAAGGTGTCTTAAATTACCATAGAAGTGAAATATTAAAATATGGAAATCAGTGAGATTTCAACAGTTAGTGTCTTAGGAACACAAAGTAAAATCTTTATAGAAATGTTCATCTACTACACACTTTAGCATGCTCCATAATCTGCTTTCTAGACATTCGCCATAGTGACTGACAGTTTATCAGAGCTAATGAAGGACCTCCTCATCGTGCTAGCCTATGGCAAAATTCCCATTGTTTTCAGTAAGATCAGAACGTTTGCAAACAATTTTACTGCAAATACTGAACAAGATGAATTTTGCATTGTAGAGCTTTAAATAGTACAGAACCGCCTTCCTTGAAAGAGATGGACTCAACAATTCTGTAAACATTAACTTTTCATACTATTTAAATGTTTTACATAAAAATTGATAGAAAATCAATAATTTTGGGTGCTGCTGTAAACATTTAGTGCCCTCACTCAGACAACATTTTAGACTAAGGAATCACCCTGATCTCAAAAATCTTCTTGCAAATTGTTTAGAAATTGTACTTTGCGAGAATTTTAGATATTGGTATGTTTGGGAAGGGACATTTCATTTTGAATTTATATTATAGGCCATTTAATATCATCTTGCTATTTTGCACTTTGACAACCTGCATAAGCATATACTCAACAAAATCCTTCATTACAGATATGAAAAAATAGCGTAACTTTATTGTTTGTTTTAATAACAATTCAAAATTGTTTGTCTACCTCCTGGTTTGAATTAGTCTGGTTCCAACTCCCTTGCATTTGCTTTTTATTACATCCTCTATTATAACCGTTGAAGGTCATCTACTCCAACCTCCTGTTCTGAAGCTTTACTATTGCCATCACCAAACTGGGTCAGACGTAGCTTGGTCAAGGCAAATTTTGAAAACTTTCAAGGATAGATATTTCACTACTTTGTGGGTAACCTGTTCTGACGGTGCATTACCAATGCTGTAAAAACTTATTCCTAGTGTTCAATCTGAACCTCACATGCCATAATGTGTGGCTGTTGTCACTAATCAGATCATTTAGCACTAAAAAGAGTTTGGTACTGTCATCTTTGTAAGTGACTTTCAAGTAGTTGTAGCCTGCTGGAACTCCTTAGTTTATTTTCGGATTAAATAAACCCAGTTTCTTCAACTTCTCACAGTTTATATATTGTAGACCTCTGACCATCTTGGGTAGCCCCTTTATGGACCTTCTTGTTTTCCAACACCTTTCCTGAACTGAGTGGATGTAAAGTGGGAAAGCTAGACACAAAATTGCAGGTGCAGCTACAGTCATGCCAAATAAAGGGGATTAATAACCCTTTGATCTGCTGGCTACATTTCTCCTAAGGTTTGCCTTATTTGTGATGCAAGTGCACAGCTGGCTGGTATTCAAGCTGGTATTTCCCATAACCTTCAGGTGCTTCCCATCAGAGCTGCGGCTCAGCCTGAATTGATGTATGGGGTTTTTCCAGGTGCAGAATTTTGCACTCGCTGAACCTCATGAGTTTCTTTTGGAGTAAGTTCAGTTTTCTTTCTGGGCAATAGTTAACAGCTGGCCATAATTAACTTTTGAGATGGCTATATCTCTTAAGGAAATAACTGGCATATGCCACTTATTACAAGCTAATTAGGTTTTAATTTAAGGTTCTATTTCCTGTGACTTTCTGAAAAGCACTATGGAAGTACAAATTTTAATTTAAAACATATCTGTCTTATAGCCTGTTTTACTAGCAAACCAACTTCCTGATAGAAAGTAAATCTGGAGACTCAGTCCTCCTGTTGTTATCAGGCGAAATTTTTACAGATCACAAGTAATACAGATATGCATAGAGCTACATGTATTATGATGGAGCAAGGCCAAAATAGCAAATCTTACTTTCTAATCTCTCCTGACAAAGACTCTCATGAAAAAGTCATGTCTATCCATAACACAGAGTTAATCTTAATGTCAAAACGGAATACCTCAAACCTGAGCAAAAATTGTCAGATGTGCAGGTACATCAACCTTAAGCTTTTGAGTCACGATTTTGGTTCTGTTGACTTGTAGAGATATAAGGTTTAAGTCTAGTTCTGTTTGATCCTGATCTCTTCACTAAGTCCAGAGTTTTGAGCTATTTTAGAAAAGGTTTATAAAATGTTACAGAGACATAATGAGACTTAGCTTAACATAACTAATGATTTCAAAAGATATTCATCAGACAATGAGTGTGAGGGTAGATTTTTATTTTAATAAGCTTCAGAGCCAATGTAGCTTGTGCATATGAAGCTTAAGAATTTATGCGTTTCCTACATATCTTAGCCATCAGTTTATAATTGTTCTGTTGTCTGCACTCTAAAAATACTGTTGAACTGGACCAATCTCTCCTTATTTACCAAAGAATTCTCTCCAGATTCTCATATTATCATATTTTACAATTATCAAGCTTATTCAGTTGACAGTGTGAAGGACTTAATTTAAAACACCTTTGTAGAGGTATTTTTTCTTCTCTTTGCAGACCTTACCTCCAGCTGTCGTATCTGTAGTCGCATGCATACGTGCTATCTACTGCTAAAAATAGAGCTTTATTATTAAGAAACAAGTAGAAAAATAACATATTTCTGTCCTCAGAATTTAATTCTTCTGCTGGGTTTCTGAGCACTACTTAGCCTGGCTTTCTCTCCCTATCGTTCTGTGCACTAATAGGGTCGGATAAATCTGTTTGAATTCAGGAGTTCTGTAACTCTCCATGGAGGACTGACTGTGGACCAGAAATCAGATGGATGGCCCTGAGTACCAGGCAGCTGACAGCCTCTTTTCCAATAGTGTGTGAGATAACCTCTTTAGGCTGTAATTTTGCTTATCAACACCTTTTCTTCCCCTCTGCATTTTGTAGATTATTATCATAAGAGAGCTGGTCCTCATTTGTTTTCCTCTGGTAAGAAAGGGAGCAGAATGTATGCTGCTCTTCTACTTCACTTGCAAGTCAAAGGTGTCAGCCAAGGTCTCTCAGAGAAGTAGCTCTGGCCTAGAACCTTACAAAGGTTTAGACCGTTACAGTGAAAGAACTACACTTGCTGTTTGCAGACTACATAGCATTATTAACTACTAAGTTTATAGTTTGTATTATACTTATTTTCCCTGGTGACTCTCAGCTGCTGGGTATAGATTTGGTTTTAATCCCTACTTACCCATTCTAACGGCTACATTGGAGCTTGAAAGTAAACAACAAGGACTTGATTCTACCTCTTCTTTTGGCTTGCTTCTGGTTTTCCAGCATTTGTTGATCAACAAGAGCCAGCCTGGCTGGTCTCCACTTGCCTTATTCTGCCATGCAGCATCTATAGTGCTGTCTCTCAGCAGGAAAGAGCTGTTCCCAGCAGTTTTCCTGCAATTGCAGGAGTGCAGAGGAATGCCTCATCTATTACCTTTAGTGTGCAGAAAGCCACCGGAGACTGACAAATCAGTAGGATAATGTCTTCACAGCACCATAGTTTCTGCATCTTTTCCTAAACTAACTGACAACAAACCTTCTGCAAATGTTCCAAACAAAACCAAAATTTGGTCAGCTATCCTGAGGAGGTAAGGTTATTTTTTTCCCTTATGGCAACAGTTGGATGTGTCAGCTGCGCGTTATGTAAGAGCGAGGTCTGGTATACTCTAGAAAAAAGTGCTGGAGAATACCTCCTCTGTTAGGATGCATTTTTTATTTTACCGATCTACGTATAAGAGCGCTTGTATGGATGTACTGATTTATATATGGCTGCTTAGTATGTTTTCATAGTGGAAAAACATCCTTATACTAAAAAAAAAAAGTGTGTATCCATCGTGGTTGTTTAACCAAACTGCTATAGACAAAGTAGTGCGATTTTATAGTACAGACTGGCCTGTAGTAAGGGGTGGCAATCATGTACTTATTTAAGCAGATGGTATACTACAAACCCCAGTCAACTATGGGAAAGTTCTAGCTTTGCTTTACTGTCAGAGAAAATCTCTAGTACATCTTCTAGCACACAAATGGAGCCACAAATTTGAATGAATCATGCAGATTTTGCCACGAGCTGCACAGGTTACAATAGCTGATTTAATTAACTTCTGTCGAGTAAATAATATGTGTGTCCCTAAATGGAGGAGATAGATACTGCTAGATGCAGGCTGCAATATTGGACTGACTGAATTTAGGAGGATTGGAAAAACAGATTATTGTGGTAGAAAAATTAAAACCAAAACATTCTACAGGAGTTAAATGATACTATCGTGAAACTTACTCAGAATCCAGAGAGAATAACGTGAGTGGAGGGAGACAGGGAAAGAAATTAAAGCCTTATAAATTTGAATCTTTTATCATCTGGAACGAGCCTTTTGGCATACACTGTAGAGAAAAAGGAAATTATAACACAAATAGCATAGAAATGGGCCACATCAGGCCTCGAATGTGCAATTTAGTGTCTTTTTGTAAAAAGCTATCTCCAGTAAGATTAAGACTGTAAGTTTTATAACTTATATGGAAAAAAAGCTGGTGATGCAACACAGGTTTATGGTGCGACAACAGGAATGGAGGGGCTGAAATACAAACTTAACTCACAATGCCTAGATGTAAACGCATCTATTACCATGTAAAGGAGGTGCAATTTATACATTAGCTTCCCTTTAGCTCACCAGTAACACCTGATGTCTTTTAAAGAGAGACAAGCGTTACAGGAAGGCAATAGGAGTAATAAAACCAGCCCGATGCCGAATTTTCGGGCGATGCCGGAGGCCGGGCCGGCACTCCCCCTCAGAGCAGGGCCACACAGACTTTCCCGCCCAAAGGGCGGACGCTAACC
>NW_008796218.1:13197654-13204397 GCF_000699145.1 Aptenodytes forsteri | reverse complement strand
CCTGTCAGCCGCTCCCTCGGCGGGAAAGTTTTTCTCCCTTGAGAAACGGTGCTGCTTTGTGGTTTTCAGTTGTTGTACAGGTGGTTTTAGTGATGCCCACATGCGTGGGGTGGACAGGTCGTTCACCCTCTGGAGTTTGTTGCTGTTGTTTCTGGGTTTAGTCTTAATATCATGCTATTATCCAAATACAAATCTTGAGAAAGAATAATAACTGTAATTGTGCGGGGGGCTCTGGCGTTACAAGTGTCAATACCACTTCGGTTCAATCCTTCTATCTGGTTGTTTGTTTGTTTGGGGTTTTTAATTGCAAAACAAAAGCTTTTGCTGGTCAACAAATACAAAGGTAGCTTTCAGTTGTGATTACAATCGCTGTAAACCCTTTATGCTCACCAGTGAGCGACCACAAGAAACTTTATTTTTTTTCTTGATCCTGGAACTGCTATTTTTAATTTTTTTTTTCCTCACTTCTTGAGAGAAAAGATGAAACCAAGATTTATTTCATTATGAGCATCCCTTTGTACTCTTGCCATTGTTTTAGTTGTTAACAAACACTTTTTTTCTTAGAGTACAGTATACCATAAATTATGATTTAACATGGTATGCTTTGTATATAAATCATGGGTTCACTTATTGGATTTTGTCTCATTCAAGTTCTTCTCTTTGAATGGTTAGTGGAAAATAAATAATTCAAAGCACTTATTCCATTCTGGTAATTCCATAATAAATTTAGTTCCTTGCTGTAGTGGTTTTGCATTTAATGTCTGTCTTGTGTGCAGTAATGAGTGGTGCTGTTTCAAATTGTAAAATGTCTAGTTTAGCCAGGTTCAAAGTTAGTTAATTAGTATAAAAAAAAAAAAAAATCTTTTTTTCAACTCTCATAGATGTGTTTATAAAAGCATCAGGTGACCTGGAGCCACAGTGTTAATCCTTAGTTTTTTATAAGAAGATATTTATTACACTACAGCAATGATTAGCAAGCTCCAGAGTCCCTGTCAAGGCCCTTCAGGAGCTATTCAGCTGTTCTGTAATGATCTTTTAAAAAAAAAAAAAACAGCAAAACACCCCAAAACTAACTTCATTATGTCCAAGTTCAGGGATGAAATTTAGTTGCTTGGAACCAAACTACGCCATGTGATTTATGAAATGGTATGTTTGCGGTAGTCATAAAATTTCATAATAACCTAGTGGGTTTTGCCAGTTACTTATTGAGAAGTAGAGTGTTGTTCTCTCCTCCTTGTTCCTGAAGAAATCCTGATTAAGGTGCCTTGCCAGTCATAAGGCTTTGGAAAAGAGAGGATGCTCTTACGGAGCTATGGAGCCTGTACAGCATTGACTAGTATGCGTATCGCTTTCCTGAACATCTCGTATGCAGTGTGATGTGTGCTAAATCCACCTGAATGAGTTCAGTTTCTGTTTTTCTCAATGTACAGCTTTTAGGGATGGGGGAGGACCGCATGAAATCTTGGGCAAAAGGCTACAGAGAAACTAAGCAAACAAAAATCATAATCAAGAACTCATCATCTAATCATGAGGTATTTAAAAGAAGCTGAGAATCTGGTACTCTGAAGTTCATGGGCACTGACCTCTCAGCAGCAGAGAGCGTCATGTCATTTTGTGTAGCTTTTTTGAATTTGGCATTTTATATCATTTTCTTACTTAAGATTTCAGTTACTGTTGTTTCTAACTTACTGTAGCTGAGATTTTTGACTAAATGCACTGTTTGTTTTCTAGCTGCTCACAAAACAGTGCCCTAAATTCCCTTTTTTAAAGAATCAGTGGTAATCCTCATGAAATGGCTAACTGCCCATCACAGCTGTGCCTTGTATGCTTCACTTGCATTAAGACCAAGCTTCATTTCTTTGGGGAGGCTGGAAGGGCATTATTTTTATGTGGATTCTCAATCACGTAGGAAGGATACAAATCAACAAAGATAATAGTTCCTGAAAACAAATAGAAATTAATTTTAACCTTTTTAGAAACAGAGCCTGTACCTATTGCCAGGTAACATAATATTCAAATTCACTTGCTGAAGAGAGGTGGCTTTTAAGATGGGAGATAGAATGGGCTAGAGAGCGTCCTTACCTAGTCTGAGCACTTTGTTCTAGCTGAGAAGACAAGCAGTGGTTTCATTACCAAAGCTTTCTTTACAAGGCTTGAAAAAATAGGACCAAGTTCTCCATTCTCTTGGGTGTCTAGGAATCCTCAACAGGGAGGAGAAAAGTGAAAAAAAGCATTTATACCCCAAGGATTTGTCTCTGGTTAGAGTTTGGCTGTTGGTTTTTTTTCTTTCTTTTTTCCTCCTTGACAGAGTAAGGAGGTGTTCATGGTAGGAGGCTGCTGTTACAATGTGCTGCCATGGTTTTGTCTTGCTCTTTGTGCAGATTGTGTATGCAGAGTGAAACCCTCAGTTTTAAAAAGCTGCAGTAGAGCTCAACGTAGTGTTATAAAAAGACACTGAGAGTTTTGAAAAAAAGAATCTTATTCTTCTTCACCCCGACAATTGTTCTTCTACTTGTATCCAAAGGTATGCCTATTAAAAAGAGCAGTGTCCTAAAGGTGGGCTGATCTGTGTCTCTGCACAGTAGTGTGTTAGATCTGTTGAGCCATCTGTATAGTATTTTGTGGCTATTTTTAACCTCTGCTGTGGCAGAAACTGCTTTTTGTGAAATTACTTTCTTTGGTAATATTCTCAAAGATAAAAATTTTATTATTAAACATATACCTTTATACTTTTTACCCCTTCAAAAGGTGACACAAGCTATGGCCTCTGAAGAATTACGTCAGAGGAAAAAGGAAGAAATGTTTCTTATTTACTAGTTTGTTCCCAACCATCCTTCAGAAAAGAAAAATCTCCATCCTCAGATATTAATATGTAGTTTTGCTTAAAACTGCTAAATAATAAATAGTTATTCAGGAAGGAGAAATAATAAGATAATGTTGATGAGGACAAAGATCATCTCCATAGACAATTTGTAGCTTAATAATTCCAGGGAAAGACACCTCATAGGATTGGTATCTGATCTCAGTCATGACCGTATAACAATCTTTTAAATGCAGGACATAAAAGTATACGGTAGCCTTACAGTAGACTTTATGTTTTCTGTAATGGGTACGGGACTGGTGCAAAGCAATTGCTTGTTTTATTAGGAAGCTCTGTTGAAAAACCATATGCTTCGGAAGGAAAGGCAATCTAATTTGCAAGAGGCTCTTCTTTTAACAGATACTTGGTGATGAGTGAGTTTGAATGTTTCTGGCCTGACAGAAGGTAAAACCTGCATTTAGGGTGCAGGTCTAGGCAATTATGATGCTTAAAATTTTCAGTATCTAGGACTTTAGTCCTGATACACAGACTGCAATTTCCTGCATACTCTGCTGGGTGCTTTTATCGACTATTGTTGTTCTTTTTAATACCCCTATCAAATATTTTTAATGAAAGAGTTCAAGGCTGGGAAAAAGAAAAGATGTTCATTGCTTAAAATTGAGTTGCTTTTAGCGTGGTGTATAAGTTTTAGGAGCATGGGCTGCAGATGAAAGTCCAGTGGCTACCTTGGGGTACTTCTCATGCTTCCTTTTCAAGGTGTGTAACGGGACAGGAAGGAGCTCAGCAACTTCAATGCTCGTTATGTCTTTAATGAGAGTGCTGATTTAGCTTCTCAAGGGATTTATCTTGAAATTGCCTGACTTCTGAACAAATCAGGTATCTCTATAAAAGATGTATTCCTAGATCTGAACTTCTAATCAGTGCCGAAATTTTGTTTATAAAATTTTTATTATAAAATTTTGTTTAATTTTATATGTTAGCCACCTGAAGTTGTAGCATGATTTAGATGGATTGAGGGTTGGGCTGAGAATCTCTGAAAAGCTACAGTCATTCTCCCTTCATGAGGCACTTCTTACTTCATTAAGTGGTCTTTGTTAAACCGATTTGAGCTACTTAGAGGAACACTGCTGTTGTAGAGTACAGCTTTTTTGTTATTGTTGTTCTACTCTAATTTTAAGACCTTAATGATATCTGCGTGCTTTGTAAAACAACTTGTGAATTTAATTTGCATTTAACTTGTGAATTTAAATGAGGGTTCATAAAGATCACATTTTTTTATATTGCTCCAGAGTTTTCAGTATTCAGAAACTTGGACTTGTAATTAAGATTTTTGTGGAGAATTCTCCAAGGATGTTTGATACTTCACTGGCACCAGTGGACCTAGTAAGCTTAGTAATCCAAAGAGACTGCTGAAATTACTAGAAGATGCAATTTGGTCATAAAAAAATTTATGAGAGATTGTAACTCTTAGCTGTTGTTCTCCAGAGCAGAAAGGTCAGGTTTCCATGTCAGCGTGAGTAAAGGAATTTTTAGGGCTCAGCTCCTTCATTTGCATTCTGAGGAGCATGTACAGAAAATTTCAAAGCTATCCTCATCTTGACTCTGAAAGCTTAGAGCAGCGCAGCTATTGATATACTCCCTTAAAAATGATACCGTATTCAAATAGTGCCATTTATAATGCTCTTTCAGAGCACTGAAAAGCAAGGCCCGATTTTAATAAGATTTACCTGGCTATATTTGCTCTTATTTTTGTTGCCTGGTACAGCTGCACAACTTTAGATGCACTTCACCTTTTTCAATCAAACACCTTAGAAGGGCCCATAATATGTCTTTTTATTCTGGATTATACTGTTGTGGGTTGTAACTTCAATAAAATATAGAGCTTCATTGAAAATAATTATTAAATATGACATATTAAATCTTATATTATGTAGGTGCATGAGTGCTGTAGAATTAAGTTAAATATTGTTTCTATTTTTTTTTTCCCACTGAATGTATATTTTATATGAGAAAGCTAAGGAAATCAGAAATTTTTGGTTTGTCACATAAGTCTGCTATCTGACTACAGACAACGATGCTGTGGTAAGATGTCTGGGCATTAGCTTCCTACGTTCTGATTTAAGTATAGCTTGATATAGTATTATCTGTGGAAAAAAACCTTGTACCTATTCCAAAGCTCTTCAAAACTTCCTCATAAGGACCTGTTAAAATAGGCAACCCCCGCCAGCCAAAGCTGATTTTCTTTAGAACTCTCATTTTACCATTTATATTTCATTGAGTATCACCACAAAATTGCAAGTTCCAGTTCTGCCTTCATATTTTGGTTGGTTTATTCTGCTTTTTGTCATTTTAAAAATCTGGTAAATGAGAATGATAAATGAAACAACTGTGCCAGTGTAAATTCTGTTGAGTATTTGTAATAGTAGTTTCAATATACCAGATTTTGTTAAAAAGCTTTTTGCAACAAAATTAGCAGTAGTCAACATATTTTATGATTGGGGGTATTTTACAGCTTCAATAACCATGAGAAATTGAAACATTGTCTTAACTAACAGTACCAAGAACCCTGCATTCCAAGCAGTGCAGCCAGCTAGATAGCAACTGGGAAAAGCGATAATGCTTTTTTTTCCACTGAAAATGAGGGAAAAAATAGCCATTTGTATTTTAGACATACTGTAATAACAGAAATTAACTATGCTAAATTCACAAGCTTGTTGAGCAGCATGAAGTTCTCTTGTTTTCTGCTTGGGCCTGTCTAAGCTGTAGAGAGTGTCTGTTGTCTTGAGTCAGACGTGCAATGAGGTTTTCAGAAAGCATCGTACATGGGGTTATCCGGGTTACAAATCTTAAATTCCCTTTACCGAGCTCGTTCTAGAATTAGTTCAGTTTTATATATCCTCAAGCATATGTTGCGGTAGATTATTTATCGGAGACAAGCGTAACTCAAAACTAAGCTACATCGTACAGCAATATGTTTTAACAACTCTGAGCCTCAATGAATGCAAACTCATCGCTTTTCTCAGAATGAGGTTCTGTCTGCCTCAATTTGGGTTATCATCTGGCTTGCGAGGGCTTGAAGCCAGTGCAGTTCCTTAAGTGAGGAATTGTTCATTTGTCTGACTGGTGAGGTAACAGTTTAATTCATGATCCATTTGACTATTTTAAATGGGATTTTGAAGAAGCTAATATCTCAGTTATCCTTTTGGGTCATCTCCAATATACACACATCAGGAAAATAGTAACATTTATGATGTAACTATTTGATCTGCTTAAAGGTAGGGTCTCTTGAGAAAAAAAGAAACCATGAAAATGAGATTCCGTCTCTGCAATTCAGGAAAAGGAAGTGTAGTTTGAAGGGCATCCTATATGAAGGAGTATCTGCGGAAGTCCCTCTTGAACAGCGGAATGCCACTGTTCATATGGGTTTTGTTTCTTTAGTAACAACGTAGGACTAGAAGACGCATGGGTTTTCTTGCTTCTTGGCTGTGATTCTTACAGGATTTCTGTGTAGCACTGGTAGCTCAAGAAGGATACACAAACAAAGGAAACTAGAGCTCTCTCAAATCTGCCTTGAAAAATTCCTAAGTACATCACAGTTACTGAAGAGCTGTAGCTAGTCATGTATGCTCCAGATAACTACTGTGATGATGGCAAGCTTTGGAGTTAGAAAATGTTTGAAATGTCATATTCTATTCACTGCTTATCTGATTCAGTAGAATTACTCTTGCTCAAAACATTCCTTACTCGTTACCGTTTGTTTATTTTGTAACTTCACCAATAGTATGCCTTTCTAAGCCAGAAGGTCTGATGTATATAATATTTGCATTCTGTTATCTTTCTGCTTCATTAAACCAGTGGAGTTAATACTTTTAATGAATTAATTTTTCTGAACCGTTAATCAAAATTGGGGGGGGGGGGGCAG
>NW_008796218.1:13146452-13197625 GCF_000699145.1 Aptenodytes forsteri | reverse complement strand
ATTGGGGGGGGGGGGGGGGCAAGTCCCTTTTTATCTTTGGGCTATTTTGCAGCAGTCCATTAGCTTCCTTTTCTGTGTGGCTAACTTAATAGTATGAGAAAATAGCAATAAAAGAGCAAAGGGGATTAAACAGTGAAAATGCTAGGAGAAAGAGGCAATCCTAAGAATTTTGAAAATTTATGAACGAGTTAAGAGATTAAAGGGAGGAAATTTTACAGCACAAGAGAGTAAATAAAAATGAATATAGAAAGGTGAGTAATGATGCAGAGATGCAGAAATGGTACGTGGGTAGATGGATGGATAGATAGATAAAACGATACCAGGTAGTGAAAGCAGACTGAACATACTGAGCAATCTTCTATGTGTAAGCAGCGCTCCTTAGCTGGATATGCTGAAGTAGGACTGTACACTGGGGATTTGCAGATATCTCAACAGAACCCTCTTCCCATAAAGCCATGTCAGCAGCACCAGCTTCAACACTGAGTATTGATTTCAAAGTCACTTGCTAAAAGAAAGAGGATGAAGTAACTTACAGACGGTATTCAAATTTCAAAGAAGGTGATAACTGTGAGTGTGTGAAAAATAATGAATGTAAGTGTGCATAGAGCCAAATACTTCGGATAGAAACAGGTACCAACTGAATGCAAAATCTGTATGTCTGAATACTGTGCAGAGGCTCGATCTTTCAGCTGAGAGACAAACACAAGACCTATGCATTACCATTTACTCTCATGTAAAATGTTTCTTATTTGTATTGGCATCATACCTAAAATTGAAACGTGATAAAACGTATTGCTGGATTTTGAATAGTCTCAGTGGAGAGGCCTGGGGGCCTAAATTCCTCTTGTGCGGAAAACTTCCATTTTGTTGATACGTTTAAAGATATGTATGAGATAGACATATTTATATTTGTATATATTTTTAAAATTTACTTTTTATATATACTAAGCATTCAATAAACACTTGTACGTCTCCGAAGGCTGATCCTTTGCAGAGGAAGGTTGTCATTTCAAAGCTATTTAGGTGGAATTCCACTGAACACTGTCACACTTGAGGGGCTTTGAATCACTTGCAATCAGATTTTTTTTAAGATTTTCAAAGATGCGGCGAGTACTCTGTCGGGGTTTTTAATAGCGCTTGGATATCTAACACTGCAGTAATTGTTAGGAGTTATGCACCTAATGCCGTTTTGCAAGGTGTTGGAATTCAATGCACTCCAATACTTTAAAAAGCTGACTATAAATATCTAAAACTTTTTTTTAAACAAGTTTGTGTTCACCAGAAAGTTCAATCCTTTCTTAAAAATAGGAATTTAGACCTGAATAGCTATTCCTGGTTACCTCTTTTATAGATGCATTTGTTATGGTGTAGTTATGGCTACACCCAGAGTTAGCCCAGAATTCTGACTTAGGCAAGCTGCAAGCTTCACCATAAGTCATCTAGTCTCCTGACTGTAATTGGTAGATAGTGTGTGTATATCATTGAAGTAATTGGAAACTAAAGAAGATACAAAAGCCGTGGGTCCCTGGCATCAGCTCTCTGCAGAACATCACAGACGGAGGAGTCCTTGCCTAGGGGTATGGGAGACATCATGGGATGCAGGGGAAGAGCATTTGAGGACTGTACAAGACTTGTTTGGGGAGGAACCAAATCAGGGAAAGAGGAATCAACATGCTTTGGGATCAATGTTTTACAATCACTACAAAACCTTTTTCTAATGTGCCGAAGCAAGGATTTTTCAAATAAAATGTTTTGCACTGCAGTTTGCTTATATTACAATATTATAAGCAAGTGCTGTTGTCTATTCAGCAACCACCAATGCATTGCTCTCACTATTGTGAAGTGCCTTAGCATACAGGCTTCAGTAAAAAAGGAGAAGGATTTTCAGAAGCACAAATAGTTGATAGGAATACATGAATAATGCACAGGAGCTTAACCATGTTGCTATTAATAATTCACACTTTTCAGAAACACAGGACTTTGAAGTTGCTGTTTTAGAAATCCAGCATCTAAATAAAATGGAAAAACAGAGTGGAAGAACTGCCTGTCATAAGAAAGCACTTACTACTGCTGTCCTTCCTGAAACATGGTTGGACTCAAAGGTATTTCATAATGATTGATTTGGTAATTATCTTGAGCATACTTGAACGTAAATAAAACTTTGCCATAAAGATTTTATGGATGTAGTCCGCACAGAAGCCCCACATACTCTCAGTGATAACAATGGGACTTCAATGGATGTACCTGAGACTTTGCTTGAATTTCCTTTTTTATGGGGTTTAGCTATGAATAAGAAATGATGCGTCCTGTATCACATTATCAAATGTAAGTAGTGGATGAAGAGGAATTAAAAAGATTCTATTAGTTACGCTCCAAAACGATAAGGAGAACAGGCTAATGAAGTGAGAAGAATACTTCAAATTTTGGCCCCATGTAAAAAGAATTTCCCTGATCTTTATCGCCTGGACTGTCAGAGGTTTTTCCACGGCTGAGGCGTGAAACAACTACTTTTTAGAATATCACCCTGAAGTAGATATAATGTGTTGTTAGGGATCAATTCCAACTTTCTATTATTTTGTACTGTAGGAAAGGAGCATCTCTAACTTTCTATAACTTTATATTGTAGGAAATCTAGAAATAAACATGAGATTGACTTGTATTCAGTCTGAGCAATAAACAAAGTGTTTCGAAATTTGCATTCATAAGTGCTTGTACTTTAATGGAAAGAATTTCTTCAGAAGGAAAAATGATGCTTCATATCCTAATGACTAGACTTTAGATCTGTCTGTTGTCGGTCTGACTGGGCTGTTTTCCATCTTGGTCACCATGTGTAACTTTATGTCCAATTCTGGTGCGAAGGTTCTGGAGTGAGTTATCTGAGGGGCCACAGATTTGGTTCCTGAGGTGTTTGGGACTTGTTTGTACTGAAATCTATTGCCTAGCATCCAACAGTAGTAGTACTGTAGTCGTGATTATTTAGCGATATAAACAATCTTTTACTGATTTGCTTCTTATTAGACAATGATTCAGTTTGGTGAGATTTGGAAATTAAAGCTTCTCTTCAGATCACACGGGACTTCCTTAGAGTTTTCTGATGCTGTTACGTTTCTCACAAGTGTATTAGTTAGTCAGGTAAAGAGCCTCCTTCACCTCTTGCATCGATTCTGTATTATTACTTGGAGTGAACTGCTAGCTCTTGGAGTATCTGGGCACAAGTCAGGTGTTCTCATGGTCACAGTAAACACAAAGGAGGAAGCTGTGCTTGTCACCTATTAGTGCCATCATCTAGTTAATATATATTCTCTTAGAAATAATTAATTTCATACCTACAGCCATCCATAGGTATTTGCTGTCAAACTTTTTACCTAGGCAGAAGGAATCCAAGTTTCTTGACAGGCTGGAATGAAAACGAGGCAAGGCAAGTTATCAAGAAATTGATGAAACTGGCTATTCAGCAATTTTTTTCCCTTTAACAAGGGAAAAAGAGAAAGAGATAAATGCCTTCAAAACAAGTCTTCCTTTAACTTAGAAAAGCATTTTTACTAGTGCTAAATTCTGTCTGAGGTTAACAGTCACCACTCCAATTCTGCAGTTGTTTTAAATTTTTTTGAGAGTAACCTTGGGCTGCTAAGAAAGCCTTGTAATATAAGGAAGAACAACAAATGTCTTTGGTATGGACGGTTAAGGAGAACTACAATCAGTGAAAGTATTAGGCACGACTTCTTGACAAAATACTATGTAAAGTTCCAGGAAAAAGAGTGGGATCTGGGAAAAGAGAGATAAACACCTGGAAATTGGATGTTTTTTAAGATGAATATTAAAAATAGTTTATGCTCTCTGCTCACCGGATTTCATATTACAAATACATGATGACTGTGTCTCATTAAAACGGACAGTATTCTTTATAATACACTGAGCAGTATAGAAAAATGTTTTTTTCAAACCATTATTTTTTGTGGCTGTTATTTTTTGTTCAGTTCTCTATTATCTTCCAGGCAGGCGTTCCTGTATGCCACATAAGTTTCAAAATTCAACCATAAAAAAAAGAGTACTGGGGATGTTCTTCAGAGTCTTTCTTTTTTTAGCATGTAGAACAACTAGTTCAAACATACCAAAATCATTAGGTAAAAAAGGTAATAGAAGAAATAGTAAAGTGATGCTTGTCCATGAATTAAGGAGAAAAAAAAAAGATGGGTTTTATAGTACAGAGTACATCAATGGGAAAAAACTCTCCCCTGCCTCCCCAAACTCTGAAGCTGTGGCTTTTTGTAAATCTGCTGTAGAAAAAAATTAAGAAGAAATAACACTTTTTTTATTTTCCAACTTTTAACTGTGAACACTTTTCTTGTTCACACAGAGGCTCCCAGGAGAAATGAATTTTAAGATACCAACTCAAAGGGCTATGCAGAGGTGGAATAATTAGGGTATAATGATTTTTAATCTTCTTTCTGGTTTTGATAATTATTCAGTTGTTTCTACTGCCAGTCACTTACTTTCTGCTGGAATTTTAATAGGCTGTTTTGAAAGCTGCATTAGTGTGACTGGTTGGAAGAGTTGATCAGATTTCAAGAGAATTCTGGTCCTGTGAAAATTTGGACTTAGTGGTGTAGAGTCACAGTTTTGAGCATTTCTGACTGGTTCTGTTGGTGGTGTTACCAATTCATGACTAGGTAGCTAAAAACAGTAAAGTTATAGAAGAATTGCAAAGATACCTGACTTGGTGTCTGGTCAACTGGGAAATGCGGTGAAGAAGTACCTTATAAATTGAAGGCTTGACATAGATCCTCTCTCTTTTGCTCTCTGAATGCTCAGATAATCTAATCTTGTAATCCTGGAGGTGGTGATGAGAAAAGTACCAGATAACACCAGATAGAATATATAGAGAAGAACCAAGAGAAAATTAGTGGGTTTATTCTGTTACCTCTATTGATGCCTGAAATGGTAGATGTTTGAAGTGATGGAAGTGACAAGTGTGCTCCACCACTCCACCAAGGAGAGGACTTCACTGCTAGATTTCCTCACTGTGCAAATACCTGGGTTTGTATTTTTCATAATTAGGTCATTCTTTGTGACCAATGTATTTATATAATTTATTCTTTTGTAAGAGATCAAGCTACGACCTTCCTCCTTTCCCATCCCAGCTTTCAGATAGTAGAGGACAAAAGGCTTTCCAGTTTCCCTTTCAACTTTCCAGTACTTTGTGTAGAAGACTATGCTATTAGGAAGAGCGTATGAGAGGTATCTATTACTTTGTGCTTATCAGAGCCTTTTCGTGACTTCTAGAGAGACAGGAAGAGAATAAGCGGCTGGAAAGAAGGTTGAAGCTTTGGTAGCTGCCTCTCGCTGTTGAACATGTGAAGCTATTTCTTTCTCTGCACTCATCTGGGGATCCTTGAGTGAACTGGAGCCATGAAATAGCCCACTTCTACATGGTTATGAGATTTTAGTTCATTTTCAGTGCTCTTATTAGGCTGCTAAATGTACATTTATATTTTATATGTCCGGTGTATATGTCCATACCTCAGAGAAAGGGAGTAGCTATCAGTGAAAAGATGCTAGCCTCTTAAACCGTCACTCTTATGTTGATTATGTCAGCGTTAATACACCATGAGGAAGCAAATGATGACAGCTGAATTCAAACCAGCATCAGCTTTGTCCAGAATGTTTCACAGATTTCATCAAGAACATCCTCAAAATTTATACTCTCATAAAAAATACATTTTAGTTTAGATATTTTAGCCTTTTAGTTTACTTTAGCCTCTTTGAGCTTCATTAGGGTATTTTCCTCTTCTTTTTTCCTCTCTTCATTTGGAATTCACGGTTTTCAGGAGGTGCAGGGCTGGAGGGGAGAGGGGCAACACTCCTTCAGCACGTTTTATTGTTGCTGCTTCTTTCATTCATTTTTATTCCTTGTGTTTATTAGATGATTATTTAATACAGTTTCCCCTAGAAAATGTGTATTAACGTGGTTTTGGTTATGTGCTTTCTTTCCCATACTGTTTTGCTTTTCAATTAATGTGTTCATTTTTCTCGTAATGATCTATCTTTTGTAAACACAAGGTTTTCCTCACTGATTCTGTTTGAAATTTCATTTTATACTTGCTAAATACTTTAGGCTAGAATTTTTTTACAGTGACTTCAGCACTCAAAATTTACTGTAACTATTGGATGAAGATACATTTTATGCTACACAATAATTGTTGAGTTACCAATTTTGTGAATTTTTTTTTTTTTTTAATGCTTACTAAAACTAGTCAGGTAGCAGATGCAAATCTGCATTACTATTGCAAGCTTTCTCACAAGTCATTCTGGATGTTGCTGGACACGTGAGCTTCTAGAGGTAAGTGAGCAGTTCATTATATGTTGCTAATAAGACTTCACCTTTTTTTTCTTTTTTTCCTAAGAACTGGCATCATGGATGCTAATAAGGTTATAACTGCATATGAGGTCCTTATATGCTAAGAAGTGAACCAAAGTAATACATTTGATGAGAACTACTTCAGCATCTATCAACAGCACGGTATAGCTCTAGGGTACTGATAGCAGATTGCCTGTTGTTTTGCCTGCAGATTGTCTGAGTTTTAAAATGACACAGCACTGATGGTCCATTTCTCTTTAGATTTGTAAAATATACTTTTCTTTTTCTTTTTTTTTTTCACAAGAAAACATAGATAGCTAAGAACCTGACCAAAAATTATAAATCATTTATTGGTAGTGGCCAAAAAAAATCTGAAGGTACTGATTAATCTGTTTTTTGTTTGGGGTTTTTTCTTCTTTAAATAATCCAGTAATCTGGGCATCCAATAAGGAAATATTCTATCACACTGCATTATGGAAGCAGACGGAGACTGAAATATTGATGGTTCCCATCCAAAAGTCTGCACTGAGAGAGCGCGAAATGGTGGGGGAGAGAGACTGAGAAAGGGAGAAGATCCTAACCCTGCTAGTTATGTCTACGGGAATAATTTTTCTCAATGCAGGGAAAAAACACTACTTGTCAGAATAGGAAATGACACTTTTTAATAAATGCCTTGTGAGAAGTTATTCTAACCAAGAAATTACTGATTCATGATCCTCTTCTCTTCCTATTTTCCTCTTGTGAATTTCTCTCAGTTTAATGCAAATCTGCTTTGTAAACTTTTTATAAAATTGTGCCTGGGGTTAGGTTTTGCATGAATTTTAGTTCATGAAAAAGGGGGTCTTGAGAACGGTACCAGGAAATGTGACAACTGCTTAGGGAATAGAGCTGTTTTACAGTCTCACAATTGTAGGTGCTGGATGAATATATGATGCAAAGTCAGTTTTCCACAAATAGTATTTTTTCCAGTGCAGGCAGTCATGCAAAAACTCAATCTGTAATAGTGGGAAACTGACAGTCCTAAATGCAGTGTAGTCTCTCTTTCTTGGTAAGCAGATGGATTTTGCAGAGAGTTGTCATCTTGCTCTATTTGGAAGCCGTTGTTTCATTGAGGATAGTTGCAGCTGGAGTATTGCGTGCTCCTGTAACTGCAGAGTTTAGGCAACTTTGTCTATGGCCAAGTTCTCCGAAATGGACATCTGTATTTTTAATAAAGTGCAGGAAAAACAGCACTTCTCAATAGATCACTTACGTAAACCCAAGATTGTAGAGAAAGGACTCAGAATTTCCATGTCTTCAGTTTCACAAAACCTTTACATTTTTGGCAGTACTCTAAAATAAGAAACTATCTGTAAACTACCACACAGTAAAAATTGCATACTTATCTTTAAAATAAATTTGCATAAATACTACAAAACTCAAGACTGAGATACTTAAACAGTAAAATATGCCTTACAAACGTTGTGAACATAAGAAGAGATGTAGTTCAGTGGGATCATCTGCCATATGAACTTGCAGTATTAATCTTACAGATGGTAAAGCTTTGGTTTTTGATACATGTAACTTCCAATAACAGCCACCTTGAATTTGCTGTACATCTGTCTAGCAAAGGTAAGTTCCTTTCAGGAAACTCTTTAAAAGCGGGTATGGTTGTGTCAAAAGACATCTCTACTCCTTTGCATCTTTTTATTTCCTTATTTCCTTTCTCTGTTAGTTTGCAGAACTCGGGAGATTCTTCTTAATTGACAGTGTTTGACTTCCCATTGCCCCTTCTGTTACCATATTTTGAACCTTCCTCAGTTCCACTTAAAAAAAAAAAGTAGTATATAAATAAAAATCTTTTGTCTTCATTCTGCTCTAGTTGCTCTATTAGCTTAACTCTTTCTGCAGGCCCCCTTACTCTGAGGAAAAGCTTCCAGAACTGTATAAGGAATTAGGTCAGAAGGTGTCTCTGGAGGCATCTAGTCTAAAACTCTGCTCCAAGCAGCCCAACTTCAAAGCTAGGTCAGGTTGCTCAGAGTCTCATTCAGTCGGGTTTTGAAAATCTCCCGTTCCACAGCCCTCTCCATCCCCATGCTTCACCACTCTCCCTGGGATGAATTGTTTCCTCATGACCAGTTGAAATTTTCCACATTGCATCTTGTGACTATTCTCTCTTGGCTTTTTTGCTGGGCACCTATGTCTCTTCTCTCTGTAACTCCCTTTTTTAGGAAGTGGAGTTATCTGCAAATAGTGGCCTGGATGTGCAGTTAAGTTGTCCCTTAGACTTCTCTGGTGAAGCGTTGTTTCACCAGCTGGTCTTCCTGTGCCATGTGCTCCAGCTTCTTAACCATCTTAGTAGCCCTCCATTGGACTGTCTGCAGCGTGTTGGGGTCTCCTGTACAGGGAGGCCCTGAACCTGGGCACTGTTCAAGATGTGGGTGCAGGAGGGTCAACGAGAGAGGAATAAACCTCTTCCCTTGACCTCCTGGTTTCACAGTTGTCAAAGCAGCTCAACAAGGAATCGGCCTTCGTTTCTGCAAGGGCTCACTGCTGACTCCACTGGGAGTCAATGTTTTGAGAGGTGCACTGTCAATCGTTATAGCCAATAGCCATCACCATGAATTTCTAAATTAAATTGTTTTGTTGGTTTCAACTAGTATTAAGGCTTTCACCAACAAAGTGAGCAGGGGAACTATTCAAAAGAAGTATGCATGGCTCTATCATTTGATGTGAATGATGAATGATTTGGCTGCTGGAGTGGCTAATGTTTGTCTTGAAGCAGAAGCTTGTCAAGTATTTGAGTAGGTAACAGGTCATACATGAAACTTGATTTCAAGGCTCCAAATAGTGAAGGCCTTCTAATTTGAAGTCCTGGGTGTAGCTGGAAGTTCTCACAAGCATAGATGACTCACGGAAGGGCAGATCACCAACTATAGATGAGCTCTGCTATTTTTATTTAGTTTTAACCCAACAGACTGAATGAATAGGACCTCAAAAGCTGCCATCCAAAAAAATGACTGTAATTAAATCATATCCTACCAGTAGCGAAACAAAAAGAGCAAAAACCCCTCACTCTCCTCAAACCAACCCCTCAGGGCTTTTTTTGTGTGTGTGTTGTGGGGGGACGACGCACACACCACTAATGGGAGACTTCCCATCAGTTTGTCAATTTGCTAATCAGAAATAAGACTCTAGCAGTGATTTGAGTACTTAAGAAAACTGAGTTTTTGGGGGAAAGTGGTCCACCCTCCTCGAGTGAAATATAGAAATGCACAGAGTTTACAGACAGAGCTTTGGAAAAAGTTGAAGGCAATTGAATGCCCTAAAGAGAAATAGCCGCATCTAACAGAAGCAGCTGATGAGCCTCAAGAGATGGAAGATATGTATCTGTATGTTGTCATTTACCTTGGTGTGCAAACCAGGAGGATATAGGTGACTTTTGATGCAAGGCAGTATTACTTGTTACAACTTTCCAGCAAGAAATCTGGGCTTATTTTTTTGCAAAATCATTTTATTTGCCATGTTTTGGTTTTTTGAAATTTTATTTTTTTAATAATTAATTAAAAGCATTACAGCACTGGTAAACCATTCTGTTACTGTCTGTTGATCGCACCTAGGATTCAAATCACTTACGAAAATATTTACTGGCTAAACCCAAAGCTATTATTACACTTTTATTAACTGTGTTTGAAAGAAAAGGAAAACTTTGCACCCAAACTGGTTTTGCTGATTAATGTTAGCACTGACTCTATTGAATAGACATAGCTTTACTGAACTTTTAGAAGAATTTTAATTATAAAGATTAATGTGAGATCATATTTAATTTTCAGTCAGATCAGAATTTTTAAGACACTTCCACTTGACACAATTTTTTTTTTAATAAGTCCAACATTTAATGTATGCAATGACTTTTCAAATCACGTAAGTAACATCCGTTGTTATAACAGTGATTCAGTGAAGGCAGGGAATATTTTACATCTAGTTTGAAGTTCCATTTAATAAGCATTCAAAAGTTAATTTGCTAATCTGAGTTCAGTGACCACTCTGTCCTCCACACCTGATTGAAGATCTGCAAGAAAATTTCAGTTCTTTGAAAGTGAGCTTTCTTGGTACTGCTTCTTCCAATCTTGTTTGACGATTTCAAAAGATAGGGAAGTGCAAGCAATTTTTCATTCAAACATTTTATTTCTAGCAAAAAAAGAGAAGCTTTGAAGAAGTTTAAATTTTAGAGTGGCAGAAGACTGAAGACATTTTTTTCTGAAGTTTTGACTTTAGAAGTTCTTTAACTTTAAATATAAACAAAGGCTTTTTTTTCTATATAAATAAAATGATTTTGACACAAAAATGAATGATTTTCGTCTTTCAGACGTATCAGAAAAAGCAGACTTTCAATGAATTGAAAGAATTATGTAAATGTGGGTTTTTTTCAGGCTAGTTGCTTATATACCCCATATACAACATCTTTACCATTATGCAGAAGCTAGTTCTATATGGCATTGTCAGAGCTTTAGAACAGAAAGCTGATATTTTGCATCTGCCTCACTAAAATTTTGTACGAGTATTATAGGAAAGCATAGTGCTTTTAGTTTGTTTTAAGAAGATATTCCTTTAAGTTTTATTTTTCAGATAAAATAGGTAATATTTATTTCCATTGTCATCAATGTTTCTTTGTGCTTCAGTAACTAGTCCAGCAAGAATGTTATCAAAATGAACAGCTATAGTAGTAAAGTGTTTCTAATGATAATGTGCAAAGGTTTTCTATCAGTAAAATGTATTTCCCTTAGTATCTGGAAACAACTTTTGAAATCAAAGGCTGAAAGATTGTGGAGACAGACAGCTGGAATCACTGTAGCAGAAAATGTTTAATCTTTTGGCTTCCCTGCACATACTGAGTAAGATTATTTTTTATTTTATCTGAAATTGAATCTAAGCAGTTGGCTGGATGTAGTATTATGGTATTAATTCAGTAGCAGGGCTGAAAATCCATTTGGTGAATTTGGTTCATTTGGGAAGTTTTAGATTTCTTTTAATTGTGGAAGTAGAAACGTAGTTCTCATTGGAAGCCAGTTTTACTTTTGTAACTGCTGGCCAAATTTCATACAATAAGGCAAAATAATTGCTCTTATGTAAAAGCAAAAAAAAATGAGAGAAAGAATAGTGTTGAGATTCCCCTTTTTCTGGAATGTATTCTTATTTCTTTTGCTATTTTACGTGAAGGAATATAAAAACAGAATAGTGGGTACAGAGGCAGAGGCTGAAGCCAAGGGAAAATACAGAAGTGTTACTGTATCAAAAGAATGTTTCTATTGAATTGCTTCACTACAAACATTTTTATAAGTTGATTTTCCTGTTATTTATGGCTAAAACACCCTCCCCCCCCCCCCCCCGTTGTCTTTTAGGCAAGAAAAACTTATCCAAATGTCTTGGGCATAAAAAAATGCTGTCAGGATGAGAGCATGTTGGCTGTGATGGCTAGAAGTATATAGATATGGAGTAGAGTTCTTGACTGGGCTTCATGGCTGAGGACCAGAATTCAGGAAAAAAAGAACCAAACAAAACCAAACAGACTTTAGGCTAGCAAATCTCAAGGATTGAAGCATCCTTATTTCTGAAGTCCCAATATGGTTGTTCCATCTACTCTGTATTAAAACCTTGATATATGTGTTCATTAGGTGGTAGTCTGCTGTTTAATCAGTATTTTCCCGAGTCAGTGTCATTCTTGCACCTCTTCATATTTGATTTTGGTCCCTGGTCCACACACTGAGCTGGGTGGTTAGAATGAGCTTTTTAGTCAAGTTTCACTCTTCTGAACTCTGCTTCAGCCAAACTGGATGTTGTTCAAGTTGACTTACGCTAATGCTGATGAATTTGGAAAATCTTGAAGATGGTATCAGCTATTTTGCCTTTTACTGCAAGAATCCAAATCTTGTGACATGATCCATCGCTGCACGTACGCCAGTGAAATAGCTGGATTGTTTGCCAGGAGCACGTTACGTGCTTTTCTGGATAGGCTGAGAATGATTCTTCCTTGCAGGTCTGAGCTGCAAGGAGAGTATTATATGAAACAAATATCATATGTTACCATATATGATACCATTGCATCGCTTATTTCTAAGTCTATCTTTAACTAAAGTATGAAAAAGTGTGGGGGGGGAGAAAAAAACCCCTCAAGTAGGTGTATGAGTCTTCATGTTGAGTGGAATGAGTTAATTGCAAAATGTGTATTTTGCAATCTCACTAGTGCTGGCTGTTCGTACAACTTAGACTCTGATTTTGTGTTGGGGATAACTCCTCTACATTTAATTACACAGAATACATAATAATATTAATAATTCTAAAGGCAATGCTCTAAGAGCAAAAGTGAGGCAAGTTTTGCAGTGGTAGAAATAATATCTTTTATTCGCTAGCGTATTTAGAAAAGTTAGACAACCTTCTAAGGATGTAAGAACTTTTTGTAAATCTGAAATAAAAGCTGCAAACTTCAAATGTAAATTAAGAAATTGTTGTGAGATTAATAACCTCAATTAAGCAGGGTCCACTATCTTGTCTTTCAGATGGTCTAATTGATTTAACTGAATTTTAAATTAATCAGGGCTTCTTGACATTTGATAACTTTTATTCCACTGTGGTTAGAAATAGTTACAATTTTATGCTGTGATGTTACAAAGCTGTGCACGCACACTTGTTTTATTATAGGAGAGTTTGATGTTAATGAACGTAATTTACACAATATTGAATACCTCTTGAATGTCTCTTAATTTTGAGCACATGAATAGTCCTCTCAAATAACGCATGGGACTACGTGGTATTAAATTGATGCTATGTACGTTGTACTGTAGTAGTTACTGTGATAAATGCTAACATAAAAGTTAGGCTGAAACTTTTTCAGGTTGCCTGACTCCATTTCTAGGTATGAAATCAAGCAGTTGCGGCTTAATAAAAGTATTGACTTACGATTTGAACTGTTTCTATGTTTCGCTTTCAGAATACCTTCCATTGCATTTTATTTAACTCCAACTGCGGTGTCTGCTGAGAGCTGTTCCTTGAACAGTACTCAGAAACTACTTTTTGATGCATATTTGAATTTAATATCTGTGAATTGTTCTGCCTATCCTGTACTCCAGGATGTTCCCCACAGCCAACTTCTCTGTGTTAAACACAATTTTTTTCTCCCTCTGCCCTGTCATCTTCTTCACCTTTTGTAAATGAATGCATTCTCTGTTATTGACTATTCTAACTAATAGATAAACAGCATAGTAGCATCAACTGTGATTAATTATTTCTTTTAATGTTAGATAACTGTATAGCTGCAGGAAAAAAAGGCATATTTCCTCGGGCATTTGATACGGTGTGACGTTCCAGCCATTTATCTAGTTATAAACTAATTCCATTTGATGTGACAGCAATACACTGTATAAAACTGTATTGAATTCAAAAATTGCCAAGCAAGGAGAGGAACATAAACTTTTATTTTTAGAGCATACTCCAAATTCTTTCCAGAGTCAAATGTATTTTCTTGGGCTTTCTAATGTCTTCACTATCCACAGGCTTCAGACCATGAAGCTACCCTGATTCTGTACTGTTAAATTGTTTTTTTGCAGGATGCTAAAAATACAGAACTCTGAAAATATTTTGAGATAAAATTTTGAGTGCTTTCCTGGTCCCCAGTTGGTGTATGATTCTGTATTAATAAGATGATTAAACACAGTTTGTGATACTGATTCTTGTGAATGCAATCTACTTAAAAAATACATCCATGATTAGCTTGATGGTATTTGTACATCCAAGTTAAAAATAATTGTCAGTTCTCCAGGTATTTGAAGTTAGATAGTGAGACAATTCCTTATTTAAACATTATGTTTAATAAGAGAAACTGCATGCTTATTTTAAATTTATACTTTGCAGTGGCCATAAGTTTATTTTACATAATGCAAAATCGGTGAAGCTAATACTCTTCAGCCTGTAGCGATTGTGGAAAACATGTTTTATGAGACATTTTCAGTCGTCCTACCTATAATAGCTGAGCTTGTTGCAGTAACACATACTTAAAAACAGCCTTGCCTCCCTGTAGACCGTAGTGACTGCCACCTTTGGCTTTCACGATGGTCCTGTAGCTTCTTGCTGTACGGCTTCCTTGCTACCCAGGAAGGGTGCAATTGATTTATGTGAAAGGTTGTATGATTTGTGCTAAGTGGGAGGTCAGACTATGGTCCTTCCTAAGAAAGAACGTAAAATCTGTGTCTTACTCTTAAATGACAGAGTAATATGCTTGATGGGTTTAGGAGGATGCTTCATTTGTGGTTACAATATAGTACAAAGAGAAAGTCAGTCTTTGTAGCTGGATCCTGTTACGTTGTGTGTGTTCAATGGAAGGGCATTATCAGGAAAGACCTTTTGTCACTCTAATTTCACGTGCGTGTGTGTGTGTGTACTAAGACATGTGTCCTGCAGGATGCACAATTCTGCAGCCTCTCCTGAACTTGTTGCAAATTACATCTTTTTTCTACCACAGGCACTGAGGGAGTAACATTGGTTGGGAGGATGTTCCAACTTTCTACAAGAGGACATGCAGTGGATATTATGAGAAGTGACAAAGTAATGGTTAAAGTGTATTTGCATTTGGATTTGAAATAGAGAAATAAAGATTATGTTCTATATGAGCAATTCTGCAATTTCATAATGTTATAAAACATCAATAAAAGACATTATTCTTGATCTGTTGAAAGACATTCATGAAAATAAAAAAATATCTTACAGTAATATTGAAATCTAAATCAGGTGCAAAGATGAATCTCGAAGAGTTGCATAGTTCTGTACGTTTTGCTTAATTGTGTTTGTTGAAAGGATATCATTTTCTCTTTAAATCATACGCTTTGAAAGAGCACTGGTAATTTTTTTTTTCAGATATTTAACCTTTAGAGTTTTTAAGTGCTTTAGTAATGATCTCAACTTTTCCCCTGTAATTTAGGAAAATTATAAAATTACAGATTTTTAAAATAGCTCTGTACACCTCCACAGCATGCTTCAAGACACATTCAGCTGACTACGTGGGCCTAATGTTCAGGTAGCTGACTTGAGTTTGGTACAAAGGTTGCTGAAGGAGGCTAAAGAAAGCCGTTGAATTAACAGACTTTTCATTGTATCTTGCTCTAAGGAGCCTTTGTCACATGCTAAATCTCATCAGTCACTGAAAGCTAACAGGGAGCTATACCGCAGTTGGCAGAGAAAAAAAAAAATCACTCAGTTCTTCAGCATCACCAACTGTAGTGATCTGCAGACAGATTCTCAGGCAAGCAATAATTGCATAGTGATGAACTGCCAACACATGATGAATATGGATTTCATATAGGGCCAACGAGCAACAAAATTGCATCTCAGTTTGTTTCAGCGTGTGCAAACAAATGTGTGAGAACAAAAACTGAATTTCACTTTCACGGGGCAAACTGGCAGCTGGGGTTAAGGAGAATCTTCTGTTCTTCTAGGTGTCACAACTCATTGATGCTTCTGGGTCTCTTATCAACATACTATGTGCCTCTTGGTCAGTCTTTGTGTGTTTGTCTGTCTGTAATCTCAGACGTGAAGTCATCCATTTCTGTATCTTATCCAAAAGCATTTAGGAGAGAAATTCATGTAGCTCTGCTTCTAAATAGTTATGTGATACTCGGGTTTGGTTTTGTCACCAATGTTGACTTTATGCAACAAGTGTGTCCATTTACAAAGCTTCCATTTTAAAAAGCTCGGGAGTTATACTAGATTTTCACAGTGAAAAGTAGATCTATTTAATAAGCAAATTAAAAAAATCATGGTCTTAGAAGGGCTTCTGAGCTTGCTTCATCATGTAAAGATTTAGAACAATCTAAATCTTTCTCTTGGTCCAGATGGAGCTACAGTCTACCTAACGGAACATGACCATAGTGCGCTTAGCAGTATTTAGGAATTTCTGTTCTTTGGTTTTTCGAAGTATTTCATACAGAATAAGAGTAGCGTTACCCACACTAAATGGAGGATATGGACATCTTTGGTTCAGAAAAATGGAAGTCCTGCTGGCTGAGGCTCCTTAGGAGAACTTGTCTGCGCAGTAAGCTTTTCTAACATTATTCTTGTGTACCGTGTTTTCAATAATGAGATGACTGTGAAAAACATGTCTTTTTTAATTACGGACATTATTAATCTGGAGAAATAAATGTTTTCATGAGGCAGTTAATTGGTGTAGCCATTAGTAATGCCAGATGTTAAGGTCCCTTTAGGGCTTCAGATCCTTGATACTAACCTTACAGGCAGCATTTTTAAAGAAGCGGTAAAATACGTGTACTACTGCCTCAAACACTTTTTAAGACTCCAAAAATATACACCAAGCATTTCAGATAACCCTGTGACAGAGGAAAAAATATCACCATAGCAGCTGAAAAACAAACTGCCAATATACAGAGTACTTAAATATGTTGGATTGAATTCCCTCAAGACTAAACTCGGTTCTTTATCTACAGTGTAGGTGCTGCATACATAGCAGTAGTTTCAGCTACCTGCCAGCACATACACTCTGCGATCCGAAGGATGTCATTCTGGGGAATCTGTACTAATTATGCATGTGACCGGGTGTTGCAACTCGGTCTGTTTGGTGCATCTTTTTAGTTTTTTAGTCAGAAAAATTTGATACTAATAGAAATCAGCAAGTTACTGAAGCAAAATTGTTACTTTTATATTAAATAAATGGATGAATGGTATCTTTGACACAATATGCCATCTCGAGAGAGAGATGATTCAGAACCAGAGGATCTGAAATGTTTAGAAATTAAGCTTCTAAATACTTAAAGTAAATGGATCACTGAAGAGTATATGGTACAGCTCAATAAATAATTAAAACCAGTTTTGCTTTTATCCAATCTGCTAGATGCAGGTAGGAAACATGCTAGAAGCAGGTAGGAAAGGACCTAGGAGTTATTTCCTGTTAATATGGGAAGAAAAATATGACAAGTAACTGGAATCACTGAACCTGACAGTCCTTTCCTGGTCACGTCTTATAGTAGAAATAAGACTTAAAAATAATTTATATTTCTTAGCCAGTAACAGATAAATATAGTTTTGGGCCTCCTCTTGAGGGTTAAAAAAATGTCCATAACATTATTATGCATCTAGGTGCCAAAGACAGTGACCTTGTGCAAACGGAAGACAGCATCAACGAGCCATTAAAACATTGTAAAATGAGCTATTGAAAGCTTGAAGTATCTGCTGACTTAATCAACTAAAACATTAAATTTATATGGGGAAGTATTAATAAAATTTGGAATTGTTTGAGGTCATCCTGCTGGTTGTGCATAAAGTCACAATTCCAGTAATGCAAAGCAAATTACTCTGGGCAAAACTCCATCGGAGTTAAAGGGAACCGTGGGAGCAGCACTGAAAAACACACGGACTGCATTAAAAGGGGGAGTGAAGAGCAATGAAAATAAGATATAGGTGTAAAATGCAAATGGCTAATAAGGCAGCTAATGTAATACCAATGGTCAATGGGGTTTAAAGGCAGAATTAAAAAAATCTATTACAAATGAAATAAAAAGTTAACAAAACGCTGCCATAAGGGAAAGAGCCCTTATTTGTTACAGACTGAGATAATGAAAATAGTAAATATTTCTGTATTTGAAATGAAGCAGAAAACATACATCCACTTATGCGATGCTGTGCAAGGAATAGAAAGTTTAACTTTGTAACAAAGGATGATGTTTGAGAGCTGTTAAAATATTTTTAAATCAGTCAGCTTGGTTAATTTAGACTCAAGACTTAATTTAGACCAATTAACTTGATTAATTTAGACTTGGTTAATTTAGACTCTAGGCAATGGGTGCAAATAGTTGCACACTGGCTTTATCTATGGTCTAAACCAATGGGATGCAAACCAGCTCCAGTCTGAAAGCTAGACAGATACAGTTGAGGTGAGCCTGCACCTTGCCTTTGGCAGTGCTTAATGCTTTGGCATATGCATTATGCTGCCAAAAGAATGTATTGGTTTCTGCAGTAAAGGTCTCCTGTCTGCGTCTGGTGGTGTATCGTAGTCCTGATTTGCACTGCCAACAGACAGGGCAACCCAGGCTGTGTGAGGTCTTGTGCTGTGTCCTGTGCCTGAGTTTGCATGCTTGGAGGTACGGCACATCGCATTTGGGAGTCTGGTCATGCATGCAGTCATGGGAAACGCTGTTTGGAGAAGGACTTAGTGGAGATAACTGTCTCCGCTTGAGGTCTATGTTTGGTGGGAAGAAAAAAATATTAGTATGACCATGGGATGGATTTAAATATACAACTAAATAAATACTGGAATTATTTTTGCTTCTGTACAGTGAGTTAGGGAGCCGGGAGAGTACGTTTGGAGTACGTGGCAGTAACTAATTGCCTCAGTTAGAAATAAGGTGACATCTACTCTTGTGCTTACTTTTTAAAATTTTTTTTACTTTTTTAAATTTTTCCTGTATCATGGAAAATGGATTTTCTGACAGGATACTTGGAAACACCCTACTTATGAAGCACTTGTGATGGGTGCCACAGGTGCTGATTGGAACATGGTCTGCTTTGGCTTGGTGGCATGTATAAGAAGTGTTTTGAGAATGGGCGCCTTTGGTTATACCATACTTTGGGGCTTAACCTAACCTGAGGAAGTAAGATTCAGGAACTTGCACAGTATAGTGGGTTAGACTATGTGATCTCAATCTTTTGAAATTGTACCTTCATAGTGGGAAAGGCCAGAGTTACTAATCACCTCCCTGCCTAATAACTTTTCTTGGATTGGTCTCTGCACAGAGAGGCTTGAGTCTTCTCATGTTCCAAGTGCTGCTGGCCTTACCAGTACCCTCTGTATGCACCTCCTTCGCGTTCCACATTTTGAAGTAACATTGTCGTCTTTTGTATGGTAGTTCTACAGAACAGAAGATGGATATTTTAAAGTGTGTAGACAGCTATTTTGATACATCATTCATATATAGTTTGTTCCATCTTAATGCAACTTCACAGGACTTTAAAGCAAAAATTAATGCAATAACATATATATTTCAGTATATTTCTACCTGCTTGGCATAATTAAAATATGTAGGTAATGTTTACCATTGCACTGTACTCTATTGCATCAATCTCAAACAGACTCAGCCTTAGGAAAGAACTCTCCAGCCAGAATTTCTTCTATTTGAACTTTGCTATACCCTGAGTTAGTGGATACCTGTCTGAAGAGCAAAGCATATTTTCTAAAGTGTAAAGACTTGAAGAGCTTTGGCAATATTGTGCTACGGGTACTCTGTAGCTAATCCAGGGAGGTACTATTAAGAATAAAAGGCAGGCTTCAGTTTGTTTTGGATTATTTTTCAGTTTTCACTGAAGAGTTTTCCAAATATATAACAGATATTAATAAAGACCACAGTAAAATCTTAAGTAAATAAAACAAAATTGATTAGTGTATGTGTACCTAGAATTTAGAGAAAGGTAAGTGTTGCACTTAAGGCACGGGAACTGGAGTCAGAAACTTAATTATCTTCCTGAAATGCCAAAGACTATAATTTTTTTTCCAGAATTTGTAAAACTATTAATGATTTTGAGCATTCAGGAATTTAGCCCATGCTACATAAATATCAGCAATCCAGTGTCCAAACATAATATTCTATTAAAAAACAGCATTAGTAGTCCAATATACCCCTGGTTTAAGTGCTTGTGAAGTCAAACAGTAATGATCCTGTCATGCAGAGGGGCTGTATTGTGGGTGTTAGTCACTAGCTCAGAGGAGGATGCTGTACACAGCCCACAAACAGTGCTCTGTTTGTTTCTTGGTTTATTATTTTATGTGTTTTTTTATGGATGATTATCACAGCTCCCTGCATGCAGAGAGTGAATTTCAAAACGAGTGATGCTATGATAATGCTGCAGGGATCATGGCTGTGTTCTGTGTGCTGGATGTGAGAGAGCGTGGCTGTTCCTTGCAAACATATGAGCAAGCTTCCGTATTTCTCCACTGCCGTGTAGTATTTGAAGTCACTGCTGCTGTTCTGCAGCTTTTCATTCCTTCTCGGTGAGCGTAACCAGACAGTGATCTTCACATGGGCCTCAGGTTCATTATTAGGTACTACCTTACACGGCACGTTTAAAATGATAACAGAAAAGCTGTAGAATTCAAAACTATGAGCAAAAGTGGTAAGTTCTTGCTTGCAGTGGGTTTCTTTTAAGTGTTGAGACCTTGTCAGGATGTCTAAGCTGTCTGCCTGTTTATATTCCTTGCGACATGCACAGCAAATTCACCACAGTGCCTGATGCAGAGCTGAGGAGTGTCCGGCTGGTGCTCTGGTCTCCTGACTTGTAGATGGAAATCCAGGTTATGTTACCTAGTCAGTGTCATAAATGACTTTCAAAAGAGGGATAGTGTCAATAGGGTTTTTTTTATTGATTTCCCCCCCCAATACAATACAAGGGGTTTTCTGACTGATTTAAGAGGACCTTTTTAAAACAGGTTTAAAAGATGGCTGACACTTATCCCAGACTCAAAACACTAGGAGAGCGATGTGTACGTAGTGTGTAAGATACCAAATGCAGGTTGCAGACATTCAAATACATTTCTTTTAACATTCTTATTCCAATCTAGATGATGTTTAATGAAACATTGAAGAAGTACTGTATCCCCTAACCAGGTAATATTAATAGCAGTCATTTATAATACCTCATTACACATCCCATTCAGGACGTACTACATCCAATTTCTTGCAGAAACAATGTACCAGCAAAGTAGGAAGTGTCGATGATTTAGTTCTGAGCGCTGTCTAATGCCACATCTGAAACAGATGTATCTTACTTCACTCAGAAGTGTGCCTAGCGTACAAAGTACTCCTTCCCAGACATCGGACAGCAGTCTGTCACTGCTTTAAATCTAAGCACATAGAAGAATTATATTGGCAGGCAAGTATAATCATTTGTACAGGTGCTAAGGAATCTGAACAGAACTGCTTCACTCTGTTATAGGAAAATGCGAGAGGCAAATGAGTTACATAATAGTGGCACGGCTATAAGTCAGAGTAAAGGAAAAGTCTCCTCAGGGATGATATTAACGTTTACAATAGTAAGAACAGACTTTATAGATAGCCTGGCGGAGTGCCAAGCGCCAGCTCCCATTGTCTTTCTCAAAAGCATGGGCA
Organism: Aptenodytes forsteri; assembly: GCF_000699145.1. Lineage (NCBI taxonomy): Eukaryota > Metazoa > Chordata > Aves > Sphenisciformes > Spheniscidae > Aptenodytes > Aptenodytes forsteri. The sequence continues at coordinate 13,176,130 of NW_008796218.1, read as the reverse complement.
CTGACCCATCTTCCAAACAAGAGAACTTGAAAAATGCATGCATAATTGATTTTAAAAGCCATCCAGAATATATTTCCTTTCCATGTGAAAATGGAGATGTCAGAGAGTAAATGGGATAAAAAGATATATCCAGCCTTTCAAATTTAACCCAGGCATTTTTCCTTTCCTAGTATTCCTCTGGGCATACTCTTCCTCCTCCTATCACCTCAGCAATAATAAAACAAAAATAATAATACTGGAACTCACTGAACCTGGAAATTCATGAATGATAAGAAATGATTGCTTTAACATCTCTGTGTTGGCTTCACTCGTGATTGTATTTTCTCCCAGTGAACACCCCATTCTAATGTAGTCTTCACCCTCTGTGCTAATATCTGAAGACAGCTGTATGCTGAGACTTCTTCAGATTTTGAATTCTGTTTCCCGGTCCTTTTCTGCCTGCACACTCATGTATTAATGCTGTCATGCCTTCAGCGTGCATTTGACTGAGCAGAGCAACGGTGGAACTGGACTGCAAATATAACCGATATCTGGCACTTCACTTTTGACTTGCAGAAATTTTCAGAAAATGAGCAGAACTCAAGCTATGAAAGCTCATAGCTTTCCTCAAGCATGTAAATATTCTGTTTTTGTAAAAAATTATTTGGAATCTGTCTCGATGGTCCACAGTGTTGATTGAGTAGTCTAAGTGGTCCAGAAAAATACAGCCATTTTCTGATAAGAGACCTTGGTTTCCTATTTCTACTCAGATTTTGCTGGAATAGCCTGCCTCTGTGTGACAACACTATTTTTGTTTTTAATGCTATATTGCAATATCATCTTTAGTACTATAGGCCTCAATATTTCTCTCCTTTCAGCATGTTGAAAGCTCTGATACTGTAGAAGTCATGCTCAAATGGACACATAAATTTTGCGCACACGTAAGTGTTTTTCAGAAGACATTTATGGTCTTGGTCTGTGCCGTCAACTGATTCACAGTCAAAGGGAACAGAAACGTGTCTCAGGGCGATGGCTTATGGACAGTCTTGCTTTGGGAGGGTGAAAGTGACTGCTGGAGGTGAAAATCTCAGGAGAGTCAAAAGCAGAAGCATATTCGCATTGCTATGGCTGCTTCATTACACAGCCAAGTGGTTTTACTGGGGCAGACAATGAAGGCGGGCTAGGCAGCAAACATTGGGTTTTGTAGTGAATTGGTTTAGTGCTGCCATGCTTCAGTCTTTGCAGTGGGGCAAGTAGCCCTCAGCAGAGGGGCAGGACAGAAGGGTGGGAATAGAGGCTTTTGAAAGTGATGCAGCTGGTTTCACTTCAGTTTGGAAAGGCACGCTTATGTATTAGACTATTTGATCTCAGTGCAGGGTGAATTAAGCTTTACACGTACCAATAATAATACATTTCTAAAATTGCTGGTTTAGCTTTTAATGCGATTAAAAAGGACAGCACAAGTAATAACAATTGTGGGGAGATGAAGAGCGAAAAAATCCAGCAGTTTTCTTTGTTGTGTGACGGTGGTGGTGTTTTTTTTTTTTTCCCCAAATGTGAACCGTGTTGCTAAGTGTATGCTCTAGTCATCTTCAACAGGTTTTACCTCTAAATATTTTTATAAGGGACGTTGCAGGTTGCCTTCCTCCTGCATGGCACTTAGATTATAAATAATCTTATGATAAATCGCTTATTGTGTGTCTAGGCTTGAAGATTACTAATTCCAATCAGAACTCAATTCAAACATCATCTGTTAAGATAACCTTAATCATACTTTCTGAAGGCAAAATTGACAGCTTTAAGTATATGTGCCTTAAACAACAAAAAAGACATATTATGTGAATGTAGGAGTAGGATTGTAGTATTTCACTAATGCTATCTAGTTGGATCATGGCTGGTTTTCAAACAATGAGTTAAGCCCTCCTATACACAGAGAAAAACAGTATAGGATGAGTGAAGGTTTAATCCTTACTTCAGTGAGCACACAACTAAATTCATGGTGACCTTTATTTTTCCCCAGTAAATACTTCTCAGTGTATGTAGCTGAGATTTTTCATGCAGGAGGACTGTAATATTTCCCCATTCATCAGAGGTTGTCTATCAAGCCAGTGACACACATGCAAGAAACCTAGTTTTTCTGATCCTGAACCCTTATCTTCACATATCTGCACATAAGTAATGGGTAATATAATTTCAGTTTACGTGTTCATTTAAAATATTAAGAGTGATTTCAGTATGATTCACTGCTTTTGTTCTACTTTAACAGATTTGAATTGATTTCCTTTAATTGAGTTTACTCTTCATACACTTGAAAAGTTTTTCTTGCATTGCCAAATAAGTCATGGTGATTCCTGGTCTCAGCTCTATATACATTTTGTGTACTTTTATTATGTATTCATTATCATAGCAGTATTTAGAGGCATTTTGAAATGCATCTGACCATATAAATACATATTAAAGTCTGCACAAAGAGCTTTGAAGCCATTAGTGTCACTTTTGTAGATAAGTACTTCGGGATTCTTAAATCCAGGGATTATTTGACTGCCTCACATGTTGAGCCATTAAATCCTCATGTGAAATGTAGCATGAAATTTTTGGTGATTATGGATTAGCTTATCACAAAGTTTAGCAGCAAACTCATTTGTCTTCTTTGAAAGTAGATAAGAACTAGTAAGCTATGCAAGCAGGAAGACTGGCTGATCCTCGGCTGTGGAAGCACACAAGAAAATGAAGAAAGAACAAACCCCTCCAGACGCTTAATTTCTGTCATGTCTTAAAGTTCTTCTGAGAGGTTAGTCCACAGCTTCCTTCTGAAAGAGTTAAAGCCTCTAGCACAGTTTTGGTTGCTGAGATAAAACTTGCGAGGCTGCAAATCCTAATGGAACTATTGTAAAAACTAGGCCATCTGCAGGAATTACTTTGCTTGTGTCAAACCCTTAAAAGCACCATGTGAGCACATCTGCAGGGATGGGTTCCTTCAGTTTCTCCAGTCTTTTGTATTTCTCCAAATTGTATTGACTAATGTATTTTTTGTAGTTTTGAGTACCAGAGGCTGGAGAAGAACTTTCCTGAGTCATCTGTTGAAGGCAACTTAAAAATAATATCATGATTTTAGCTTAACATGCGAGGTAAAGGGAAGCTAGAAGATGTGATCTCAGTGTGTTGAATTGAAACCAAGGAGTTCATGGCCTTAACTCAGAAACAGTTCTTAAAAGATTATAAAAGTTGATAGGGAAATTACAGTGACCATAAATTGTAAATAGCTGATATTTTTCATGTTGTATTTAATATAATGCTGTGTTAACTCTTATTTATTCAGTTATCACTGGAATTCCTTTCATATGCCATTACTATTACTTTTTTTTGTAGACTGTACAGTGCTAAGCAGTTCAGAAAAGCCAGAACATAAATGGCTTCTGCAACCTTAATTGCAGATACCGTATAGCACATCCTGTTGCATTTAATCAGCTCTCTTGCGGTTGGCTGCAAGAGATCCTGCAAACTCGGAGCGTGATGCAAACACTCCTGAAGGATGCTGAAGTCTGAGCCACTGACAGCTCACCTGAGCAGACAAGCCTCAAGCCTCTTAACAGAACTGCAGCATCTCCTGAGCGTGGCTATCATAGCGTAGGGCTGAAAGGCTCCTCAAGATCACTAGGCTGTTCCTCATCCACAAGTTAGGATTACTATATTATTTCTGACAGATATTTTTTTAACCTTTTCTAAACAAGAAAAAAAGGAGTTTTTAAAAAATATTATGTGCTCTATTTTAGGGCTAGCTAACCTTATCTGTTAAGACGTTTTTCCTAGTGTGTAACTCAGTTGGTTTTCTTGCGGCTTGAGCTCATTGCAGTTTTCCCTGACTGCTGTGGACAGGGAGAACGATTGGCTTCCCTCTCAAATACATAACCACTTAGGTATTTGAAGACTATTACCATGTCTGTCTTCATTCTTCTCTTGACTAAAAAACCCCAGTTTGTTCAATGCCTATTCATTGGACATGTGTGCTAACTCTAGTTCCATTCCATATGCTCCTTTGTAGACTAAGTGATCCATTTTTCCTTTCTAAAATGAAATGCTAAGTATTTCGATATATTTATCGTGTCATACTTTTTTTAATGAAAAAAGGCTATTCTTTTTAACCTTTGTTCAGAGTAGGGGCCAACTGCGTTTGAATCCATGCTATGACAATTTTGCATAGTCTCTGAAATCAGAATTCCATATAAAGTATAATCAAAAGCCTTACTAAATCAAGGTAGAGGATGTACAATATGCTTTTCTCCATCCATGAGGATGTTGTTCTATTTTAGAAAGAAATAGGGGTAGTACGATCAGATTTGTCCCTGGGGAAATGCATACTGGTGTCTGCTTGTCTTTTTGTGTTCCTTGAAGTCAGCAGTACGCAACCAGCTATCTACAGATCCCTGCCATCTGAAGAGGTTATGAAAAATAATTAATGTAAGCAAGCCTTCTCTCAGAGAATTATATTCTCTTTGTGACCGGTGTTTGTGTTCATGGCGTTTGTGATATTTCCAGGGTATTTTAACCAGTTCTTTTTCAGTCTGTCTCATATGACTGCACTCACACCTTTTCGTTTTTTTTCCCTGCATTCTTCCTGGGTGCCAGCAGCATGCTTTCAGCATCTTATCACAGAATTCCCCAGCGCATATATCAGTAAAGCTGGACAAAAGGGCTACAGCATGCCTGAATTAGTAGTGTGCAAGTTCAAAAATGTGGAGGGTGGAGTGGATGAAGCACGTGGCTTTGGAACAAATTATCTAACATATACTAGAGATTTTTTGGAGTTCATACTTTGACCAAATGTGGGTGTATTTTTCTGCGCATCTAAAAAGCAAAGCTTTTGCAAATTCATATATCCCATTCTAAAACATGTGGGCAAGATAGCTCTTCAGTGAAAATGTCAGAATTTTTTTTAGCATTAGCAAATATATTTTTTCCCAATTCTTTTGAAACAGTTCAAGCACTTTTTTTTCTTTTTAATTGAAACTGGCAAAAAGAAAAATAAAACTTGGGACACATGCCTGCTGTCAAAATGGATGGAGTCAGTAAAAATTTTATGAACTTAAAACCGTTTCCCAATTCTTTTGAAACAGTTCAAGCACTTTTTTTTCTTTTTAATTGAAACTGGCAAAAAGAAAAATAAAACTTGGGACACATGCCTGCTGTCAAAATGGATGGAGTCAGTAAAAATTTTATGAAACTTAAAACCGGAAATTCTTGGCTGTTAAACTATAGGAGGTTTTAGGCATTGATTTATTTTATATTGGTGTATTTTGTAATTCATCTCTGGTGTTGGAATATTTTGGAAAAATATACATATCATTGTTGCTATTTACTGCAAGCTATGAGAGGAACAACTACATAACAATGCAAGGAGGATGAGAAGGTCTATATTAGAAGTAACGTTCTCCCTTCTGCGGTGTTCAGTAGTACAGCTCTCACCCAGAGTTGTCAGTGCTTTCTGCAAGTCAGGGCAGAGGTGCAAGTGCTGTGGGATAATCTAGCAGGAAACTAGATTATCAGGAAACATTTTGTGACCTTCAAGTTCCACTTGCTGTTACGGTAAAGCTTAAATTTCTTGGAGGGGCCTGTAAGCTCCTACTTAGCAAAGAATCTCCATCTTATTTTCAGTATATGAGTAATGCATTTAAAACCTGATTGCGTTTTGTTGCCTGCTGCTGATGTTGGTGAGCATCTTTCGGTTTATGTAACTAGGTTCTGACCCTGAAGTCTTGACTAAGAAAAGCGCTTGCACCATAACTACACACGTGGTTGTGCAGCAAAAGTATACGCTGATTTAGTTCCTACAATTTCAAAATGTTTATAACTAACTGAGTAGTGGTGTGCTTAAATCGAATCACACGGCTGAGCTCTTTGCAGGGTCATGTTCTGTGAGCAGTGTTCCTGCCATGGTGGCCAGGTCCCTGGACATATGAGGAGAGATGGATTAGGTACAGCACCTTCTCTAGTGGTGCTGTACTAGTACTAGTTACTTCACTAGTAACTAGTTATTATGTCAATGCACTCTACAGAAAACACATAAACCCTTTCATTTGCCTACACAGTATAAATCACAAAACAGTATAAAGGTGCTAGAGGAGTTCCTTATCTCTTTCCTCTTATCAGACAGATGACCAGGAAAAAAAACAAGTTATAAATAAAAATTACTTAGAAAAGCGGCAGGGTAATTAATATACAAGAGTGGAAAAGTGTGAACCCTCTTTATTGTATTAGTGCAGTGTTTAAATAACAGATTTTAGTTTCAATATCTTTAAAAATAACTTCTTGTGTCCTTGTTCATGCTCACCAGGTTAACCTTTTGTTCAAGAATACCTACATGTGTTACTGTCTCTTAGAAATATCTTTTTAAACAGTGTGTTTATTTGGAACTTGATTTAACTTACAATTAGGTTTAACCTTATCTTAGTAATTCTAATGCCATAGTATGACCACAGGGATGAAATTAGAAGCAGTAAATGTGTATGCTTTAAAAAAAAAAACAAACCTGCAACAAATACATATTATATTGTAGTTATTTATACAATTTTATTGACAGGCACCTTTACTGCAGTACACAGTCTAGAAAATAAAGAATGTGTATATTCTTTCATTATCCCTTGCAAAAATTAAAATTCCCATGATTTTTTTTTTTTATAATAAATAATTTAGCCTTTCTCCCTTTTGCTGGCGGAAGAACAGAGTCGCTGGAAAGAGAAGTTGAAATGGCAATAACTAGTTTATAACTGAGGTAATAGCTATAGGTTAAGTTTAGAATTATTTCTGGAATTAGAAACAGAATAAAAAACCAGGATGAAGGAAGAATTAAAAGGATGAGGCTTCGAAGATTTGACAGGAAAAAGTGACTTATTACACAATTGCATAGTACCGGTTCTATCAAACGTATCAACTTTGGAACTGATTATTTATACATTCTTTTACCTTCTATTTATACTCCTTGTTATAACTTTTCAGTAAGACGTTGCCATACTGGCTTGGAGATTTTTCTCAGTCATGTGGATTGGTTCTTTTCTGTGGGGTTTTTTTTTGTTTGTTTGTTTTTAAACCTGACTGAATTTTTTTGGTGAGGAGTTCCACTGGGACGGAATGGCTCACTTGGAGAAGGAAGAAAGGCAGATAAACCTCTCCAAATTATTTCCTCAGTACTGTTTGTCTTACTTTTGCTAATTTTTTTTTTTAAAACTACCTCAATCTAAACATCATATTAATCCTATTAGTTGTTTTCTTCTGACTATCTCATCTTAGTTTGTTTACTTTGATACTGATCTTTAGGTTGTATGTTTATTTTGGACCATTTCAGGCTTCTTTAATGAGACCTAAATCCACAAAAGTGAGAATGCTTTTTTTCACATTAATTACACATATTATGATAAAGTACTATATCTTATACCAAATTTCATCTTTCCTTCAGTAAATGTTCATATGTATTTTATTATTTGCAACCATTCAGATTGTGTTTATACTTGCATTTAAAAATAGATTATTTTACACCACAGTGCTTTATCCTCTGTGTCTTGCGTATTCTGTAACGTGCCTGGCCACAAGAAACACTGCCATGCTCAGCTTCCGAAGTGCCTGTTACAGGACTCCGCTTTCTGCAAAAGGGCCATCCATTCTGCACAGTGCACAAAAGTCTATCTTCAGCAATGTACAATGCTTTTAACTTCTGCGATATTGTCCATCTATGCAAAAATGTCAATTACTGTCTGCTTTGATCTCTCTTCATTTTAATGTTTTTGAAAAATGTGAAACTGTTCACAGAGCTTTCTTCTTCACCAAAAAAATGTTAAAATTGATTTTTTTTTTTTACTCATTTATTTTCAAATTTTATAATATCTGTAATTTTCCAGCATCTCTTTCATTGCACCAATCCTTCTGCCAAGTATGTACTAATCCTCCTCCAAAAATATTTGGGTTTTTCTTTGAGAATACTAGTTTTATGGTTATTCTCCAGTACACACAGGTATAATCCATAGCAGAATATTATCCCAAAACAAATCTCTTCGGGCATGAATTCAGGTTTTTATCAGTTTTATTGCACCACTTTTCGCATGGAAATACTGTAAGCCTCAGTCAAGTCGTTGTCCTGAGGACCTTCTGCCTAACTGCGATTCTCAACTGAAGTTTTGCAGGCATCAGTTTTTCAGCTGAATATAATCAACCTACTCGCAGGTTTCCTTTAAATTGGAATTGCAGGACTGAGAGCTTGGCGTTTGTTATAAACTGCAACTAGGTCTGTCTCTGTAAATGAAATCTGGGGGCGGGGGGGAGTTTATCCAGATCTGACTGAAAATATATAGAGCAGTATTGCTTATGACTGAAAATACGATGAGCAAAATAAGCGACTTCTTTTTTTGTAAGCTGGTAAATGCCAAGCACTGTTAAGGGGAAGACTTGAAGCAGCACCGTGCACCTGATATATATGTAGTTAACCAGCCATTCCTAATTTTGGATCAATTTCTGGAATTGAAATACAATTTGAAGTAATCTGCAGGTTGATTTTTTTGTTGTTGTTGTCCCAAGTCTCTTACAGAACTAAATTCCAGATAGATTTGCACCAATGTCTAAGGAATATTGAGTTATTAATACTCTACTGAGTGAGCATCTCTTTTTAACTCTTGATTTGCTCTGCACAATGCATTATCCTTTTTACCAAAGTCAGATCTCATACAGTTTTTATATATTGTTCTGCAAAGGTATATGCCAAAAGCTGAGCAAACCCAGAACTTTGTAATCATATTCCTATTGACTTTTTAGTTAAGTACACAAAATAACATGGCTTAGTAATATTCTAAGCCTTTTGTCTTACCTGAACACCTTTATTGTTGCATCAGTTATAATCTGAATTAGGTCATAGGACCCTGCTTCTAACTTGTTGACTTCTAATCTGACCAACCGTGACAGAAGACAGAAGGTGAATAAAGACATTTCACAATTCATCTTGCTCATAAAGGAGCTGGTTGCTATCAGACCTTGCATCTCCTAAGGTGAAAAGGGAGTGGAGCCACTTGGATATGCAAGTGAGAGAAAGCACCAACATCTTGAGTTTTATGTCGTCTTGGGCTGTTCGCTCCAGTTGTTTGCTCTTTTGTTTGGTTAGCAAATAAGTAGTATAACCTGTCTCAGAACCCTTGATACCTGTTCATTTTATGCTTGGTGCATTTAAGCCCTATCTTGCTCTATTAAAAGGCAATAGTGCACTTTGTTCCTTTTCTGTAACCTCATTATGTTGTTGCTAAATCAACTTGATAGTACCAGTGCTGGTCTCTTCAGGCTGCTGTGAGAAAGCATTTTCTGAAGAATTCCAAGAATGGTGGCCAGGGAATAGGCTACTTTGATGAGGGTATGCAGCCTTCCAGAGATTTACTATGTTATTGGGTTTGGGGGAGACAATAGAATATTTTGTTGGATTTCTAATGTTTTCTGGCAGATACGTTTATAACAACTTTGGAGATCTTCCAGACTAGTCAGCAGCCTTCTAAAGCCTTTTAATTCCCATGTTCAATTAAGCACAAAAATATTTTGCTTTATTTGCATGCAAGTATTATTGATTAGTCAGGCACCAATTTCATTCTGTTAAAATTAAAGTTTAAATTAGGTAAGACCAGGTAATCATGGAGATAAACTTTATAAAAGGTATTGCATACACCTTTAGAATGAAATCACTATTTAGAGCTATTTACTTTTCTTAACTGTGCTTTTAATGGCAAGTAGACCCCCTTGGCGAAAAAATCCACTCTGCTTGTCTGAGCTGTTACTTACTTTAAAACTGTATTTTTCACCTTTGTCAGGAAAGATCAAATGTATTGGCTGTTTTCCGCGAATCAGACACTTAAAAATGCTTAAAGTACATCTCACTAACATGGGTAATGTCAGGAAAGTCTTGTTTGTAATAGTGATTATGAGAGTCTCAGTTTTGTACAAAATGAACAGTGTTCTGTAATGTGTTAAATTTGGTATGAGTGCTGCCTTACTCATGCAGTACTAAAAACAACATCTGAATTTGTATTTAAATTGAATACAATTTTTGTAGACAGAAAAAATAAAATCAACATTTCCTTTCCATTTTGGTGCTCTTCAAAAATCCATAAACTAAAATCTGTTTCATTAAAAGTTATTTCCTTGTGGAGAAGATGAGAAAATGAAGTCTTAAAGCAGTTCTCAGTCAGATATACAGAAAGAATAGATTTGGGGCCTGTATTAGATAATCAAGAAAATAGGGTGAAGAAGTAAAGGGTGAGGATGTGAAAAAACTGCTGTTTTCAAAAGTTGGCTGAATCATATTGATTCCAAAGTACGTAATGCAGTTGTACTTAGGTGGGAATACAGCCAGTTTTTATGTGTATACATGGCAATCCATACCATACAGGGGCCTGAAAGACTTCTAGTAAGAGCTATTGGGGCCGACACATGGTTTTCTGTAATAGAAGCCTTCATTGTTTCCTAATTCTGTGAGCATACGGTATAATAGGACTGCTTAGAGGTTTCATGAGATAAATGTCTTTATTTCCCCCCAAAACCCAAAATAGATTTCTAATCGTGTTTCGATACAGTGACCCTTAAGTATTGGCATTTTATTGGGTTCTTCTACAAATCTTCCAGTTTGGGACAACTTTTCTACATTTTGTAGGTATGTGCTTCCAAATCACAAATGAATACATGTCTATACTTCTCTCTCTTTTTTTTTTTTAATTTTTATTATTTCTTTCATGGGAATACAGCCAGTTTTTATGTGTATACATGGCAATCCATACCATACAGGGGCCTGAAAGACTTCTAGTAAGAGCTATTGGGGCCGACACATGGTTTTCTGTAATAGAAGCCTTCATTGTTTCCTAATTCTGTGAGCATACGGTATAATAGGACTGCTTAGAGGTTTCATGAGATAAATGTCTTTATTTCCCCCCAAAACCCAAAATAGATTTCTAATCGTGTTTCGATACAGTGACCCTTAAGTATTGGCATTTTATTGGGTTCTTCTACAAATCTTCCAGTTTGGGACAACTTTTCTACATTTTGTAGGTATGTGCTTCCAAATCACAAATGAATACATGTCTATATCTCTCTCTCTTTTTTTTTTTTAATTTTTATTATTTCTTTCATCCTGTGAGTAATTTTTATCCAGGTAAAGCTGTTTAAAGTAATAGACCTCATTTTAATTTTACAGCTGATCACTACAGGAATTATCCTGATAGGCGCCATGTGGGAGCAAGGCCAACCTCCTGCTATATTTAGAAGGAGAGGTTTGTGCAGCTTGCAAGCAAATCTTTAATTCCGGCAGTTGAATTTCCTGCTGCTTCCATAAGGAAATAGGTCTTTGCTTCACTGGCCTGAGCGCAGGAGGTGTATAGTGATAGAAACATAATTTCTCATTCTCCGTGAAAGCATTGTAGTAGGTCTGTGCTTGGTGTTTTTGTTTATTTACTCTGCTTTTGGTAGGCCATGACTATTTGAAAAGAGTTTGCAATCAGAGTTACAGAAACAGAGAATCCTGTCTGCAAACATAACTTAAATGGGAGGAATGTCTTCAACATTCTTTATATCCTTCAGTTTTGTTGCATTATTGGTTTGCTTCCACTGGCACAAAGCGAAAATGTGTAGGTGAAGATGATGTTGCTCAGGCGTGGAGAGAGTTCCATGTTAAGGGGGATATCAAATGCCAACCTAAACATGAATATAAAATTTGAAAACAGTAAAACAGTTATACATGGGTTTTCTTTTCCAGTGGAATCCTCTAGGGATCATTTTTAACACTAGCTGGTATATTTAGTAGTGACCTGGAAGCATATGTAAAATCATCACTGCACTAGTGTGCAGAGGTCACGAGGACTGAATCTCTTACTGAATTGAGTCCTGGCCACCAATAAGCATGTCAGTACAGAAGTTGGAGACTTTTCCTGGGAAACAGTGTCTCAGAAAAGGATTTTTATTTTTGCAAGAGGCAGCTATTTATAAAAGAAAATCACTGTCCATGGAAGGCCTATAGCCAAAACGGGGAATGTGACTTTTAAGCCTTTGTGTTTGCTGTTGTTACAGTATATTGGAAAGCTGAGTGCTGCTCTATTGTCAAGTCAAGAAAAAAAGGTGAAATATTGATAGGGTTCCATTAAGCCTTCCTTATAGCACTATACTGAAGTAGTTCTTTCTAAATAGCTCATCAGAAAAATAAATTAAAAAAGGTGATCTGGTATCAAAATCTATGGCTATGTAAATAAGTAAAGTAATAGCTTTCTATTTCTTAATCTGACAGATAAAGTACTATAAAGTAAAAAAATTAGAAACTGAAGCTTGCACAAAATGTTGATACTATTTACAAGATCTATGGGGAAAAATTCACCATCTCTGGAAACAGTTATACCAGGATTCAGTGTGTTTAAAATAATCACTAATTGAACTAACCTTATATTTTTTTTAAGTCCTGTTGTGTGTGTTTTCTTGTAGAACTTCCAGATAATCCCACCAATTCCTTTTCCTTTCATTAGCTGTGCTTCTGGATTGAAGGTTATTTCTCACATGTCTAACGAGAGAAAAAAAAGCTAGCACGAATATAGGCATTTACAATTTACTTAATTGTTTATGTTCCTCTTTTCATAATACTTAAAACTGCAAAAGGTTGAAGTAAAATCATAGTATTTAATGGAAGCAGTCTTCAAAGGCATGATTGATGATATCATTAAACTTCATATTATTTCATAAACACCTTCATAAATCGATGTTATTTGTGTAGTGGGATGAAATTGAAAAATACCATCACAATGACTTACTATCATTCAGGGTGTATTTATTGGCTAGCCTAGGAGTTATACTCACCCAAGTGGCTACATTTGAAACAATTAGTAGGAATAATGTTGGGCTCGATGATCTTAAAGGTCTTTTCAATCTTAAATGATTCTATGTTGACCTGTTCACTTCATAATGGAAAAGGCAGTTAAGGTGATCTGAAAAAATACCTTTAGAAAATGGGGATTCATAAGCTTTCATGATATACTGATAGTGTTGAAGAGAAATAGGGTTCATCCTTGAAGGCTGTTTTCTCCCATGTTTAGTGTGTGTCTTGGTTTTTTTCCTTCTAAAGAGAAGGATTGGTTAATTTTCTTCATTTTTGATGAGGCTTTTTAAGTGTGTTTATTAATATAATAAGAATACTTGATGTTGGTGGGTTTGTTTGTTTTTTTTCTGTAAGAATACAAAGCGAAGTCAGAGGTTATCCAGTTTGATTCTACCTTTTATATAAAAAAGGAAAGTATGGGTACATTCCTGACTTACTCAAATATGGGTCTAATATGTGAAACTGAATACCCTTTGTATTTGTTGAGGTATTACAACTAGATAAGAAAACTTCTGCCATTACTGAAATAATTTATTACTGCTTCATTATTAAGTATCTTTTCGTTATGGTTTCTCAGAATTTAATAGAGTAATTATCCTACATTAAGTTTTCTTTTGTAGATTGCAGCTGTCAATCAGAGTAAGGTTATTCTTTAGCAGTAAGTACCTGTTACATCCATTGAGTATTGAAAACTAAATGCTCTTCGAAATCGAGCTGTTTTATACTTGATACTGTAGAAATATGTTTTCACGTTAAACTTAAATGTCGTGAAAATGGTTGCAAGCTTTTCTTCATATTTTATGTGATTAAAGGTTCTAATTATGATGATGCCGTTGACAGAAACATTTGAGATTTATCAGGTTCTCAGTCCGTTAAATGTGTTTCATGAATGACATTTCATTTGAGTTAGTGATGTTACTGTATGTGAAGCCAAAGGTTTTACAGAAGTTTTTTTACAATTAAGAAGGTATTTTTATCAAGCAAACTTGTGATGACATGAGTAGTTGGTAAGACCTGCATGTTGTTGATATTGATTGTGGACATTATTATGTAGCACCTCTCTATAAAGCTGTTGCTATTTATTTGACTTATATAGTAGCTACTCCTGTTTTATGCTAAGGTTTATGCTGGATTAAATGGGCAATAGTTACTAGGCTGTTCTTTTTGAAATTAGCACTGGTCCAGCCTTGCTAAGGGTGCTTCCAGTATTGGGTTAACAATGCGTATGGACTAACTGTCAAACTTTCCTGATCTAAAATTAGGAGCAAGTGAAATGCAATTTTTTTTTTCCTCTTAATAGTAAAGAAATGGTCGACTGCATCTGTATTTCACAGAATGAGGTGTAGGAGAATTTTTCCTTTATGTTTCTAATGGCCAAAACCTGGAGGCATCTGAGAGCTGGCTTCATTTAGAGTCTTTCTAGATTGGCATAATGTTGAGCATGCATTAAATTGTGCATACTGATTTAACGATCAGAAAAGCTCATCATAGTCTAGCTCCATCTTTCCTGCCAGCTCTGCCAGGAAGCTATGAGAAGATGTAGTACAGCTGGCTATTCTGGCTTTGAGCCATGTAGGGATTTGCCTACATAACAGGAATCCCCAGCTTCCCCTCGGAAAGAACACTTTCCAAGGCACAAGTGCTAAAATAAAAGGCAGGATCTGATTAAACCATAAACTTTAACCACCTTTTTCTCCAATGTGAGAAATTTCTATACTCACGCTATACTCATTTCCATACTCATGCTAAGTGCCAGAGGAATATTTTGTAGGGAAAGAACCAATAAATGCAGTTCGAATAGAAAAACGAGTGTATTCTTTTTTTGCTAAGTGTATACGTGTCTTCTATTGCAGATCCAAATACCCTGAACAAGCAAGGTCTGTGTAGCGAAGTTCTAGTTGGAAAGGTACAGATTTTAGAAAACACCCCTACGGAGAAGAGAGGAAGGGATAAAAATAATGTCCGTAAATCAATTTAGTGACCCAGCTGATGATGTCAACCACAAGCTGTTCGTGTGCCAGAGCTGGGTAAGCATTGGCATGCAACAGAAAATGCCACCAAAACTAGCATATTAGAGAACTGGACGCTGGTGCACTAGGAGAGAATGAATTAACTTGTTAAATTTGAATCATAAGGCAGATCATACTACTAGCGTAACAGCAAACGTGCTCTGAGGTTACCTTGCTGTGACTCACTCCAAGCAGAAACAGCATGGTATTAAGGAATCTGTTTGAAATGACACAGAGAAATATACAGTAAGAGAGCGCAAAAGGAAGTAATTTTCTTTTAAATGGAGGCAGTGCCTCATAAAAGAATTCTATTCTTTTTTTATATGTATCACTTAAATTGTTGTTAAAATTGCATGACAGTGTGTGTTATTTGCATTACCGTAAATTTCTTTGGTAATAAAGTGATTCATCTAAAGTGACTCCAATACAGATGCAAGAAACATGCTTTTTTGGCAACAGTAGTAATTATGCAGTAGGGTCCATAATTACTGACAGCATATCACTGCTTAAGAAATTGATCATTAAAACCATCTAGAACAATTATAAAATACATCTTTTTATGTATTATTCTATATTAGCCATTGCTATGTCTAACTACTGTAGACTTTGGCCTAATAAACATGTCCATTTAGGAAGAGCTACAAAGACTACTTCTCAGAAAACTTGCAAGTAGCATAGTAGACATATTATGTAGCACTGCTCTGTTCTGAACACAGTATTGTCGGTGCTACAGCCCAGTGCCACTGTGTACTCGGCTGGCACAGAGCATCCATTTCAGAATCACTGAGAAGCAGAGTCCTTTCTGCTCGTGCCTATTTAAAGACCTGTGGCACCTTCTGAGGCAGCAGAAGCTTACCTCTATCTACCTTAACCTCATATTAAATTAATACTTAATCTATCTGACCAAGCAGGGGGGTTGGACTAGATAACCTTTAGAGGTCCCTTCCAACCCAAACTATTCTATGATTCTATGAACAGTTATGCTGTGCTACAGATGTGGAAGAACTGTCCTCGGTGGACTAATGAAGGTCTGCATTTCTTGATAGAGCAACACTTACACTGAAGCAAAGTATGTTCTGTGAGCTTGGCAAGTTTTTAAATGAAAGACCCTTTTAAACCTTAGCTATTATATTTAAATATGGGGAGTATCCTGCTAATCAAAGGACCATCTTTGTGGACTGATATGTTGAGATTTAGATAAGAGAGACTTGCTGAGTGTGACATCCTTCTTCAAGTGGCACAGATTTTGATGAGGAAAATTCCTTGGAAGTTCATGGCACTCCAAGCAGCAGAAATGTTTAGATTACTTATTTCTTTCTAGCGCAGTCGGAGAGAGGTAATATACACCACTAAGAGACTAAGAATTGTAAGAACGTGCTGCAGAGTAAATTGTGCTGTCAAGCAGAGAAATAGCGTAGTACAACAGACTCTCTATACTAATCTTCTGTGGATCTTTGACACTGTGTGCAGCAATCACAGAAGATCTGCTGATCCTGTACAGACAGGAGGCTTTAGCACTCTTTGTAACAAAACCCATGTATTTAATCTTACTTGGCATTAAAACCATAGATAATTTGGGCTTTTTTTCTTCTGCCTTATATTCTTTGTAGAGGTGAATATTAACGTATATTTGTAATCTTCATTTATGTGAATATCCTTGTTCATAAAGATTTCCCAGATATTTTGGGGACTGTGTTTTTATTCTGTGGTGTGTTTGCATATAGTTCACTTTGACAGGAAAGGCAGCAGTCTTGCAGAGGTCGCATTCTTAGTGGAACAACTTGAGGCATTTGAACAAGAGAGTAGCAAAAATTTCTGGCATTAACTTCTGAATGTATCTACTGGGTCTGGCTGGAATGGAGTTAGTTTTCTTCATAGCAGCCTGTATGGTGCTGTGTTTTGGATCTGTGACTAAAACAGTGTTGAAAACACCCCAGTGTTTTGGTTATTGCTGAGCAGTGCTTGCGCAGCATCATGGCCTTCTCTTCCCCACCCCCCCCACCCCCGCTCTGCTCCACAGCAAGCAGGCTGGGAATGGGCAAGAGGCTGGGAGGGGACACAACAGGGACAGGTGACCCCAGCTGACCAGAGGGATAGCCCATGCCATAGAGCATCACACTCAGCAATAAAATCTGAGGGGTGGGGAGGTAGTCATTGCTCGGAGACTGGCTGGTCATTGGTCTGCTTATGGGAGGTAGTGAGTGATTACTACTGTATCGTTGTTTTGTTTTGTTTTTTTCTTTCTTTCCTTCACTTATTAAACTATCTTTACCTCAGCTGATGAGTTTTTCTCACTCTTGCTCTTCCTGTTCTCTCTCCCCATCCCTCTGTTGGGGGGGGCAGCGAGGAGCTGTGTGGTGCTTAGCTGGTGGCCGGGGTCAACCCACCCCAATGTACAATGCATTTGTCTTGAAAATTTTGTAAACAATTGAAAGCTTCATGAAAAATTAAGAATTCCTATGAATCATGCAACTAGCTACTGAATTAGTGAGGGCAGTATGAGACCTTGGCAAATATGTACAAATATGTTTCCTTTTTTTTAATTTTATTTTTAAGTTGCAACAAGCAGTTGCCCAGTAGCAAAGATCAACCTGTACAGCTGCCTCTTGTCCTTCATGAGTTCCTTCTGCACTACCTGCGGCCTGGCTGCTTACTCCCTGCTTTACACCGTGGTTCCTAGTCTGCACAAACTGCGTGTCCCCTGATGTGATGTGGTGCTCTTGCTCCCCAGCTTTCAGGCACACTCCATCAGTTACCCGGCTCGTAGGATGCCTCCATGCTCCAGCATGTTCTGTCTGCCTGACCTGCCGGTTCCTGGGGTACATACAGTGTGACTGTAAGCAAAAGCAGGAGGAATGAACCCTGTCCATCGTGGAGCTGAATACAGTAGATTAGCTCTTTAATGGACTTGGATTTTGCTCAGTGTTGAATTACTCAATTTTTACAAGGGTGGTGTGCATCAAGGCCCTAGACTGAGTCAGAAGGTGTATAATAATGAGTTTCTCTTCCATGTAAATGTAGGAAAGCCACTTAATTTCCTTGTATCTCAGAAACAATTATAAGAATTGGGCTTTTTCCAAATCATTGTCCCAACTGTTTTGTTCTAACTGACTTTGAAATGTGTTGTGTTTTTTTTCACAAAGGTTACCCAGTAGGTAAAAGGATTAAGAGCATTAATATAATTCCATAATGGCGAAGGGGAAATTAATTTTGTAGCTTTGAAAGGAAAGTAAATATTTCACAGAATGGAATGCCCTTAGCATCTGTATTTTAGCTTTTTTTTTTTTTTTTTTTAAACTAAAACCCCCCCTTATAGGTGAAAAAGGCCTTTCAGGAACAGATTTATTTTAAGTTTTCATAGTGACTATAAGCCATCCTTTGTGCCAAATACTGGAATACACTACAAGGCATACTTATTGCAGAGTCACAGTTGTAAATTCATATTGTCGTTCTATAATCATTATCAAATAAGTATTTAATACTTATTTACTATCTGTCGAACATTTAGAAATATCTCTAATTGTGATTACTAAAGTGGAATAATGAGCAAGTTTATCAATAATGATAGCTGTATATGGCCCTGTTTTTGCAAATATTGACAGGTTCAAATTTTGGTGTCTGACAAATTCCTGAGATTCTGGGAAGAAGTATAAAATGGGAGTTAAATGGGATGAATACTCATAAAATTATCATCTTGAACAGTAGTTGCATATTTTTTGATTGTAAATAATTATCACACTCAGAATAGAGACAGCCAGTCATACAAATAGCATACGCTGAAATAGTACATACTACTTTGAAAACTGAATTATTGTTAACCAGTGTAGCACAACGTCAGCTGATCTAATCGTTTAAAAATCTCATGCTACATTTCAGCAAGAATGCCATAAAATAGATTCAGTATTATAACTACTAAGTAATTTTTCATGGTCGCAGTTTTGAATTTCAGTGAAAAAAAAAAATTCATATAGCCAGTTTTATGGGTTTGGGTTCCTTTTCAATATATTAATAGAGAAGTTGTATTGTGTGTTAGTGTAGTAATAAGAAGTTAACAGAGTCGGAAGGTCAGCAACAGCTAAACAGAGGAATAAAAACATCCTTTTTTTCTCAGAAAAATCTGACTTGATACTAATTTTAATCTTAGTAAAATGTGAAGTTATTTATGGTCAAGCTTAGATGCATTAATATTTGTTAATTGGAATTGGGGACTGAAGACCTGTGTATCTGATGGCCTTATTATGTTCTTGCATTGGAAGGCCCATGTGAGAACAGTGGGAATACTCAAAATAATTGTGCTTTTATATGCAGTGATGAAGATGATGTTTTCCAAGGAAGAAACTTGACTCACATAGGGGAAAATGAATACTAGACTACCTCTCATTAGCCTTTGATCCAGCAGTGATGGATAGTAGAATGGTAACAAAACAAAATCTGCTTGTTTTAATCACTCATTCATTTCACAGTAACGTTTTCAATATTCATGACTTTCTGCAGGTTTACATGGGGGTCTCGTCTTATATTCCTGTTCTTTTATGAAATACCTAGTATTAAGTGAGTGTGTGTATTTGAGTGCCATTAAATTGTTTCAGGACTATGTTTTTGTAGCTTAGTATAATTAAAGAATATTAACGAGAACACTTTCATAAATGTAGCACTTTCTAAATCCTAAATGATAAGAGTGATGTTGTCAACAAAGTTGATGATAATGCTTTATTTGGTGTGCGTTGCCAAACAGTTCTGTACTGGGACCATGGCTGGGGACTGCAAACTGCAGACTGGGCAGGAGTGGACTCTGGAGTTGCATCCTGGCAAAGAGCCTTTCAAGTAAAAGAGGCAGAAAATCAGTTCTTTTTGCCCCTTATTTCTTGTCACTATTACATCATCAATTGTACTTTCCTAGACAAACGCACTTGGATTATTTAGTGTTTCCCTGTGAATTTTTAGAAAAAGTAGAAATTTTAGAAATTATTACTACATTATTACAATTTAGTGTTAATGAGGATCACAGTTAACATAAAGGGAAACTTTGTTTCAGGATTTGGAGAGTTAAAAATAAGTTCCATATGTTCAAATGACAGATAATGTTGTTAATGCCTGATACTGTAAGTGTAAGTTTAGGAAATGTAACCAATCTCTTGTTTGTGGACGGGCAATATAAGCAATTATTACATTAAGTTTGTTCTGTCACCAGCAAGGAGATACAATAGAGACCATGCTATTTATAAAAAAATTTGTGAGATATATTTTGGAACCGTGGAGTTCAGATGGGAGAAACTCAGAACAGGGAATGAATTTTGCATCATTTTTAAAATGACACACTGAAAAGAGGGATCCCCTAATCATATTTTTCACTTAAATTAACAATCTGATTTTGCAAACTTTTTCACTGATACCACATAGTTGACTGGTGCATCTGTCTGTATGTAGGCACCTGAACCTAAAGCCAGGCAACACATATGAAAACCCAAGACTGGCATGTGTCCCAGAAGAAAAACTAGAAGTAGCTAATAGATTCATCAGAACTCGCAAACAGCTGCATTTTAAAGGAGAAGGTGTTCATGAATCCTTCAGGACGCTTGTGAACATCTTTTGTTTGTATTCAGGTTTTTTTGTTTGCTTGTTTGAAGGGTTTTATTCATTTCAATTTATTCAATTAAAATTTTGTTTAGCAATCATAATGTGGATGCCACTTGGTGCTGTCGTTTGCTTCTGAATGACTGTATGGCATATGTACCACAGAATCATCGGATTTAGAATATTGCAAATTCCAATTGTGAGATGTTGATGGAAGGGTAGGTGAAGAATTCGTGGATTTTGTTCCCAACTCTGTATTCTTCTTTGAACTTTAAATATTTTAAACATTTTTGTTTAGTTGGAGAGTTGCTTATTAAGTGGATGAATCACCTTGAGTTTTCATAATTAGCCGTCTTTCTTTGTCATTGCCTAATATGGCAGAGCTTACGTTCTTTTTCTTTTGGCTTTTTCAGGTATGAATACAAGCAAGAGTGAGACAGTGAAAGAGCATCCATTAAAACCCTCTAGAAGATCTATGCCATGCCTAGCCCAGAGCCAAACACATCCTCAGAGTCTGAGGAAGCATTCGTCATTTCTGCAGCCAAATCGTGTGCAGCCACAGCCCCGGCCTCAGCCTCTAAGTGCAGGGACATCTACAGCTACAGTGGATGTGGTGTCAGAACGAGGTAGGAGGTTCTTCTCTTTCAGGAGCTTGTTCCAACACTGGGAATGGAAGGGATGTATGGCAACATCATTTGAAATCCTGTGGTGTCTTAGATATAATTTTTTTAGCATCTTTCAATAAATTATAGGGACATCTGATAAGCGTTGATTTGTTTAGATATCTGCGGTTTGTTGGAGAGATGTTTTTGCACAAAACAGTTAGAAGAACCATGGTACTGAGTTCTTGAGCGAATCTCTGTAATGTTTGAAGTGAGGCTTAAACTAATTTTTATTTTGCTTTTCTGAATTACGAGATTACTTTCTTCTCACTGAAAACAAGACAAGAAAGTGCCCCTATATGCTGGGGAAGAGCGTGAAGGTTTCTGTAGTCTGTCCTAGGAGAGAGAGAGAAAAAATAAATATTAGGCTTTTGGCAAGAAATGTCTTTAAGTATGAACATGTAGGAGCAGATACATTCATTCATGAATAGCAGAGTCGGGGAAGAGTGGTATGGAGAGAATGAAAGAAGAGGCAGAAAATCCCTATGAATTCTAGCTTGTGTTGGAAAAAAGAACTACTTTTATTTTATGATTTTTATTTTAACAGATAAACATGCCTTAACAGCGAGACTAGTCTAGTTGGAGATCCCAATCACTGTGTGTGTTTTCTGTTGCCAACTGTTGCCATACACTATTGCCAACTGTGTGTGACCCTTTATAGAATATATTAACTTGGCTGGCTTCTGCTACTAAATTTTGATAAGTCCTTCCTTAATGTTGATAGGCATTAATTATTACTATAGTAAGTTATTTCACCAAGTTAAACTCCTCTCAGGAATAGAGTGAAAGTCTTCATTAAAGTGATCTTGTTCTTTTTTCCACCAATGGAAAGTGCGCTTCAAAATTTCAGCCTAAAGTTTTTCATTTGAGTCACTGACAGCTTTACAGAGTGTATCTTTTAGTTACAAAATACATGTGAATGCTGATACGAATATTGCATTTATTCCAGCTAAAGTGATGGAGACTTTGGAAAACAACTTGCTTAAGCTGTCTAATACAGAATACAGTGATCCATTTTTAGGTAAGTTTGTGTCTGAACTGAAATAATAATACATTAATGATTCTTCAATTACACTTGCAGTATTTAAGTGTGGAAAGGCCATACTTACCCTGAACTGCCAGGTTTTTTGAAAGAGGAGACTAAATGTGGCTAAAAAAACATGTTTTGTCATAAATTTCCTGATTTCTTTCTCACCTTGTAGCCTAGCAGTAAATAGGGACTAAAGGCAGAGAAGTATTTTTTTCATACATTCAGTGTAACCTTTTCCCATAACAATCCTTCATAATATACTCACTTGGAAGCATGTATTTGAAATTCCTTTGAAATAATTATTATTCAATTATTATTATTCCTGTATAGTCACGGTATTCAGTATTGTCACAGCTGCAGTTGTTATGTTGTTGTTTTTGCTTTAGATCTTCATGTATAAAAAGTGTTCCAATCTGGCCAAAAAAAAAAGTAACACAGAAAAATATCTATAATTGGGGCATATTTGTACCTGCATTAATGCCATTTTGATACTTTAATTAAGTCGAAGAAAGTAGGAAGGGAGTTATTCTTAGAATAATCCTATCCTTGCAACTGCAAAATGAGTCTGTATATACAGTAATTTGCAAGTTCCAAAATTAATTAACTTTTAAATTCCCTGGCTGTGTATTAGCCATCTGAAGTACACACAGATATTGCTGCACCTTGCACAACTACTGTGGAAGATCTTTTTGCTCACAGTCAAGGTAGCATCAAACTAGAAATCGTATCTTCATGCTGAAGGAAAGAGATCTGCTTTCAGAAAGCTATTTCTGCTCACCTCTCACGTCTTAGCTTTGCTTTTTCTTGATGCCCAAAATACGTGATAGATGAGAAGCTCTTCAAGGTCTCCTAAAGAGGTAGCTACTGGAAATGTGAGTGAAATTGATACTTCCTCCAAAACAAAATCAAAATGTTCCAAAATCATGACAGACCAAAAATTTGGCATGAAGATTGTATAAGAAAATCATGTGTCTCAGTAAAGTTCCAGTTGAAGCTACTGCACTCTCTTAGTGCAATTGGTTTCATTGGGTAGGCAAGCATGGGTACTAGAAGATTCTACTGTTAGAATTTGCTTCAAAAAGCATGGGTACTAGAAGATTCTACTGTTATAATTTGCTTCAATTTTTTTTTTAATATCCTGTTCTATTTTTTACTAATTGCTTACACATACACATGCTGATATTATTGCATATTTACGTATGGCAGCAGTAATTCTTTCTCGTAGTAAGTGATGCGCTGTTTTTCATTCACATCACCTAGTTTTAACCTGAAAAGAAACACGGAGGGCTCAGTGATTGAGGAAAAGATAGATTGAGTCTCATCAGCTCAAAATTGTATTAAACTTTGGTGTAGATGTTTCTCCTCTTCTGACTACAGCTATGCTCTTTGAAGAGACAGAAGAAATATTTAAATGGTAGCCCTTTGCTAACTTGATTCATTAATTTGCCTGTGTTAATTGAGTCAATCCCAAATTAGATCACTGAAATCTGTGAAGTTATTCTGTATTTACAGAAGTGTAATTGGTTGGGATGTTCAGCTACAAGCAAGAAAGGAAACAGTATTTATGAATAAATCCCAGAAGTCAGTAGTAAGAATTGCCTTAGATAAAAATCAGCATTATCAGTTAGGTTCACGAAGAGAAATCAGGGACAGTTAAAGGTGCGTTTAAAAAAATGGCCTTTCTGTAAGCCTTCAAAATACAGTTTGTTTGCGCTTGAGGATCGATTTATGTGGGTAAGAATTTGTCTCCCAGACTAAAATTTTTGATTTTTTTCCTGAATCTGGCGAAAAAAGAAAAAAAAGGGGGGGGATGGGAGGTAGGTGTCGGGTGGGGGGGGGGGGGGGAAAGGAATATTGTTGATTGATCACCAAATAGGTGAAAACGGTGCAGCACTGTTGCATGCTTTAGTCGGTACTCTGGCACTTTGATGGAGTTTGCAAAATAGGCTGATTAATGGGTATCATCTTCTTAGTGAACCTTTTCAAACTGCTCTCCTGAGAACATGGAAGGATGCTGAATTAAGTGAATGTGGTGAATTTTTAATTAGGCAGCATCATGGAATTGTACATAAAATAGGCCAAATGGCTTTCTCCTCTTCCAGAATTGTGTCTGTAGACAAACTATCTTCTTGTGAGAAGGGGATTAACAGGAATCAGATAAAAGATTTCAGTGGAAAGGTTCTCTTTTATTTCAGTTGACTATAGATGAGGCCATAAATCTGTTTGGTTAGTGACGTCGATGGATTTATAAAGTAAGAAGATAATGTATTACACCTTTGTTACTGCTTACACAGACAAACGGGATCAAGGACATTATGGATTTATGTTCTTTTTCCTCTGTCAGTTTTAGGTGGTAAGTAATGGTTTTAGTTTGAGGAATCAGTAAATTCAAGCAAAGTAACAGGCATTGAGCTTTGTAACATATAACATGAACTATGAGGTTTCAGACGCGCTGGAATGCTCAGTACTTAGCCAAAGCTTCGTGCAAATACCCACCCAGTGAAGGTTATGATCAGGGCTTTCGGATCTTACCTAGGTGGAAATCGCCTATTGCTTGGATCTGGACATTAAGTAAAATGTTACGCCTTGCATTTCTCAAAGCGTGGTTGTAGAATTTGGTGTTAAGAGCAAAATCATGTTATTGCCTCTACTTCCTTGAAAAAGTGTTTTCTTTTCCTATATGTTTGCATTACAGAAGAGTATAAAGTTCTGGTTTAAGTGACCTTTCTCACTTGCTGTGACTTGAGTTCACAAAAGATAAAAATAAGATCAGAGTCCCCAGTTCATCGAAGAATGTTAATCCCTCCAGCTGCACTGCAGCTTCTTTTAAGATTTTTTACTCATCAAATGAGTGAAAGATTCCTGCTTTTTGACTGTTCAGAAAATGCCTTTTTACCTAAGAACTTCTCCAAGAGACCAATATGCCTGCTAACCTATATGATGTAGTTAGTGAAAAACTAATTACGGTGAATTTATTCTCGACAACAAGACACGTTCATTTTTGTCAACTCATTTAGCTGCAAGTAGCCAGTCAAATCCTATAACCACACACATGGAGGAATTTTATGAATAAGCTTTTTGGTGAGAACATTCCAATTGGTCAAGATTTCTTCAGAAATATTTAAGCAAGGTTAGAAGAGGCTAGGATTTCTTGCCGTCGGGGAGACTACCGCAGAGTAACCAGTACCCTGTTGCTGAAGCTGTGTGTCAGGGAAGTGGAAGACTGAGGTTCCAGTTACTGAATTGTACGGGAAGGACCAACATCGTGACATTAAGTTACAGACTGTCTTGAGGTAATACTTGAAATTTTTCCTGAAAGATGCCTAAAGTTTTTGTTCTAGTATGAAATGGGAAGACTTCAGAGCAGCTTTTATAGAGGCAGTAGAAGTATTTACTGCCTAGGTATGTAACCTTTGATGCCAGACACAGGAGAGATGCTTCGGTGAGATGACAGAGACAGTCAGGCTAAGTCTCAGTGTGGTATTTTAGGTAACATGAACAGTATATCTGTGATACAGGACTTACCTGGACTACTCTCTCATGTTGATGCAATGGTCACAAATACCTAAAAGGCATATATTTAGCAAAACAGGAAAAATCTTTTTCATACTTTTTTTAGAATTGAGTGTCGGGATCTTATAAGTCTAACAATATAATTCCAGTGTCATCCATTTTTTAATACATTTGAAAGTCACGCCAGTGATACTCAGAAAACTGATATTCATTCTCTCAAAGGGAATTCAACATTATACTTTTTTTTCCAAAGTCTTCTGTTTGTGGATACTTGCTTAAAAATGTAGTGTATATTTATATTCCATTCTGGTTTTACTGTGCTTTGTTTTTCTTCTGAAGGATATGCTCAGTAATTACTTTGATTGTGCCAGCTGGATTTAAATGACATAGCTTTAACTTCAATTACTGAATTTCTGGCTTTACTGCAGCTACCAATAATAGCTTGTGGCTTTAGTTGGGGCTGGAAAAAATAAGTGGGGAATATTAGTTCCTAGTAGCTAGATAGTAACTACATACAGAAAGTCACATATATAAAAATTTGTTTTCCTCTAGCACTTTTTTTTAAGCTCTAGAAATATAACAGAATTGCAGCCACATTAAGGTTAACTAATGAATTACTTAACCCAGGAGCTGCTCCACTGGTGTGAGGTTATGCCTGTGTGCACATGCATGTATAAAGAAACAGTAATTGGTAAATTTTTAAAATAACACTTTTCTTTTTCCTTAAAGGCCATCATATGCAGAAAGGGAATGAACTTTATCTTTGAACTATCACAAATTTGGCTGGCCATCTTTTCTAAAAGAAATCTGAATGTAAACAATTTTGATTAAGGTTATTTGCACTAGAATTTTGTCTCCGTGAACAGTTGAAAAATCATCTTCAGTAATCTCTTAAAATTATAGGAGGTGGTTACTGCATACCATTTTGGAGTTTTGAGTGTGCTTTAGAAATCAATTGACTGAATTTAAGAGAAGTTAGCAGTTCTTTATTGTTGAACTGAAAAGTACTCTTGAGTTAAGCTGAAGGGAATTTACATGATTTGCAGGAGAATTTGTTTTACTTTATTTCAGTAATAATTCCCTTTTTCTAAGAAGAATCATTTTTTTTCTTGACGTAACTGAGATAAACGCTCTCATCTAATGCATGGTACAGGTGAAAAAGAACTGTGCAAGGTGCAAAGGCTCACAAAACCAGGAAATAATATTCCACTGAATAGTCTGATCTTTTCTCAAATTGTCCTTTGCTTTAGCAAAAGGAATAGAAGGACAGTGGCATTTTTCTGTTTTCTTTTAAGACATGTTTTCTCTAGCATCAGATTACCACTGAAATCACTAAGGCCTGTTACTGAAAAGAAAAATTAAATAACTTTCTGAAGACACTGCGGATACAATTTAGCAACAACACATTCAAAATGCCGGCCTAAATCCCAGAGCCTATCTGGAGTCTCATATACTTTGGACTGATAGGTGACTTGTTTTTCCATTTGCTAGGTCCCTTTCTGTTGAAATTAGTATCATTAGTGTTGCCAGGTTTGACTTCCTTTTTTTTTTTTATGTTCCCTTTCAAACACTGTGAGCCAGATTTACAAAAGGGATTTCTTATTAATACTACAGGTTAATGCCTTTAAAAATCCAGTTTATCACATACATAGCTAAGGCATGAAGATTTTCAGGAGTTAGGCCATATTGGAAGTCCAATTAGACTAGAAGAAAGACTTGTGAATCTGATAGTCTGCTTGTTAACTTAAAAATCCAATTTGCTCATTCTAATGCAAATAAGCATATAAGTAGATTTCTGCAGATCCTACCATCAGAAATGGTAGGGGATCTGCCCTCCACTGTTAGGCTGAAATATTTCATTTCAAATAAGATGCAAAAAATGACTAATGGATAATATAATCAATAGAAATTGGCATTCAGGATTTAGATATAATGAGTATCTAATTTTTAAGTTATTTGGCAAATAAAGCCAATACTCATTAGCAAGTAAACCAGCACCAAGTCTTTCTATTCTTTTTTCAATTCTTTTTTTTTCAGAATTAGGTTAATTATGAGGGATTTATGCATAGTAAGTTATCTTCCTTAGCATGACATGAAATCCTTCCTAGATAGGAACTTGATCATGAGTGAGGTAAATCGTAATTTTTCTGTAATGGTTACCTTGTATTCTGAATGTATCCTGAATCCAATTACTACAAAGCTTATCTGTAAGAACCTCCCTTATTTATGTGCCATGCTGCAGTGTAGTGAACTGAGAAATGAAGACCTGAACCAAAATTAACAATCCAACGAAGTATCGCAAGAACTGCATGATAAAAACTTTTTTCGGTGCTTGATTACAGAAGTGCTTGTAAGTGAATTTTGATTAAGTGATGTTACGATAAACCAAAATGGACAGAATAACCTGTGCAATACATACAATGTTAACATGAAAGGAGGAACTGAAAGATCACAGAGGATATGACTCAAGAAAACCGAGTTCAGTTTCTGCTTCAGCAGAAACGTGATGTTTCCATTGTGACTTTTAGAATAATTTTTTCAGAAGCTTGTGGTCCTTAGGCAATGCCTGCATAGGTAAGGGCCATCACATCTATTCTGACTGTGTTGTGAGACAGCTGAAAAGCTGCATTAAGACGTTTTTTCCTATACCTGGTGTCTGAGGGAATTGTCCAGCTCCCATGTTAGAGCTGGTTCATGCCTGGAGAGCTGGCAGCGTGGATGAAGAAGCTGTGTGATCGGTTATGAGCATAGTGCTTGCTGACGCATAATAAGGATTAGGCTTCGGAAAGTTTAATACTGAGGTTCAAAATATTGAAGTGCTTTCGGCATTTAATGTGCCTGTACCAATTCTGTACACCATCTTAACTCCTCCAAACAGCAATAATACCTGCCTGACTCCCTATTTAAAAATGAGAAATACTCTGTGTAATGGTTACCACTGTCTGAAAACTCATGAGAAATTGTACATTAAAAAAAGCCTGCGCTTGTCTGTTATGGTAGTGTTTGATATATAAATACACATACACAGGTAGCTGAAAAACCGGCTGTGTTACGAATACAATATAGCATTACGGGTACGCAGCAGAATAAAATAAGAAGACCTAAATCCATCACAATTCCACTTATCCAGGTGTCTAGTGATATCCTTCTCCAGGTTATTTGTTGTTTCTAGCGCTAAAATTAGGACAAAAGGGGATTAATTTCTTGACCAATAATCTCATTCTTACTAAAGCTTTACAAGGCCTGTCCCTGAATGTGTAAAGGCTCGAAGGATTGAGTCAAGAATCATATCAAAGCCTGTGAAACAGAAACTATTCAGGAATAATTTTTATATATTAATTTTCCTTTCCATAATTATGCCACATTGCAATTGAAGAACATTTGCTATCCAACACTACAGTTATCTAAAATGTATTAGTGGATTGCATGTTACAGAGAAATCAGGACAAGTGCTTTTTATACTGTAATTGTCATAAAATTAAAATGCACTCTTGGCCCTTCAGAAAAATATGATAGAAAGAAAGGTAGCCAAGCAGCTAAGAAGGCCCAAAAGTGAAGCTGCAAAGTGTGGACCTAGAAATCAGTTTCTAAACTAAATGCTTCTGCATTGTTAGGTAAAAGACTCCCAGAAATGAAAGGCTTTCCAACATTTTATCCTATAAGTGCCCTTAGAGCAAATCTTACTGTCATGCATCAAGCATAGCAAAACTGTATGTCAGGAAGTGTAGATAGGTTTTTG
Source organism: Aptenodytes forsteri (assembly GCF_000699145.1). NCBI lineage: Eukaryota > Metazoa > Chordata > Aves > Sphenisciformes > Spheniscidae > Aptenodytes > Aptenodytes forsteri. Next base: position 13,146,756 of record NW_008796218.1, on the reverse strand, counting down.
TGATGTATGAAGACTGAAGTTACTCATCATGGCTCTGTATTATGAGATAGCAAAATAGCAAAACAAAGCAACTACTAGGATGAAGAGATCTGTTATCTGCTTGATTAATGCTTGAATCTTTTTTAAATCACTTTATACTTGAGTGTGCATCTAAGCTGACAGTATATATTACTTAGTTATATGTTCAGGTATACTAACAATTATAAGTATATACCGAATTAAATTTAAGTATGTACCTCATTAAAGAGAAGTCCAGAGCTGGATGCAGGACTCCAGGTGGGGTCTCACCAGAGCAGAGGGGCAG
>NW_008796218.1:13126633-13146211 GCF_000699145.1 Aptenodytes forsteri | reverse complement strand
GCCCCATCCCTGGAAACATTCCAGGTCAGGTTGGACGGGGCTCTGAGCAACCTGATCTAGTTGAAGATGTCCCTGCCCACGGCAGGGGGGTTGAACGAGAAGACCTTTAGAGGTCTCTTCCAACCCAAACTATTCTATGATTCTATGACTTACTGAATTAAATAGCGAAATGCCCATTGACTTCATTGAAATATGATTTGGTCTCTGCCTCTAGAATTACAAGCTGTCACCCTTTTCTCTGATTTAATATCCTCATCTTTATTTAAAATTCAGCCTTATTTTTGCAGTGTTAGGGAAAGCTAAACAGTTTAATACAGAAACCTTCCTTTTCCTGACTTGAAGTCATAATAGCATATTAATTTTCCTTTCTGTAACAGGTCACTTGGGGCTTGCAAATTGTATATATAATCTTAATGATTTTTTAAAATAAAACTTTTTCTGTGACAACAGTTCAAAATGCTCTTCACTACTACACAAGTTTTAATTAATGTAGTTGAATAAGTGAAATACATCAGCAAGATATTGTTATTGGCTATACTAATTGCTCAAAAATGCATTATAGTTACTTTGTATAATTGTTTACTCAGTTCTGCAAGCACATAGTCTTTTAAATGTAAGATTTTGTAGGATTAATATTTAAATATTTCTCCTCCTTTTACTAGGTACTCTGAAAACTCATATAAAGAGGTCATGTAAAGGGTCATGCACATTCTGTTTGCATTAGCAATAATATTTTACCTGAACAGCCCTGGGAAAAAAATTAATCCTACCAGGAACTCAAAAACAAAAAAAAGAGGGATTAGGAATGAAGGCAGATGTCCTTTAGATGTCCTTGTCGCTTTGAGGACATGGACATGAGCATACACCAGTCCCATCCTCCCATTTGCAGTCCTCCCACTGCAGGAGATATTTTTCTTTTTCACACCAATCATGCTTCCCCCCCCGCCTCTTTTTCCTCTTTTTCCTCTTTTCTTTACATCTCTTAAGGTTTTACAGAATTTCAAAGTTTTTCATATAACTCTAGATCTGCCATTTACTTTAACATTAATGTAGGAGAGCTGCTTTTAGCCAAGAGTCTCCCCAGCAGGGCAGAAATAATTTTATGTTTTGTTTCTTTTTTTTTTTTTATGTCATCCTGCAGTAAAGGAGAAATGGAAAATTGTTTCATAAACGATTATTACAGTCTTTGCTAACTTTGCCATATTTTTACATTGACTAAAGGTTTTTTAGGCATTTCTGGAAATTTCTATTCACTCTAGTACCTTACTGAATTAATACCTGCACTGTAGATTAACTGAAAGCTAAATATACTATGTCTGCTCAGCTGATATATTTCAGCATACAAACATTGATCATTGGCCATTGTAGAGTAGTATTTTACTGATTAGACCTACACAGCTGAGAATCTGATCAATCTTTTTTAGCTCTGAAAAGAGGAAAAAAAAAAACAAAAAAACAACAACCTAAACCACAACCACGTTTAATAAACAAGTCATGATCACTTGCAAGTCGCCTGGCATATAGGAATGGGACTCCTGGTTCGTGTCTTTCAGATATGCTTGGTAAAGCACAGGTGGGACAGCACTTATTAACAGCAGAGAAGAGAATGTACACTTGGGGAGGTGAACAGTGATCTGAGGTCTGTTAAGGAGCCATCTTTCTGTTAATTGGTGTAAAAGCCTGAGCTTCTAGAGCAATATGAACTGGATTTGGGTTTTTTTAATCTCCTGTGGTTTCTTGCCTACACCTTCCCTCTCCCAAAGTCAAGCAGGCTAATTGTGGTGGTTGGCATTAGAGCCCATCCTAGAAGTACAAGAGCAGGGAGAGCTGGCAGTTGTTCTCGACAATAATAACCAAATGAGTTGTCATAGGCCAGGGAAGGCATGATGGGAAATAAAAAAAAAAAAAAAAAAAAGAAGTAAACAGTAGCTTTCCCACAGTGCAGAGGGAAAGAGCTTGAGGCAGCCACGCTTTTCTCACAACATTTTGTGGAGCTGCAGCCAAATAAAGGCTCTGTATTTGAATTTAAAGATGGATACTTACAATGCAAGTCAAATAGAAAGACTGTTAGTCCATGTCACTGTTTTTGGGGTGCGTTACATTAAAAACATCCTTGAGCAGTACAACTCCAGCCACGACATTCAGGGATGCTATCTTGGTTTGGCTTGTGGCAATCCCAAATGGCAGGTAAAATGCAAAAACAAATAATAGAGATTATGGAGGAAAGAATGGCAGAAAATAGTGTTCCTTATAGACAAACATCATATAAAAATATCATGGAAGTTTAAAAACTGCTGTTACTGAAGAAAGGCTTAAGGAGTTAAGTCACTGTGTGTTTGTATTGTATCGTAGTATGCATTGGTGACACTAGGAACGATCAAGCTCAAGTTAATTTAGGTCATGTAAGTTTATCTTTAGGGAAATGTCATTTTGGCTTGGTGGGTGGGAAGATTACAGAAGAGAAACTTTCTCTTTTAATAAAAGTGGTGGATACCTTATTACAGAAAAAGCACCTGGTCATAGAAGAATGCTACTAATAGCATTGACTATGTTTTTGTAAAGTTTCATTTCTGTGATCTTTTCTCAAGATCTTTTTCAAAACCAACATAATTTCATTCTCTATTCTTTAAAAAAATTTAAAACTAATCAAAAGAAATTTACAAAAAGTTCAACTTCAGAAACAAAATGAGCCTCCCAAAACACACACACATATTGCAATTGTTCTTTCTAACCTGTTCTGGTATAGAAATATGATGCAATCCATTGAACTTTGAGTATAATTATTTGTATTAAAGATTTTGTTGTAATGTATGCTGCAGAAGAGGTAAATGGGACAACTAGTCTATTCAAAGTATCTACAAAGCACACTGTAGGTGTTTTGTTGACACTAATGTCTAAAGCTACATGAATGTTAAGAAAAATGCACACTTTGAATATACTTTTAAAATATGGATTGTATGCTACGTGTCTCAGTCTCGCATTTTTTCAGACAGGTGTAACAAATGCTTATTCAAGTGCAGTATTTAAATGCTATGTTTTAATCTTCATTCCTCCTCTTTTTACTGTATTAATAGCATTACTTTGTGGGATAGTGCTTTAGGTGCATGAAATGTCATCAACTGCTGAAAAGTAAAATTGAAAGTATTGTTAAATTTTATATAAGAAATGTATCTTTTAAATTCTAAATTTCTTTATGGTTTTTTTTGTTGCTAAAACCTTCTTTTTAACTACATTTCAGACAAGATAGCAGGTATCTCTAAATGGAAGGTAATCTTTTATTTTTACAGAAAATACATGCTACAATTTAAAAGCTATGTCCTTGAAGACATAAAAATGTTTAGCAGGTAAAAGTATGTTGAGCACTAAGGGAAAACTCATTTCATAACTTTAAATTGTTTAAATAAAACATTATGTTCTTTGGCAAAAGTGGTTTTTTTAGTATTGGGTGTACTCGTAATGTCTAATCCTCTAAAACTTCCCTCATGAAAACAGACTTTTTAATGTAAGTAGAGTCTTTCCTTCAGCTTAGATGGCCTATCTAGATGCAAAAGTTTAGGTTTCGTAGGCCTGTCTCTTCATTTTACTGGCTTCTATTACAAGACCTTGATCTTTAGTAAAGCTTAAGAGCTCATCACATCTGGGCGTGAGTCAAATCTGCAAAGTTGCTTAAGTATCCTGTTTCCTACTCTGTATACCTACTACTTGAAACCTTCTTCACAGTCTTTTTACTACATTCACTACATTACACAGAGTAACCTGTATATTAGGTTAAAACATTGTTTAAAATAAATAAAATCTCTGAGTTTGGTGCCCTGACAATTGAAATGGGCTATTTCATACATTAAGAAATCCCTGCACAGATTTACTGAGGTTAATGTCAGTATTAGAGATTAGCGAGGGCTCATTTTGTGTAATCATTATGTAAGCAGCTAAATTTCAGAAAAAACAGCTCTTGGTAAATGTTCCAGTTTAATATTCCATCTCAGAAATGTCTAGGCTACATGAGATAGTTGTGGGGTTTTTTTTTCTGTATTACTTACTGTGGAGAATTTAACTGAACAACTTAATGAAGAATACTTTGTTGTTGCAGATGAGCTTTTATGAATATAAAATTCAGGAAATTCAAGATTGTGGTTCCCACAGCAACCATGACTTGTTTCTTGGCTTCTATTTAGGGTTTAGAATTACTGGGCTAAATGCTGTTCCCAGTTCCCCTGACTTTTCCCATGTTGATGAGAAAGCTGAGATGAGAACTTGGCTCAGGATTTGTGGGTAACTTTTTTGTCTGAATATGTTTCTATTTCCAATTTGTCCAAGATATAATTGTGTGGGAATAATTATTCCATCTTTTTCATCTTTAAAATATCTTTTTCAAGATTAACCATTTTCCAACATTCATTAAAACTTACATGGTCCAACGTTGTACAGGCATTACCCCTCATTTTACTCGTGCTGGGTATGTATGGTAAGTATTGTCATGATTTTTTGATGGAGAATATGCAAGGAAATTAAATGTCTGGAAGAAGTCTCCCTTCTGATAGAGGATGTGGAGTGACTTAGACTTAAGTCCTTCTAACTTGCCTGCAGTGATGATGCAGGAGGAAATTTAATCTGAGAGAGTGTGTTTTAGTAAGCTTTGAGGAAGGTCCTCAGTCACCTGAGGACTTTGAGGAAGGTCCTCAGTTCAGGATACTGAACTAAGTTTTTATAAAAAGTTTTGTTGAGCAATTAAAAACAAATCCAATGAAAACGAAAACACTTTCTTCATGGTGTCAACTATCTTCTACCACCATCAGGTACACCTCTTAAAATGTGTTCTGAAGTGGTCACTGCAATACCTTAATACGCAAATTTTCAAATGCTTTATCTAATGACAAGCAGCATGTGTGTAGGGGAATCAGGCATTTTGATTGCTTGTTTAAATTTAAAACATGAGATGTTACTCTGGTCTCCAGGATGTACTTGCCTATTGAATAACACATTTTCAGTCTTGACAATTGTGAGTCAAGCACAAAAGCATTTGAATATTTGCTTTATATCGCTTTGTGGATTTTTTAAACTACTGTGAAGAATGTTGTGGGCTTTTTTGATTTGAATAGTAATAGAAAAAAGTTTCTATAGGCCTTCTACTAAAAATAGAACTCAATTCTAGTTTAAGAGAAACATGATAACATTTCAAGTAAAAAACTTTTGCAGGGAAGGATAGATTATAAGTTACTGAAAAGTGAGTACTTAAAAGGAATATTCAGCTGTGGCTGTAACAATTCTGTTAGTTTATCTCCACTACAATCTAAAATGAGCCCACTGTTTTCTTCTGTTTTTCCTTCAGACATAGGAAAGGACAAAGACACGTACACAGATGATTCAGAACATGGAAATTATGATGCTCGTACAGATCAGTCATTGCTTATTCAAAACAAGCTTACCAGACAGAAAATAGAACCTCGGACTAAATCATCTTTAAAGGTAATGGACACAAAACTTTATTAAATTGTATCAATTGTCAGAATGTGCTTAAATATTTTTAAAATACAATTTTTCAGGGATTAGATAAGTTGCAGCTTAAATAAATAGGCATCTCATGGTAAGAAATTTAGGTGGCTCCCATATTATAGTTTGACCTACAGAATCAATGAATGGAATTCTCTGTTCCAAAAGTGGCCAAAATTATATAGAATCAAGGATTCTCATGATTCTTATCGACTCATCTAGGAAGCAGTAGCCTTCTTTCAAAAAATTTATATTGCACAGAATTTAGGACATAGGATTCCCAGCATGGAGTGAAATTCATGTCAGCTGGGGATCCTCAAGGAATTAGGGAGTTTGGGACAACTAAGTTCATGTAGCAAATGATCAGTCGAGAGTGATCTAAAGTGTAGGTTTCTCCTAAGCAAAATCCAAATGATAGCTAGACACACTGAATGAAAGATGAAATTCACTTATGTATAGGAGAGTGTAGGAGTTTTTTCAGGAACCTGAACTAAAGCACTGGAAAAGCCATCTCACCAGGTAAAACTGACATGTTATCTTGCTTAGTAATTACCTAATCACAGGATTCATCACAATGCATTTTCTACAACAGTTCATCCACTACATGCCAAAGAGTCATGACTGATTTTTAGTTCAAAACGTGGTTTTTTTTTTTTTTGTTCTCGCTCTCTGGACTGGGACACCCTTAATTCTCCCTTCTGTTAGCATAATTGCTTTAAAATGTATGACAAATGACCTAGCCTCAAGAAGTTCTGAATGTTCAAGAACTAGAAGTAGTGTATTCTGCAGAACAGTTTTTACCAGCAATTCTCTGATTTTGGTATTTTGGCATGAATAATCCCGTGCCACAAATCTAGAAGTGCTTAAATTGCTTTAAGGTTCTATAATCGTAACTTTGTGATTTCAGGATTGAATGCATGTTTCACAAGAGTCGCGTAACTGTTGTAAAGCTTGTTCTCTCAATCACACTGGTCATCGTTACTACAGGATTCTGGAACACAGGTAGCAGGTTGATGTGATCTCTGAGACTTCATTTCATGGGATGCTTTTAGAAAAAAGCTTTTATAATAATTGCTATCTGATTACTTTTAGATAGGTTTACAGGTAATTGTATTTACAGATCAGAAATCTCTGACATGAAAATGAAACTTTGGTAATGACAGAGAAGGGTTATATTTTAATCTAAACCATTGCAATGAGAACTTTTTCTGTTCACAGATTTTTTTTTGTCTCTTTCTGCAAGGCTAGCTGAATTAAGACAAATAATAATGGATGTTCTTGTTTGATTTTGCCAATTAGGTAGACAAAGGTAACAAGTCTTTTATGTTAAATGTGGCCTAAAAGGCAGAAAAAATAATGCAGAATCTGAAGAATTTAGACTGTGTTATAGAGAACTAAATATTTTTAATAAGATGTAAGGCTGCTACCAAAAAAAATGTAGTAACAGATAATGTCTATCTAGTAACAGGCATTTCATTGTGCTAAAGCAAAATATTTTTCTTATTTTCATGTAAAATACAAAATGACCACTAGCTGTGTTTTCTCTAAGCCCTGCATTCAGGACAGATACAAAGTTTATAGGCAGCCAGTAAGCTAACTTTCTTTCAAAGTTTAAAGAGGATCCTTGTATTTGTATTAAGTTTAAACAAAAATGCACTTTTTATGTCTTAATCTTCGTATGTCCTGACCTACTGAACAAAGTGCTTCAGAGTTTAAAAACAGTCTTCTGAAGCCACATCTGGCTTTTAGCCTTGACAACTCCTTTTATCACAGCAATCACTTTGGAAACTTCCTTCTGCTTTTGTACTGTTTTTGCAAATGAGGCAACCAAGCAGGATTCTCCTCCTGTTTACTGTTTGCCTGCCTCCACAGCAAAAAGGCAGAGGGGATTTAGATCAGTCTTATATTAGAAAAGGTTACTATTTTGCCTTTGGATTATCGTACAAGTCTTTGTGGCAATTAGTGGAAGATGTCTAAGGGAAACTTCTTCCCTAAACGGATATGAAACTAGCAAAAGGAGGCTTCTAATTCTTTTTGAGACTGTTAAAAGCACAAAAGACGACTCTACAGCTTTACAGCTGGTAAGTACTCTCATATATTTGGAAAATAAACTGATCTATCATGATTAAAAAAGTCTCCTCAGTCTGACCAGAGAATGAAAATGAGAAACACTGCATTGACAAAGCGTACAAGGATAAAAGCTTACTCTTCTCTGCTTGGTAATGATTCTAATTTAGGCTTGTTTTAGAAGGGTTGTTTTACACCTGAGAGACTCAGGGAAAATTTGCTAAAAAAGTTATCTGCAATTAATGCTTGGTACTATTTTCTGTCTCAATTATGAGCTACTTGAATACCTCAGCAATAATGAACTTGTCTTGCTTACATGATGAAAGCCGATACACACTTTTTTCAGGAATTGTTCAGTGTTTCAGATCACATACGTGATGTGGCACCTTACATAAATCTGATTTGTATTGCTGCAGTTTTAAAGCTTTAGAAACGTCAGATAATTTTGATATAGCATCTGGATGCCAACATTCATGTTGTTAGTCATCTACTTTTTTCGTTTCCTTGATTATGATTTATAACTCATAATCTCCTTTAGTGTAGGTTGGTATCATTTCAGAATCCACAGATCTCGTATTGAAAAATTGTGAGTTGTTCAGACCCATTAAAAAGCTGTCTTTATTATCCATCTCTGCCGTCTTTTCATCACCAACTGCTGTTGAGATTGTGTAGAAAGTATGACTTCTTGTATGTGATTCTGCTAAGGGATCTCATGCAGAGGAATGATGCCAACAAGTGGCTGCTGAGCAAAGTATTGAATGAGTATTATCTGCTATTGCAAGGGAAATGTAGGAAATGAGAAGGTCCCTGACTGGAAAGTTGATATTTGGAATGTTCTAGTTTCACTAAGAAAGGAAAGCAGGCTAAACAGACTTTATCACTTGATTGGAAACCAACATTTGTCCAGCGAAGCAGCGAAGTCAGTAGCAGTGAATTCTTTTCTATGCCATTACTATCATGTGTATAGTGGCAAGATAGGAATATTTGAGAAATTACACTTCCATTTCCTTTCATTCACTACGTTAATGTTGCTCTCTTTGATCTGGTGAACTTCTTATCAGATGAATTTTTTATCTAGGTAGTATTTTGCTATCTGGCAAGGTAAAGAAAGGATTTTTTTAGAACAACGTTCACGTATTTTCACCATGGGTTCAGGAACTATAAAGAAATGTTGCCTATACAGTAGCCTAGTTTACTGTCTTTTTCCGGTATCCGCTGATATCCAGTATAATACTGCATGTCCAGACTAGCTTTGTGTTGGATAGGATCTGAAACGATTTCTCTTTCAGTCTCCGGAAGTGTTACATAACTTCTAAGGAATTTTAAATAAGATCTTAAATAAGCAATTGGCCAAAACATACGGAGTATTGTACCTAATCAGCTGGACACACTGCTGAAAATTCATTATAAGTTGAGCAAAACTCAGTATGTTCAGTGTAGATTATTAGAGTGATTCTTAAAGGATAAATCTACCCGTGAAAACCTGAAATACATTGTTTAGGCATTTTGTTGGATTCTTTGTGTTTTTGAACGTAATCTATTCTTCTCTCTCCCGCAAAGCAAATATTTTGCTTACAGAATTTCATGTTGGTGGTTTGGAAAATGGAATAAAATAAATGTAGTATGTGCAGAATAAAAATGTTCTTCAATCTTAATATTTTATTTTCCATGCTTTTGCAGGACTTATTTTCTGTTTTCATTTTTTCCTGTTTAAGTCCGTGACTTTCGGAGTTGCGCAGATTTGTGCTATATGTTCTAATCCTGTCAATTTATCACTAGTTTCACATATGTTATTTTACTCATAATCCTGCTACTGTGTTCAGTGGAAGTCAGGCATGCGTGCTGAAAGAGAAGGTTTGGCAAAATAAAAATGTTTTGGTGTATAAATAAGAACAAGATGTTGTCAGCTGACAACAGTGTACTGGAAAGGAGAATAGCAAAGGGAGCCCAATAGATAAGGAGTAGTCCACAAATGCAGTCTAATATTAAACACAAAAGTAAATAAAGTTTAAAAGGAATGATAACAGATAAAATCATTATCCCAGAATAGAATGACATGGTAAAGTGCAACAAAAGTTAACTACATGTTTATGCGTCTAGTGCGTGGCTCTCATCTGCTGTGAGGTTTTGTTTAAAAAGGGGAAAAAAAAAAAAAAAAAAACTCAAAATATTTCAGGAAATGCAGGGAAAGTAGTAATTTATTTTATCATAAAGATGAAAGTTTTAAAAAATAAACATGTAAAGAAAAATTTTCAGTGGTCATGTCAGTATGCTTCTTATTAAGGCCTCCCTACTAGACTTAAAGAGCAAATAGAAGTGGTTAAGTATTAAAAATGGAAGGCCTCCTCCTGTCTCCAAACATCCTCCATTGCTGCTTCCTCATACAGTAACACCAAACAGGCTTCCTTTCAAAATTTTGCGTGAGATCACCTAAACCTACTCCTTTCCTGAAGCAAAATGTATTTTTCTTATTATATACAAATGTATTTTTCATGCTAACTCTGTAAGTCTGAATAGAACGAAAATGAAAAAAAAAAAAAAGTCCTCTGTGAAGAAGCTAAAATAATTACTAATTCTTTAGTTTACTCCTAAAAAGTTAAACTGCAGTTTTATTAGGAAGGTCAGATATTTCTGGAAGCTTTCCTCTCTGTTCAGAAAACAGCTAGGTTCTGCACAGTGCAGTGTAGTATACACAGAAATACATTACCATGGATAATTACGGCAGCCTGTTGTGTTAACCAGGCTGTGTTGTCTCTGATGCCCAAGCGTAATCTATTCTTCTCTCTCCCGCAAAGCAAATATTTTGCTTACAGAATTTCATGTTGGTGGTTTGGAAAATGGAATAAATTAAATGTAGTATGTGCAGAATAAAAATGTTCTTCAATCTTAATATTTTATTTTCCATGCTTTTGCAGGACTTATTTTCTGTTTTCATTTTTTCCTGTTTAAGTCCGTGACTTTCGGAGTTGCGCAGATTTGTGCTATATGTTCTAATCCTGTCAATTTATCACTAGTTTCACATATGTTATTTCACTCATAATCCTGCTACTGTGTTCAGTGGAAGTCAGGCATGCGTGCTGAAAGAGAAGGTTTGGCAAAATAAAAATGTTTTGGTGTATAAATAAGAACAAGATGTTGTCAGCTGACAACAGTGTACTGGAAAGGAGAATAGCAAAGGGAGCCCAATAGATAAGGAGTAGTCCACAAATGCAGTCTAATATTAAACACAAAAGTAAATAAAGTTTAAAAGGAATGATAACAGATAAAATCATTATCCCAGAATAGAATGACATGGTAAAGTGCAACAAAAGTTAACTACATGTTTATGCGTCTAGTGCGTGGCTCTCATCTGCTGTGAGGTTTTGTTTAAAAAGGGAAAAAAAAAAAAAAAACAACTCAAAATATTTCAGGAAATGCAGGGAAAGTAGTAATTTATTTTATCATAAAGATGAAAGTTTTAAAAAATAAACATGTAAAGAAAAATTTTCAGTGGTCATGTCAGTATGCTTCTTATTAAGGCCTCCCTACTAGACTTAAAGAGCAAATAGAAGTGGTTAAGTATTAAAAATGGAAGGCCTCCTCCTGTCTCCAAACATCCTCCATTGCTGCTTCCTCATACAGTAACACCAAACAGGCTTCCTTTCAAAATTTTGCGTGAGATCACCTAAACCTACTCCTTTCCTGAAGCAAAATGTATTTTTCTTATTATATACAAATGTATTTTTCATGCTAACTCTGTAAGTCTGAATAGAACGAAAATGAAAAAAAAAAAAAAGTCCTCTGTGAAGAAGCTAAAATAATTACTAATTCTTTAGTTTACTCCTAAAAAGTTAAACTGCAGTTTTATTAGGAAGGTCAGATATTTCTGGAAGCTTTCCTCTCTGTTCAGAAAACAGCTAGGTTCTGCACAGTGCAGTGTAGTATACACAGAAATACATTACCATGGATAATTACGGCAGCCTGTTGTGTTAACCAGGCTGTGTTGTCTCTGATGCCCAAGATAGTTTGGATATCTTTGTATATGCAAATACGTCCCCAGTTTTCTTTCCTAAGTTGTTACACTCATGATTATTTGCAAAAAAAAAAAAAAACAAAACAATATACACTTAAAATCAATCAATCTATATTTTTGGAATTAAGTAATTAAAAGGATGAATATAATAAATCAGTTTCTAGCTTATCCATTCCAAAACTCTTCAAACACAAAAAGATGATTGCTTAGTCATGTGCTTAGAAAAGTTCTCATAAAGCACACCTTAGAGTATTCTTAATCAGAGTATGATTTTTAAAATGTAAAAAATGAGTCTAGTTATATTTTTGGAATTAAGTAATTAAAAGGATGAATATAATAAATCAGTTTCTAGCTTATCCATTCCAAAACTCTTCAAACACAAAAAGATGATTGCTTAGTCATGTGCTTAGAAAAGTTCTCATAAAGCACACCTTAGAGTATTCTTAATCAGAGTATGATTTTTAAAATGTAAAAAATGAGTCTAGTACTATTTTAAAACCTTTTAAAATATTTTCACAGCTAATTCCATGTAACTTAAGAGGTCTGTAACCTTGATGGGGTCCCAGGTTTGATTTTTAATCATCCTGAAACAAAGCAAGCATTAATTAGGAATCTCACTTTTGTTCATGGAAATAAGCCCACTGTAGTTAGCATCAGAAATGTATTTATTTCCAGAAAATACTTAAAGGTAAGAGTTGAGTCATAAGCTCTGAATGTAGACACTGACTACTGAATTGGTGGCATCCTTCAGTATGAATATTACTGAAGATGTTAATGCAAAGTTCATTGTAACAGTATGAGTGAGGGAGAATTAGTAATCAAAATAAATGGGTGTTTTTCATGAATCAGCTAGTAATTGCTCTACTTAATAGCATCTTATGAAGTTCTAAGAACAATAAAAAAATATATTGGAAGAAAGATTTCTTTTATGAAAAATAACCATTCTACTCAGAGTTAGAACAGGAAAGCTATTCATATAGATTTTGCAGTTTTAGGTAGTTACCATACCCAAGAATTTCACACATCAGACTTCACCTCTGTCAATATTCCTGCTCTCGTTCCTCAAATTGTTTCCATGGCTACTTCTGTCTTATACGTGATAGAGTTTAGTAGCCCTGAACTCATCCATTATTATCTCTAAAACATCTCTTAAAAAGCAAGACATGAAGAGATAGAGAAAACTGCTTTTCCTTGCCCCATTTCTGATAACCAGTGTGTTTTGCATTGTAAGCTTCATTCTCATCCATTCCAAGCTGATTTTCCTTTCAAGTGTACAAAGTGATTTTATGTATTGTGGGACGTTCTATACAGTCCTCTTCGGACTGTAAGACTTCGTGCCAATAAACTGTATGGTGGTGCTTACAAAAGTTTTATGTGGCAGCAGTATGTCAGTGAACATGTTTCCATGAGGAAGCAACTACCTTTCAAAGTCTGTTTACTTGTCTTTCATTCTTCCTCAAATGTTTTGTGGTTCTACAACTTTTCCCTACATCTTTGTCTCTAAAAAATGCTACTGGTGAAGTGGTGCTATTACAGAGCAGTGATGCTGGGAGTCGGTGCTTCCATTTCCAGTAGTAGCATCACTTTCTACTGGTGGATTCTTCCGTTCTCTTATTGGTTCCCTGGGGAAAAAAAAAAAACCAAGACATTTGAGTAAGTCTCTCTTTAATATGTTGTTTCATTATTAGTAGGAGTTTATAAAAATTATTTTTCTCTAGCGCATTTAGCTGTCAGAATTCGCAAGCTGTCTTAGGGAGGAAATGAATTTTGTTCTAAACATCATCACCTTGAAATAAAAAGATTTTGGGGAGAATAATGTAGTAAATTTGGGGTCCAGATTGTAAAAGAAGAATCCTGAGGCCCAGCTGTGCACATCCATCTATCTTTTGGATCCCGGATACTAGTCTGTTGGTATATTTACTTTCCTTTACATAATTTTACAAATCCAAATTACACCACCTACATGGAGGAAGGTTGAACTTCATCCTGTCTACTGTAAAGGCAAAATAAACATATCATGCTGTGGGGGCTTGATTCTTGTGTACTGTGTCAGTCAGCACTTACGTAAGTGAATGCTTCTGTTGCTGATTATGGCTAAGAATTGATGTTCTCTTATATGTTCATATAAACATGAAACTTCCTTGTATTCTTTTTATTAGGTAAATGACAGTCCTTGAAGTCAGAAATTGAAACACAGGCTGTTCACTGCCTGAGCTACGCCCCAGTGCAAGTTTTCTTCTCCCTGTATGGGTACCTTGGGTCAGAATAACCTGCTCTGGACTGAGTTCAATGCACTCTGTGCATGCTGCCAGACGAGCACTCACATTGTGCTTTTATTGATGTTTTATTTATAACTATTGATTGTGAGGGTAGTAGATGAAACTATTTTTTAGATATATTCTAAAGCAACTTACAAAGTGCATCAGCAGCAAGCTACTAACAGGTGATGTTAAAATAACGAGTTGTCAGCCTCTGTTTCTGTGTATGTATGTGTAAAATAGGTAGAAATCATGCTCATGTTCATTGCCGTTGCTGGCATATTTCAGGAAACTGTAAAGCAAATCATAAAATATAATTATTAAAGGTCTTGTTCCCTGCTCTTCGTTTAACATTTATATGTTAGATAATGGTAATGAAAATCTTATACATGAAACGAACGTGTCAGTTTCTTTCATATCAGACTTGAATAGAAGAAATCCATTTATTAAAATTAACACATGCAGAATCTAATAATGCAGCTTTTCCTAGGCTAAATTCACACTGAAGTACTCTGAATTTTTCCCTGAATGACAATTTCTTTGTCACTATTCCAACCAGAGTCAATAATGACATGCATTTAAGTAGACATCGAGTAGATGAATCTAATAGGTTGAAGTAAAGCTTTACCGTTTGGCATCTCAGTTGTCTGTACTATTTCGTTGTATAAAACAGCGCCAATGTAATTTGAGTCCTCTAATCTCCTAGAATAATTAACACAATGCAAACTGCTAAAGGCTATTTCCAAAAATTGGTCAGTGGTTAGATGAGTAGTGATTCAAGTTGCAAGCTTAAGATGAGAAAGTGGAACTCCGCTGAAGGGGTCCCTTCGTATTGTGAAGGTGAATGTTATAAGAGGTTAGCTTTTCGCCTTGGCTTGAATGCTGTTAAGTGTGGTTGAATATTAAAATCTAACTTTAGTCTACAAAATAGGCAATATTTTATATTATTAATATAAATACTATAATTTACTATTGCAATATATAGGATATGCATAATAAGATGTTACTGTATTTATCATTAACATATTAATATTTTCTATTAATAGGTCATGTCTGACTGTAGATAATTGTGAAGTTTAGTAAGAAAAAAGTAATTTATCATTTATATAATGTATATTAGGGGGTACAGTTAATTTTAAGGGGATATTTGAGTCAAATAGTTTCATTAATTGTATTAAAGTAATGATAAGGTCCTACATAGCTTAAGAAACCACATATATTTGTTTGTAGAATTACAGCCATGAAGCATCAAATAAAGCTAACTTGACCCAAATTCAAACCAAGAAAAGGAGGTGGCTCTCCCACAAATGAGCTGTGGAAATCCTTATAAAAGATGTTGTGGAATCTGAAAGATTACATGGATTTGGGGGCAGCTGGACAAAGTTATGGAAGAGGAATTCTATGGAAAGTTACAAAATACATAGAAACCTGAGCTGAAATTGGCTGAACGCTGGGCTAGTGGTAGAGGGAAGTATCACATGTGCTTCCTAGTATGTGCTTTCTCCCAGACAGGTTTTTATGTAGCTTTTATGTATAAGCAAATTAGAGAGAACCTTTCACAGTGGTTTGAATGTACCTGAGGTTTTGCTGTTGCAAAATGTAAGTTGCAAATATTTGGACAAGTCAATAGGAAATTGCTTATTGGTTAAAAAAAAAGCAGAGTTTTGTCACTGTTATGCCCAGTGTAACAAAGTTCAGTGAGGTATTTATGGAAATGGAATTGCAATTAGCAGATAAAGCTGCAATATGGAGTAAATGAGCTTGGGAGAGGGATAGAGAGGAAGAATTTTGGAGTACCATCCCCATGTGAACCAGAGCACTGGGAATTGTAAGCAAGGAAGAGAGGGAGTATCCACAGCCCCGCTAGGCTCTCTCTCTGCGCTTAGATACCTTGTGGTCACGCCTGTGTCTGAGAACAATTTGGTCTATAGATCACACATACACAAGCAGATAAATAATCATTTAAAATGTATAAAAATGAATACACCTATAGAGATTTTGTCAGCCTTTAAGGACTTGCTATTATGTTAGCCTTGTTGAGGCTTGTCAATGGTTGAGTGAAGGTGAAATGAATGGTTAAAACAGATATGTTGTATCTACATTTGGTTCTAGTTAACTTCTCAATTTACCTAGGTAGTACGTATTATTCATTAACTTAAACTTTTCACTGGTATAAAGTGGAAAAAAAAAAAAAAGGAAGTATACTGATATATTATGTTACAGTGTATTTTTCACTAAGTTTCAGTAAGTTTCAATATTTGCTAGTGGGTTTGCTATTAATAAAATACCGCAAACCTGAAGCTTACCGTACCATGTCATTCACTGTTACGTGAACCTAAAATTTGCTTACTGTTTTGGGAATGGTTCTAACTCACTCTTCTAGAATATTTGTTTCTATGTATGGGGTGAAAAATTGGACAAAGTTTAATCTACAGAGCAGAACAGTAGACTGAAATCAGTGGAGTTGAAATAGCTATAATTTCTGCGAATTGTGCTATTTAAATTAATTGCAGAGAGAAAGAGCCTGTAAAACAGCTGTTCCCACTTTGTAAAGAGGTCATTGCTTATTAATTAGAGTCTGAAAAATAGTTTCTTGAAAAACCCCTCCATGTTGGCTAACTGCAAGGAAATTCTTCTACCAGATTTGAATAGAAATGTGAACTCTCTTTATCTTATAACTTTACTAAATACTTGCATTATACTTTTGTTTCACCTTTTTTTGCTTGAGCGAAAGCTTCTTTTTCTCGGTTAAATTGATCAACTTGTTTTGTCTTGTGTTGACTAAACTTCAGTTGAATGATAATGTCAGTATTTTGAATTTTACACTGTTTCAGTCTTCGAAACAGCGTGTCATGTTATTTGTTATAATAATCACAAGCTATGAATCAACCAAAAAATGATGGCAAATAGTAAAGAAAACCAAGGAACTGCAACAGATCTGTAGTGGCAAAGCCTTAGGTAATATTTGACTCTGATGCAAACCAGTGTATTACGATTCTGCATGATGAACAAGTTTACTGTTGAGTGAGGAAGTGCTTCTCAGCCTCAGTACACAAATAGGTAAGATTTAAAATTCTTGTATTTAAAGACTTGGGAAGAACAAGGTGAAGTTAAAACTTGGGTTTGCAAGCTGAACTATACAGCAATACTCTAAAAGGAATTTCTCAAATCAAACTTAAATAAATTTTCATACGTGTGTAAATGTAGGAAAGCTGATCCAGTGGATACTGTTTCAGAAAATCTGGAAAATTAAGAGGTTAGAGAGGATGAAGAGGACTAGAGAGAAAAACAAACATTGATCAGTCCTTTTTATACACATTTTCCAGGTGAAACAGGAAATCTTAAAAAGAGCAGAGGAGAGTAAGGGCTTTGCACAAAATATTTTTTCTGATGCTTTTCGCTGTGTCAAGAAAAAGGTGAAAGAATGAATCAGAGATTTATTGGTCCAAAACAGCAGATAAATGACAAATGTGCTTTTCCCTGAATGCCCATTGTAATAAAAGAGTGATTCACTGTGCTAGGTGTAGATAGCGGCCAATATACCTTGACTCATACGTTTAACTGAAATTACTGCTCCCTGTTCTGCTTAGATGTTATGGAGCTCCTTCAGATCAACTGAAAAAACACCTAAATTGCCAGATAAATTATTTTACTGGCACAGGTATTCCTGCTAATATAGGTGGACAACGTTATTGAGAATGACACTAAAGTGAAACTAGTGAAGTGCAAGTAGCATTAAAGTGAATCAGTCCTGAAATCGATAGAGTATAGGTTGGGTTCACTGCACGATTGTGGTAAGTGGCTTTGGTACCGCACATCTCAACCTGTGGCAGTGAAGCGAGTGGCATCTCAGTCCTCTGAAAGTGGACTGAGATTAGCAGGTGGAAAATTTCTCTATACTGTCAGCACAGCTCATTATTTATTGAACGTTGCCCTCAAGTAATTCTGTTCGGTGCAGGTGAATCTGAGGGCATATCTGCATACTGTTTTTAATCTGAGAAAGAAAACACGTTTTTCCAAGACTGAAGGAAAGCAGATGTTTTAGAAATGAGGAAAGAAAGGCTAGAAATAATAATCCAAAGAAAGGTAGAAGTGTATTACAAAAAGGTAGATTTAATTTGCATAATGTCTGTACAGTAATTGCATGAGCAGAAATTGTATAAGAGAAGTTCCAGATCTCCCCTTTGGGGGAATTTTGACCAGGCTTTTTGTGTGTGATTTTGCCTGCTTCAGGGACCACAAAAGCCTGCTCTCGTCTGCTTTTGTGAAATACTTGTGCTGAAATTCTTCATTGCTGAAGAGCAGGTTCATTGCTTGTGAATTGAACCTGAAAAAAGTTTGGGTATTCAAAAACTTGCATATTCAAACTTGCACTTTCAAATCTTTTGTCTACTACCTCACCTTCAAACCTCTGCGTCTTGTATCTTTAGATCATTACATCTATGACATTTAAAAAAAAAAAAGAATAAAAAATAATGTTTTTACTACTATCCACGTTCAGAATTCTTAGAAGGGGTGACAGACCCTATATGCAGTGCACTAATAATCTTGGTTAACAATCTTGCCTACCTTACTTTGGACTTCAGATACTATTTATCTGAATATCTTGAGATAAATAGAAATAAAAGAATGTATAGAAAATGAATTAATGGAGTATATGGTATGCTATTCTTCAACAAATGTTTGATCAATATATTGATAAATTATTTTCCTTATTTTTTCTATTATATTTAACTTAATTTCTCATGGGAATAAAAAAGGAAAATCTGAAGTCAAAAGCCCAAGTGAAAGGAAATGATCTTTCCTGTTCTCAACAAACTTCCAAAATACTTAAGGAATGCAAAATTATTCTTCCTGTGTCTGTCCCTTTCTCCTAATTATTTTCCAGTTTCCATATTGTTTCTCTTGGTTACATTGGACATCTTGTCTTCTCTGCCTTTGTTCGTCATTTCTCTAGATTTAGTAGTTTGGGTTTGGGTTTTTTTAGTTTTTAGAATTTTTTTGCATGTAGGTGATCTGTATAATTGACTCTAGATAGATTCTTAAATTCAGGTTAATCGCATTCTATAATGTATTAGTTACTTTATGTTACATTTTCTGTGATTCGGCCTGTTTCTTCCCCCATCTTAAATTAACATTTCCCCTCAGTTAGGCTAAGGGCAGGTATTCGGAGGTCTCTGAATGCCATATTATCCGTTGTTTTGTGATGGAGGAAAGGCAGCAGTGGCCTGGGCGTACAGGAGGAGACAAGCGCAGCGGGGATCAGCCAGCACTCGTACACCAAAAGCCCCAGTGCATGATCTCTGTGCTGCGCCCTGTAGCCCTGAGTGAGTTACACATCTTACAGCAAGTTGCACATGAAGCAAATAGAAAATTCTGAAGACGACAAGTGCCAATTCAAAGAGGAAAGAAAAGGATACCACCTTTTATGCTTAGAAATGAAGACCTGTACCCAGGTAGTAGAAGACTCAGGTTAGTTTCAGCTTAGCCTGTAGGGATTGTTCAATATCTCTATCGATGATCTGGATGAGGGGATCGAGTGCACCCTCAGTAAGTTTGCAGACGACACCAAGTTGGGCAGGAGCGTTGATCTGCTCGAGGGTAGGAAGGCTCTGCAGAGGGACCTGGACAGGCTGGATGAATGGGCTGAGGCAAACTGTATGAGATTCAACAAGGCCAAGTGCCGGGTCCTGCCCTTTGGGCACAACAACCCCATGCAGCGCTACAGGCTTGGGGAAGAGTGGCTGGAAA
>NW_008796218.1:13108249-13126425 GCF_000699145.1 Aptenodytes forsteri | reverse complement strand
GGCTGAGGGCACTGGGGTTGTTTAGCCTGGAGAAAAGGAGGCTGAGGGGAGACCTCATCTCTCTCTACAACTCCCTGAAAGGAGGTTGTAGCGAGGTGGGGGTCGGTCTCTTCTCCCAAGTAACAAGTGATAGGACGAGAGGAAATGGCCTCAAGTTGCACCAGGGGAGGTTTAGATTGGATATTAGGAAAAATTTCTTCACCAAAAGGGTTGTCAAGCATTGGAACAGACTGCTCAGGGAAGTGATTGAGTGACCATCCCTGGAGGTATTTAAAAGACGAGTAGATGAGGCGCTTAGGGACATGGTTTAGTGGGCATGGTGGTGTTGGGTCGATGGTTGGACTCGATGATCTTGGAGGTCTTTTCCAACCTAAATGATTCAATGATTCTATGATTTGAATTCACCTCTCCTATGTTCCA
The DNA here is from genome assembly GCF_000699145.1 of Aptenodytes forsteri. Lineage (NCBI taxonomy): Eukaryota > Metazoa > Chordata > Aves > Sphenisciformes > Spheniscidae > Aptenodytes > Aptenodytes forsteri. The sequence continues at coordinate 13,126,005 of NW_008796218.1, read as the reverse complement.
AAGACTGAAATTGCTTCCACATCTGGATGGTTGCACCTGAAGCAGAGTATGAAAGTGACAGCATGACTCTAGCCAAGTGTGACAAAACTGAGATTTCTAACACTCATTTTGTATTTACAGACTTGTTAATAAAATACATAAGCAGGTATGTACCTTGGAGCAGGTAACAGAATGCTTTTATGGTTAGCTTTGAAAAGTGTCATCTGGAAAAGAAAGACAATTGATGCCATCACCAGCTGCTGAGGTGAAAAAGAAGCTTAATTGTACCTAAAATGAAGCTTAATGTACTTAAATAATGTTCCCAGATGCGTGATGATGCGCTTTTTTTGCAACACTAGGTGGTCTGAGAATGACTGCTTCTTGTTTTTTGCTTTGGGAGTTAAAAAAGCAGAGAAAGAGGAAAAATCTTGTTAGAAAACTTTAGTTTTTGCAGACTGAGGAATTCTCAGAAGCACTAAATATGTAGAAAGCTGGCAGTGAGGAGTAAGAAAAACCTTTCATGTAGAAATAAGTGAGCTGGTATCCAGTATTTATACTGCTGATATCATGCACTAACAGTTGGTTCTATTTATCAATAGAAAGTGTAACTATTGGATATAACTGAGTATTATAAATTTCATATCAAACAATCCAAATAGGATGAATTTCTAAGACTAGCATCCTGTTGGCTAAAAGATGCAGTATTCATAGACTTCTGGTCCCATATATATGGGTGTAATGTATCTTACTTCAAACTAACATACTTGTTCCGGACAGTTTGTGTTAAAATGAGTGCTGCATTCTCCAGAAGATGATGTTAGTTTCTCAGTTTACCTTTTCAGATTTTCCAAGTCTTCATAGTCTGACATCAGTTGATATAGTCACTGTCTATTCTGAATCATGTAAAACACAGAATGCAAAAATAGCTCTCAGCAGCGGCATGTAAAGCAGGGTTTTCATATCAAGGTCAGAGAATCCCTGGTGTTTGCAAGCATGGTGGGAAGGAACTAGACAAGATTTAAACATTGCTAACGTGACATTGAAAAAGCACTTAAATGGGAATATCCAGGAAAATATTCCAATCAATAGCGCTTCTTTTTTAATTTTTTAGATTTATTTCTCTTGGAGAAAATATAAGTATGTTTATTCTATAAAATTTGCCCAGGTACAAAGCTGGGAAACTTGGTTTACTTTACTTGACTTAAAATTTTATGAATTCCTACTGGAAAGTAAGAATTAACAGAAGTTTATATATAACATACAATAATTTTAAGGTTTTTCCACAGCTGAAAGAAATAGCTAGAATATGGGGTTTGTGGAGCTACTTTTTTTTGTTTTGTTCTAATTAATTTGAAATCCTGAGCAACTGATGCATATGAACTGCCTGTTCTTGTGACTTGTTCTTTATATGTTCATTCTGTGGATATGTGGACATTTCCATGCTTTAGGAAATGCTGTGTTACACGGATGAGGCTCTCTGTCTTTATGAATGCCACATTTATTGTATTTTTATTTTATCTTCTCCAGACTGATGCCATGGCATCATCAGGTCTCTTCTTCAAAGATGGCAAAAAACGCATTGATTACATCTTGGTCTACAAAAAGTCAAGTCCACAGGTAGAAAAAAGAAGCACATTTGAGAAGAATTTGAGAGCAGAAGGTTTAATGTTAGAACGAGAGGTGAGTCTTGTAGCTACGTAGTATAAAAACCCCTTTATAATACAGCCATACTTACTGGATTTATAAATGATTCCTGACAATCTTACAAGCCTTTCCAGTCAGGCTTTGTTTAACGCTATTAAATTAATAATAACAATTGTTTGATAGCGTGTTTTTAACATGTTTTGGGGGTGCATGCTTGTACGCATATACACACACGCATGTACCCTCCAAATTATAACCACTTTTAAATCGGAGCAGGTGTAGTGCAGTATAGAGGGAAAACTTCCAGCTCCTTATGCTTGCAAAACAGAAGATGCTTCAGTAACTCATGTTGTTGCTTTAATATATAACCTCTGTGTCTTTCAGCAGAATGCATGATGCTAAATGTCTCTGTTTTTAAAGGGGTAAAGATTTTCAATGTCACGTTAATCCATCTCTAGTTTACATGGCTTAATCTTCATTGGCTTCTTTGAGCTAGACTAGTTTACAATTTAAGTGCTACTGTTCAGGCTTTTGAATTTTCTTGAATACATTAAGAAAAAAAAAGAGCCTGTTATTTTAATAGTATTAAAAATGAAAATATTTTATGCAGAGTGCAAAGTTGCACTGTCAAATCCCTCCTCCTTTTTTTTTTAAATACTGAAACTTTTAAAAAACTTAAGTGTTAGAAAGGATTTTTTTTACCCCTTTTTTACCCCTTTTTTACCCTTTTTTTTACTTTTTTTTTTTCCTAGTTGCATGGGTGTAATTTTGTAATCTTGACTCTGATCTGTTATAGTTTGTTTTCCCAAAATTCCATGTTAATGTATCTTCAAGGCTCCTAATACAGTTGTTGGTACAGTAGAGATTAATTAATATTTGTGTCTAGGTACTCACAATCAATCTTCTAAATAAATATTAAAAACAAGGTGTTCTTTGCATTGTCAAAAAATAAATTCTAGGGAATTGTGGGTTTGCTTGCATTTTATTCTTTCCTTCCCTGGTAGTGGAGTGTGTGGATATTCAGGCATTTTCAGTTTCCTTCTGTGAAATGATGGGCAAATGCCTTTATTTGTCCATCTAGAACCATTTCACAAGCATGTTAAATTGTAAGCATGTTAAATTGTGATTGGGGCGTCAGTAATGGCAGTATTAATATAAAAAGGAAGGAAAACAAAGCCAGGAAAACAGCCTTGGATTTTTGCTGTTTCATGAATTACTTATTAGAACAGGCATATATTTAGTCTATCCTGAAGTAAGCTCCTATACTTCATGTGTCTTTCATCTTGATTTATACTTTTCAACTCGATAGAATTAGCTTACATGTTCTGTGTTCAAGCAATGAGCTTTTAACTGATTTGAAGTCCTTGCAAGTTCTAGCTGACAATGTAGCTTGTGGAATATTCATAAATAACCGACCTGACAGTAGTTTAAAGTTTGTTTTTAAGGCTTTTAAAAATTGTTTCAAGCCTAGTAGAAAAAATTATCTGATTTTGTGGTACTTACTGAAATCAGAACAAGCTCAGCTGGAATCAATTCAGAAGTATTGACACTTCAGAAAAAATACATTTTTATAAGATCATAATTCTAGATATCAAGTGTTTTAAGTTGTTGTCCAGTAGTACTTTTTTATGCACATATTTTGAGAAAAAGAAAATCCTAGAAGTACTGTTATTGAACTGTGATATGACTATGGTAGGTAGGTAGAATTGTGAAAACTTAAAATTTTATTAACACTTTAACTAAATTTTCTTTTACCTTTAATTACCAAACTTTGCATTACTCGAGTTTTTGGGAGGCTTTAATCAGACTTAACTCTATCAAACTATTTACTTATAGAAACTCAAGTAAATACATCTGGGAGAAGGGCGTGGAACTGAAGTGTTCGTAAGAAAAGATAAATATAGGAACCTATAATGCTGAAAATCTTCTTTTATGTACAAATAAATCAGTGATAAAAACCATTTGTGTAGAGTATTCCTTGTAATTTTACAAAAAACCTCAATTCTTACAGAGATCACATTTATAAGTTCATAGCAGATACTGCAATTACTTAACCATTCCCTGGTGTTACCATTTAGGCAGAGTGAGACCAGCAGCCTTCTCTCAGCTGTTCTTACGTCTCTAGCAGCCAAGCACCATTCTCCCTAAATGGGAGACACACAGAATGGTCTTCAAACTGCTCGTCTAAGATGATTTGGAGGGGATTTAAAATTAATTCATTTATTCCATGTCAAAAAATGCTGCATAAAGCCTTTCTCTACTTCTGCTGTGTTTATGAGCAAAGATCTGTCCTACAGATTCCTTTTGACAGTTACTAGTTTACTCATATTACAGGGTTTGGGAGAGAAAAAAAAAGTTATTAATTTTCCTTCGTCTAGCTCAGAGCACATAGAGTGTTTTCAGACTTACATGGCCACTTCAGGCCTGAAAGCAGAATTTGACCATGAAGAATGCTTTTAGAAAGGTGAATGCCATAGAGGTTTGAATTATTAATATGTATTTGTTTGTTATTGCTCTTTACAGCCAGCTGTTACAAACAGTGATATCATGTTTGTTAAAATTCACTGCCCATGGGAGACACTGTGCAAATACGCAGAAAGAATGAACATCAGGATGCCTTTCAGGTACTGTGGAAACTATTTCAAGAAACTTGTAATTTAGTGCTTACTATTAAAAGTTCATTACTGAAGGCTGAAATGCAGTCTTTTCTGCATTGTGGCCAGGCATGCTTATATTTAATTTAGTGAGGTGATAGGGAGAAAGGAGGGGAGAAACATATATAATAGGCACTGTTCTTGTCACATTTACCTGTGGTACTTGTTTTCAGACTTACCTTCCAAGTCAAATTGAGCACGTCTTTAGAAAATACTGTTAGTAGTTCACACATTGTTTTGGATGTCCTTGGCAGAGTTTCAGATATTCTTCGTCTGAGCTCAAGTATTCTCCATGATTTTAGGGTATTTCTGAAGTCTTACCCAAAGGCAAGTGAAATGACAGAAATAGCTGGTGTCTTCTGTGTCTCCAATATAACACATATTGGCATACTTTGAATAAAATGAGATACCTTTATTTCTTGGTCCTCTAGCTTTCCTTTGGCAGAATAATGAACTGAACTGAGTTCCTTGTCTATGTGCTAAACAAATGCTGTCATGTGTTTTTGCAATAAGTATTTGTTATTTATTTGTAGGATGTTAATACCTCCTGCAATAATACAGAAGTTTTTAAAGGAGAAAATGTCCCTTTTCAAATCAATTAATAATGTTCTTCCAGAGAGAGAAGAGCGTGTAGTGTGCTGTAAACCTCATCAGGAGTTAAAGTGGTGACCAGATGCCAAAGCTGTGTGACTCACGGAAAATACCCTTACAGCACTCCTTTCTCGCTTGAATTGCCAAGTGCTCTATCTTTCATGTCCCTGCTGATTTCAGCTATCACAGTGTGGCTCTCTTGCATTGCTCCCAAGCCAGAAACAGTCATCATGAAGCATCCTTTGCTCAAAACTCACTTCAAATAGCCAGTTCTATACTGAGTTTCCACATCATCCCATTAAGCCTTCAAAGTTCTTTTCATAAAAAAAAAAGTTTTCTGTAACAGTCATCTTCCATATGTTTGAGAATATTATTATAGTGCCATTTGAGCTTCTCCAGTTTGAATAATACTTGTCAACATTTTAAATATAGAAGTGTTTGCATATGTGTACACACTCACATAAACAATCTAAATTCAATTTAAAAATAGTTCTTTCTTGCTTTTGATACTTGAAGTCACAAAATTAACTTAGGATTTAGCAATGGTTTGAATTCTTCATCATTTTAGTAACTTCACAGATCAGTAGATCTGGTCTTCAAGAAAAAAAGCGCTGACACTTGCAATTCTGCTTTATTTGGAAGGCAATCAGTCATGTTTGTTTATTATATTATTAACTGACAGGTAAATATATTCTCTTTGGGGTTTTTTGTTGTTTTTTTTTTTTCTTTCTTCCCAAAGTGTCTGATCCATGTTTCTTTGTTTCTGGGCTGTTGCTTTAGCTTCCTTTTATCCCTCTCAGTTCAGTACACCAAAAGTACATAAAAAGCTAAATTTTGCTGCTTCACCTTGTGGCAGTTTTGCTGTAGAATGAAACACACTTGTTTGGTAAAAAAAGAGCCCACTGTCCACCTCTACCTCCATAATAGAACTGTGAGAAATAGTAAATTGATCACCTTTTCTTTTCTCTTTAAAAAGATTTTAATAGGAATTTAAATGAAATTGCAATCTAAAACTTGTGTGACTATTTCAAATAGGCTATTTATTTAATTTCTGTACTTTTTAAAAAATAAAAGTGAACACAGTTTTATTGTGAACACAAAGTGGACGTAGCAGAATAGAACAAAGTTCTGTTTTGCTCTGCCAGCAGCCAATGTAAAGTGTCCAATACAGGAGTTGAGCAAATCTAGAGCAGTGTTTCATGAAGCCACCTTTCTTTCCAGAAGACTGTGGTTTAGAGACTTTCTGAGGCAGAGTTCATGTCTTCATCTTTGCTTACATTAGCCCCGATTGCTTTTCATGGATGCAAAAATAGCCGTCTACACTTCCGTAACAACATCCTGTGACCACGCATTTTATAATTTAATTACATATTCTGTCAAAAGCACTTTTGTTTGTTTTAAGTCTTGAGCTTGTTTATTTAAATGAAACTTTTCTTAACTGGATGGCATATATTGTTTTCCTGAGGTAACTATTTCCTCCATTCAATGGACAGAGGAAGCTCAAATCATACAATTCTCCCACAATTGCAATGAACTAGAGTCGTTCCCTCCCAAGAATTTTAGGTAGTCCTCAGGTAGTTTCAGGTAGTCCTGCGAGGAGCAGGGAGTTGGACTCTGATCCTTACGGGTCTCTTCCAACTTGCGATATTCTATGATTCTAAGAACAGATTATTTCTCTTAGTCTTTATCTGATTTATCAGTGGCTTCTGACTGTCCATTTTTAATACATAATCGAAGAAGAGAGCTAACCTTCCCTGCAGTACTTTAATGCAGTACACCCTTCTTCTCTTGAACAGTGTTGCGAAATTTTGGCTTTCGGTTATGGTCACTAAAATATAACATATGTCAGTATCATATATGAGTAATACACGAAGAGTTAAACTTATACTCTTTAGGTTCTGTTTTGCTCAATCGAGGAATCTAAACAAAATCAATAGATGTATTACACAGGTCAAGAACTATTTCTCTCTGTTGCTGAGAAGTAAAAATGCTTTTTGCTGACCCGAGGGACCACCCAGCATCCTAGAACTATTTTAGCATGGCACTATACCTAAATGTGTTGGCAGATATATAGTGTACATCATATATGTAATATAGATGGAATCTCAGTGTTTCAATTACAAAAGGAAATTTTTCTAGCATTTCAAAAGACTCTGTGGTAATCACTGTTGTCTTGTGTATGATTTCAAACAGGATTTATGTCAGCACCAAGGTTAGATCATGACTCAATTATACTTTTTTTTTAACAATTTATAGATGTTTTTGTAAGTATGTGGTCTGTCAGTAGAAATGAAGCTCTGTTATGTTTCTGAAACTCAGACAAAAGGTTAATTTTATCCGTGTCTACAAGTATGTCTTGTGACACATAATTATTATTGTGTATAATGAATAAATTAGTTGTATCTGTAGCTCACCTGGACTCTGTGCAAAACAGCTAAGGGCAATTAAAGGGAATGAAGGAAGGGTTTTGTTAAAAAAAGTAATGTCTGAAAATCCTTTAATAATTCTTCATTGCTTCATTTACAATTCTACCTAGTAGTACCAAGTGTCAGGCTGCCAACAGACTGCAGATTGGTACTTAGTTTTCCAATGGCCACGTATTTTCTAGGCAACATTTCCTTCCCAATCCTTTTAATGTATTCATTTCATTGATTAAAGTACATTACTTACATTAAAGTAACAATCTCAAATACTGCCCAGATGGGCAGTTGCAGGTGTTGTTAACTATGTATGGTTTTAGGCTAAGAAGTGATGGAGAAGTAGCAGAGTGAAAGTACCATTTTTGTGTGTGTTAGAATGGGGGGGGGGGATAAAATATCGACTGAAAATAATGCTAAACTTTTATATTAATGTATCCAAATAAGCTTGTTTTAATTCCTCCTAAAAAGTAAACCTTGCAGAAGTAGAAAGGATTTAGGCAAATTTTAAGTAGAAGATGAAATAAGCGAGGAGCAAAGGCCCTGGTGCTGAACTTCACTGTCCCCAGATGAGTGCCATGGTAAAGATACGGATACCCCAAGGAATCTGCAAGATCGAGGCCTTTGTGTAGTTGAAATGACATGAAATGATAGGAGGCCAGAAAAAAACCCTGAAAAAATGAAACTGGATGTGTAAAATATTACATTGCAGCAAATATGTTTCTATATGGTTTCAAAATAACTGTTTTCAGAAGACTTTACTGGGACTTTCTGGTCTTGTTTCCCTAAGTTGCTATTACAGGTGAAGGGTGGAGAGAAAACAACTGTTAGCATAAAAGTTGTTTGTTGCAGTTAGTACTCTTAGGGTTTTTTTTAGGGCTGTGTATTGTTCTTCAGTTGGATGCAAAATGTCAAGTGAAGGTGATGGTATACCACTTCAGAGAATGACGATAGTATCTAATGGCGTTAAGTGCTTATGGTATTCAGTGCATAGAGTGCATAAGGCATTTAATAGCTTGTTAATTCTTCTAAAATGAGTTTCATGAAATAAAAGCTAAGAAAGACCACATTAAATGAATACTAGCATAACACCATTGAACCCTGTCTGCTGGGTGTCTTATGAATTAATTGTTGATTAGCTATTATTAATATTAGGTACAAATCTAAAATTTAATTTTCACTCAGGAACAAATTTTGAACTTGAAAATAATGTGAAATCACAGCATTTTAATGACTTGCTCTATTTCAGTTGCCTTTTTAAAGTGTTTTTCACCTTTCTGCCTATGAAAATGCATGTTTTAAAATGTCCAGTGTTCTTTTATAATGTATATATCTATTTCAACTGTCTCCTACTTGATTATTCTCAGCTGATTTTTGCTGTTCTTTCAGGAAAAAATGTTATTACACTGACTGGAGGAGCAAAACCATGGGCAGGTTGGTGGGTGATGTGTAGCTTCTCATTTTGTCAGATAGTCACCCTGCTAAAGAAAATCCATTTGCAGTTGTAAATTTATCCAGGAAACTTGGAAAATAATCTAATTTTCCCGAAAACTCAAAATATGTTAGCTTAAAGTGTTAAAATATTCATCTGTAACAAGATGCAGTACTGTAAAGCTTTGCCAGTTCTCTTAGAAATGCAAAAGTGTTTATGCCAAGGAAAAAAAAAAAGGCCTTATCCTGGCAGCAAAGATTTAATACTGGAGCCATCTCTACAATTCTGTCTGCTGTTACCAAGGCATATTTCTTTAGCATGGAAGATACTTTCGAGTGTATGTCTCAGATTCTGGTAGTCAGCTCTTTCCTTAGACATGCAAACGTAACTTCTCTCGTGTGTGCTGGTGATCAGGACTAAATCAATGCCACACACTGAAGACTGTTTTGAATTTTTATTTGATAGCTGACAGAATAACTTGTACGCTGCAGTAAAAGCTGTTTAACTCTCTGGGAGGCAGAGACATGCAAACCTCACCTGCGGCTGCTGCTGTTGTTGCTGCTTCTGTCAGCCAGGAGAAGGGTACAAGAGGACACAGCAGTGGGTGAAAGCAGCCTGGGGGGGCTGGGGAGTGAGAACAGGGGACACTGTGAGCTGTAATCACTCCCCATTGCTCCAGTCAGACATAATGATGTCTTGTAAATCCTCATTACCTACGGAAAAGATATAAAAATTTTTACATGAGGGAAATCTCCTGAAACAGTTTTCTATCACGGTTTTCTCGAGATGGATTTTGAGATGAGATTACGTTTGATTTAGGTTCTCCTGTTGTTACTTTAGGTGATGAAGAGCTCTTGTTATTTCTCAGGAAGAATTTAAGTAGTCCCATGATATCAGTTTGCAAGATTATCAGCTAACAAAAATAGACAAAGCACTGTTGAATGGTAAAGTGAGAAAACTTTAAATACATAAGCAATTAAAATATATTGAAATAAAACAATCTATAACATAAATTTACAACTGCGTTTTTCCTCTTCCCAGTCATTCACATGTTTGCTCCATTTTAGTGTGCATTATGAAAAATGTAAGTGATGTACTTTGTAATACAAAGGCAAAATCAACAAGCTTTACTGCAAAATTGTCTCATTTTATCTGTAATCCATCTGGTGAGTCCTAGATATTAAATAAATTTATTTTCTTTATTTAGAAGGACAGATGTCTGAAACATGCAATTGAAGTTGCACAGTACCTGTGAACCAACTAATAAACAATTTTCATGCCAGATTGATTTTTCATTTGAGACAACTGTTTTTACTTGTGAGAATTTGGGGATGAATATTTTTCTGAATATTTTCTCTGCCACTATATACAATCCAGTGCACAAAGGAATAGTGTGAAGAAGAAGAAAAAGAAGCTACCTCTAAAAATGAAAGCTAACTCTAAAATTGCTGTCATACACATCTCACCATTTTAACTTCTTCTGCTGTCATTGTTTCTTTTCATCTTGCAACTTTTCAAACTTAACTGCTTCTCTGTAATTTATCAAATCTCATTAATATTTCTAAGTTATTAACTGGAGTTTACAAAGCTATGATCATGAACTGTATTAAAATCTTTGTATATCAAAGGTAAAATTTTAAGGCTATAGAGTTTCTATAATTTAAGAATATGAGGTAACGCTAGTGTATTAGACCCTGCTGTGGCATGTACACTTCTCTGAATTTATTGACATGGTTATATGGTAGATGTATATATCTATAAATGTCCTTTAAAAAGTCTGCAAAAGATTATTAGAAGCATGAATGACAGGACAGAAGATAAATGTCATGCTTACTGGTATACTGCCTTTCTTATATGTGATAGCTACGTGGTGTATTTTTTCAATGTATGAGAGGCACAAACACCTATCAAAATACTGGGTGGTGATTGCTGTCAAAAATACCTAACATACCTGAAATAAGCAGCTGCCACTGGTCATCTCGCTCCATGAGTCTGATCAGATAATTCCAAATTCACCTATACTTTGTTTCTTTGCATTGCAGTCTGCTGAGTAAACGTAATCTGCAAAGATTTTTGACCTAACCTAGTTCTGCAAAAAAGAACAACCAACCACATAAAATGTAACAGTACAGTTGAGCATGAAAGTTGAGCAAAGCTGAAATTACAGGCATCTTCATAAAATATTAATTTTTATATCTAAGAATAAATTATATATGTTTCAGAATAATATCCCATAGTCCAAGGTGCATAAAGTTACAATAGCACCAGCTGGAGTGGTTTCAATAAGAGCGTACCTGAAGTGCTGCCCACATCTTTGCAGCACTGTTCCACGGGGCATTTGTCATCTCGTTGCATGAACTCCTGACTTTCTGAGTGACTCCACCAGACCAGCTCTGTCTGCTTTTACTCTTACTAGATAGACTACACTGAATAGATTGTCAAGAATCCATTTAAATTGCTACTTTAGACCTAGAAAGCTATTGAGTAAGACTGCTAATACTTAATCCTATGATTTAGGCAAAAATTTGTCTGAAATTTGTTATCACTGAATGAAAAATCCATAAAACTTCAGTTTCTTCTTTAATCATAAAATAATGTAAGCCAAGAAGAGGTCTCTCTTGCTGGATTGTTTTTGTATGGGGAGGGGTGGGAATGTGCTTTTCAGTTGAAATATTCTATGCCATCTGAAGGCACTAAGCTTTGGAGTGATCAACCATAAGCGATGTAACGAAAAAGCAATCACACCTTAGATAAAAGCCTTTTTGCCTCAGAAGAGAAATTGCAAATGTAATGTGGACATAATTTATGATTTATTCCAATGCTGTTCTTCATTACTTTGCATGTTAAAAGGAGCAGACATGAATTTTAAAAAAGAGCTAATTTCTTTAAGATAAAAATTATCTACTAGTTTTTTAGGTTTTTGGAGCGGGAAGATGATCAAGGCTTTTTACGTAACCAATTCTAAAAGATTTTCATAATGAAAAATCTAAAATCAGATGCATTGTTTTTCTGTTCTTCTTCCTGATGCATCTGCATTTTTTCCTCAATAAAGAAAAGCCTGGGTTTTGACTCTAAAAAAAATCAGCATGTGTACAACAGAAAAAAGGATGGAGAAAACAAAGTGAAAACTGTACTTACATACAGTATGTATAACTTCCTACTGAGAGAACTTCCACTGGAACCAATAAGATAATCAACTCACACAGTAAGGTATTATTTGAGTAAAGGAGACACTTAAGGGATGCGCCTGCCTGGGAACTGTATTCTGTGTTTCAACTTTATGAACATAGTTATGTTCTTTGGCTCATAATGCTTACTGTCAAATAGAGTGGCGTCCCTCAAGTGCAGTACCAGTTACATACAGAGTGTGCACCAATACCTTGGCAATATATATAGCAAGAAGAAAATTTTGAGAATTTTCAATGTCAGTGTAAAATTCTGATTTCACATTTGGCTTAGATTTGTCTGACAGGGTGTCAAATAGGGGTAGAACTTTTTTTTGCTGATGTTGATAATAAGAGGTACATTTTCACAAAGGTGGCTTTGCTGCCTGAGAGCAACTTACTGTGTCATCACTTACTACTCTTAGTTATGAAATGGGTAGCTGTGCTTCTGCTTAGTGCAGGCAATTAAGTATTCACCTCAGATAAAAAAAAATCTGATACTTAGCTTTACACTTTTTGTGGATATGAGATACATATGCTTTATATATCATGCATACATATTCATTGAGTAAGGCCCAAATCCTGCTGAAAAAATATTATTTAGGGTTATGTTTCTCTAAAATTCAGACTTCTGGATCTCTGATATGCTTATGGGGTTGTAATGTAGCACTCATGTAATATGAGACCTACTCCTTAAATACCTGCATTTCATTGCAGTTGAATATGAAAAAATATAGGTCAGCAAGGAGTGCAAAATTGAAGTGATAAGGAGGTAACTTCTAGCATTTGCTTGAAAATTAACTGCACTAGAAAAAAACCTAGATTTTCCCCTGTATAAACCATGTCCTGAGATACTATTTAGGCAAGTTGCCAGTGGAAGAAAGCCCTTTTTGTTAGGGCTCAATTACAGTAGATAATGTAATTGAGGATACAAAGATTATGTTCTATTTGTGGTTTACAATGTCAATTTTTAGGAAATTGCATGAAGCCATACCTAGTTTTTTGTCTAAAGACTGTATAACCATTTCTGTATAACGTATCCTTTATTTGATGTATAGGTATATTGTTTTGTAAGGCAATATCGGGCCTTGGATTTTGATGAAAATTTTGCAGGGGAAAGCTTTATTGAAATCAGAAAACCATAAAAATTTGATCCTGAGCAGTCTCGTATTTAAAATTTTATGAATTTTAGTGTCAAGAGTTGCCAGGCAAGGGAGGGAGGAGGAGTTACACTTGCCTTGTCCAGTGGGGCTAGAGAAATTAGATATGTTCTTGAGTAAGGCATAAGCATCCACAGTTCTGCCAGATGAACTACCTTGGAAAATCATTTTCCCCAGACTCAATACTGTAGTCCCATCTCAGACCATAATCCCACTAATTTTAGGATGAGTTGTACTTGAGTAAAGTGTGCAAGATAGATCACAAATAAATACTGCTAATTTTACTCTTAACTCCTTATTTTCTTTTAATTAATTAATGTGGAAATTTCCTGCTTTCATTTCTAGTATGATGTCACTAAATGTGCAATGTTGCAGCTAGAAATAACAAGCAGGTGAAAGCATGTAAATCTGATTTCTTATTGTCTTAGTTTGCAGAGGAATATGAGAGAGCTGAAAAGTTGGTTGCCCAGAAATCCGATGAAGCTTGATAAGGAGGCCCTACCTGATCTGGAAGAAACAGATTGCTACACAGCACCCTTTAGCCGTGCACGCATACACCAGTAAGTGCTGGAACTGGAAAGGCAGTGCCAGAGACCACAAGGATTTTTTTTATTTTCTCAGTTCTTCTAAGCAAGTGCCACAGAGGCAGCCGTTAACAGATGGTCACTGACAAATACCCAGTATCATAGCTGATATTTTCTGTGGGTTTTCTCTTAAGGCTAAAATCTACTCTCTGTTACTTGCTATTTGAGGGTCACTTAGTAGTATAGGCAAAAATTTGACTGAAAAATGAACACTGCCTTTTTGGTTTAGAAGTTTTTCTTTCCATTACACTACAAAATACAAATACTAGCTCAAGTTTGCTTTGCTTAATTACGTCTTTTACTTAGGCAAAACCTGAGACAGTTGTTGAAATTGGGAACACCTGGAGGAAAGCTACAACTAGTCATGATTTTTTTTCTTTCTCATCAAATCTGCATTTTAAAAATGCTTTTGTCTCTGACAGTATAAATATATATACACCAAATAAAAACTATATGTGTTCAAATCAGCATGATTTGATGATGTAGTTTAACTGTGCTATAGATTTTTTCAGGACCCAAAAAGTAAGACTTGAAAATTCTGTCTGTTTCTTCATTTTAAACATATTTTGTGATAAATCTTTTAGGAGGGAAAAATTCATTTAAAGTAGAAGTATAAATTAGGCTAAATAGGGATTTTTTTCTTCTCGGTAAAGAAGCTGTATTCTAGTGGACTGACTTTACCCTGGAAAGATAGAGTAATTGTATTATAATCTCAATTTTTTTTTTCTGTAATTGACTATATTGCATTGGATCAATCACCTGTTTTTGGTGTTATTTCTCAACCAGCTCAGCTGACGTTATCAATTGTAATAGCATCACTTTTGGCACAGCTAAGTAGGCAAAAGCTCCTGCATGTCAGATTTCTGGCGTCCAGAAACCAGAACCATCTAGGAAAGGATGCTTTATTTGGTTCTATCCTAGGATTCTCTAAGGGAAAGTGGATGTGGAGCTACTACTCAAGTGTCCAGTGCATGGAGATAATTTTTTTTTTTTTTTTCCCCCTAAATAGTAGTTCTGGTAGTTCCATGACAGACATCTGCCAACTCATAAGTAACTTGAATTTGAGAATGACCACTGCTTCTGAAGATCTTTTTTTGATTAATTATATCCAGAACAGAAATGTCTAGATAGTAGGATATTTTAGAATTTAGTTTTAGTTGCTCTGTTTTGCCAACAATAATCTGTGATAATGATAAATTTATTGGACCAGAGAAGGTGCTCTAGGGATGTAAAATCTTACATCTTGTGCAGTAGCCAAGGAGGGTAAAGATCCAATAAATCACTGTAAGAAGAAAACATTTGAGCAGCTATGATTCAACACCTGTGCATTGTTTGAATATTGAAAGACATTCATTATTTTAATAGTTTTACGATAAACAACAAGGACAGCTTCTTCAGCAATTCCACAAGAAGTAGAATCGTGCATCATATGCTACAGAGAACTAAGTATGAAGATGGAAAATCCAAAATGGGTGAGAATGCTGTATCTTTTTCTTAACCTGAAGCTATAAAAATGTTATATCTTTACTTGCCTGGAAAAGTATCATTTGAGTAAACTCAATTAATTTTGCCGTTCCTTGAAATCTTTTTATTCGTTCAGTAACAGAGTTGAAGGAATGTCACATCAATTACTTTCTTAAATAACTCAGTGAAAATTGGCAATGCTTTTCACCTAATTACTCATTCTTTAAAATAAATTGGAGAAATTATGATAACTTTATGTGATCAAGAGCCACAATAAAGGTAACATATACCTCGGAAAACTGTCGAGGGTTTTCTAGGACTGGTCCTAGTAGTTCTGCTACTACCCAGCAGTTCCAGTCCAACAGAATCGATGTGAGCTACACTTAACTTGTCTGATGTCTCCATGCAGCTCAGAGACAGTTGACCTGAAGACTAAATTCAGTTTATATCAACTCTCCTATTGCAGTATTATTTTTTAGAAGGTCTAACTATTCATTTTCATTTGCAATGAACAGGGGATGTATGTATGATTTCCTGTTTTCTTTGCAGGAATTAAATTAAGAATTAAATATATATAGACATACTTAAAACCTTCTACTTATGAAGATGATAGTTATACAGAAAGTTGTTGCTTGAGCTTCTGAAGAAAAGCAGTAGTAAGAAAAACATAGAAAACGGGTTAAAATTAGAATTACAGAAAGTTGTTGCTTGAGCTTCTGAAGAAAAGCAGTAGTAAGAAAAACATAGAAAACAAGGGTTAAAATTTAATGCCTTTGAAGTTGATAATGGCAAATTTCATTACGAAATCAGTTTAGCATAATTTGTATATTTGAATGGACAAATCTGAAATCTGTCACAAGTACTTATTTCCTGGGGAAACTGTTGGCTATGGGTGTGTGCTTACAGGCTACTGAATCTTTTTATTATAATTAGTAACAGTTACTTATTATTTATTTTTTTTATAATATGCTTTGATAGTACAACAAATCTGGTTTTAGGAAGACTCTAGGAACTGATCCAAAATGCTGTAGCCAGTATGGTGCAGAGCCCTGCTCTGATACAATCTCCTTCAGATGGCTTACATTTAAAAATAACAGCAGGTTAGCTTTTAACCCTGTAGGGGTTTTGCTGCCTTAAGGATCGTCTGTCCGTACCACTCTCTGTGTATGTCAGATCATCTGGTCACCCATAAAATCTATATCGTATGCTCTGATGAATACAACCTGAAGGTAACTATTTTCTCACACTTGATCTGGCACGAGCACCTGACCCTGAGAGAAAAGTTGCAGATGTTGGCCCTCAGAAATTTGCTGTAGTTTGGTCAGAGTCAGAAATCTGGAGGGATCAGCACGACCTGCGCAACCAGCTGGTGGGATTATTGATTACTGTTGTGTTCAGCAGCATCCTGAGCATCTAATATTAAGTTACATTCTCAATTTGTAACTTGAAAATTCTCACTGCTTGAAATTAAATGTGTATAAAAACCTGATATCAGAATTAATGCTTTTTTCTTTTTAGGTATTAATAGATTACTAAATAATGGAACATATGAAGCAGCATTTCCACCACATGAGGTAACCTGGTTAATTTTGTATTTGTCTTTCTATTTAGATTAAAGCTTGCATTAATGTTTTGAGATCCTACTTTATTTTTAATTTTGTCCTGCAAACTTTTAATTTCACTATGTAATCTGTTGAGACTTCTTTTTATTTATGGCTCTTACTTTAACATTGGCTTTTTAAGTTTTTCTTCTATAATGCATTATAATAACTTCCTGGAGCATTTTCTTACTGAACTAGAATGTTATAATCCTTTTTTTTATGAACCAGACATTGCCTGTGGAGTTCTTAATGAGAATATCAGTTTTTTCCAATTAGTTGTATTAAATTATTTTTGCTTGCCACCTACAAAATGTTCTGTTTTTCTAATAGCTTGTGCACTTGATCACAGTTAGGGAGACTGGTTAATTATTTCCCATTTAGTCTTTTCTGAATAGTTCTGGATAACTTCTCCTTGACGATATCTTCTTCAGTAGGTTAAAGTCTGCTGAAGACTGTAAACCTGTGAAGTAAATGAAAAACTTGTGTTTGACTTCAGAGGGTTTTCAGACAATCTTTGTGTATTGAAAAGAAAGAAGCAAGCCACACATCTTCAGTCATTTTAAATGCCGTCAGTAGCACGGTGATTGCAGCTGTGAACTCTGTGATTGCTCGGGCTGAATATTGTGACTTGGTCTCATGTTTCAAAGGACTGTCCTGTGCTTTACAAATTGCTGAGAGTAATTTTTTTTATATGGTATTAATAATTAAATACTGGTAATATGCTGGCAGAGGCAGCGGGTGTCTCCTGCCCATGAGGGCCTGATGGAAAACACAAAGGACCTGTGGGAGCAGTGCTGGCTGTATAGTTTCTTGACTGTAGCATCGGAAGTTGGAGGGACTGGAAATGGGCTGCACTTCTCTTCCTCCTTCGAGCTGCTACAGCATTTCAGATCTCTGCCAGAAAAGCAACTGGGCAAAGCAGAACTGCTGTGTGGGTCCAGAGTTCTCCAGTCTGGAATGGAAAAGGGATGTCTCTTTGTACTACCTTGTACTAGTCCCTTGGACTACCTTGTACTGCAGCCTCCACTATTTTTTTTTTTTTTTAATAAAAGAGAAAAGTTTGTTT
>NW_008796218.1:13076084-13106153 GCF_000699145.1 Aptenodytes forsteri | reverse complement strand
CAGGTTGCCCAGAGAGGTGGTGGATGCCCCATCCCTGGAAACATTCCAGGTCAGGTTGGACGGGGCTCTGAGCAACCTGATCTAGTTGAAGATGTCCCTGCCCACGGCAGGGAGTTTGGACTAGATGACCGTTAGAGGTCCTTTCCAACCCGAACTATTCTATTCTATGATTCTATGAATATAGAGAAGGAGTATTTTAGATAAATAATTGAACATCATTGTTAATGCTTCAGCTGTACATTACTGACTTCAGGGAAAAGCTGGCCATACTACCAGAAAAACCTGTGAAGCTTTCTCTGGCTGTCAAAACCATGCTGTCATATCCATTTTATGTATATGTTCCTTTGTTATGGAATAATCTACTGTTTCAGTTAAGGTTAATGAAGTCATATTTTTAAGCCACTCTTACCTTAATTGCTGCTTGACTGGTGCTAAGGGCTAGTGGTTGAACACTCAATTTTTATTTTGTTTTTTATTTTTTCTTTATCACATGGGCATATGAGAGTGAAAATTCAGTCCCAGTGGGAATGCTGAGACTTGAACTCTGTTATGGATAAACAGTACAGAAAGAAGGAGGGCGGGGGGGGAGATTTAAAAATATGTGGTACTGGGTAATACTTTATGCATTGTCGTCGTTCATCCAGGTGACTTTGAGCACAAGTCGATGTTCTGTTCCTAGGTGTTCCTAGACGTTGCAAAGGTCACATCCTGTGTTGACATTTTTGTATGCTGCTTTGGTGGCTGTAATGAGAAATTAATAGAATTGGACTCTTTGCTATGTTTAGCTTTGTTTATAACTCATTCTTAAACCAGAGGGTCAGCAGATTGCAACAAGTAAATTGTGTTCTTTCAGTTGCGGGGGATGCTCAAGATTTCAAATAAATGATAAAAATCTAAATGGCTAAATTACTTGGATCTACCAGGGTCAAGAAATCTGTCTGATTGCTAACTTTGAAGTACTGCTCTGGGGAGCTCTGTGCTCCTCCCAAGAAATTATTTGGCTCACTTGCAGTTATTTGATGAAAGATTTTCTTTACCATAACTGCGTAGTGGGTTTTTTGGGGGGAAAAAGTTCAACTGAAGGAGATGTCCTGTTTCAGAATTGGAGTAAAATTACAAATACAAGAGATTATGATTAGGATGGTTCTAATGAATCTGTGTGTTACCTTTCGACTGCTGAGTATGAGGCTATCCTTTCAGGCTGTCAGGCGGTCTGTAAATGTCAGGCATAGCCTGGAAGGACTCCTTTTGGGTCAGACTGACTCTGTGTTTTGCTTCTAATGCCTCCGAGCACCCTGTGTAGGTTTCAAAATAATGCCAGTTCTGTTGTTTCCATCATCTTTGAAAACCCGTACCACAGAAAGACTATGGTTTTCTATACTTGTAAACAGGAGTTAAATAAAGTCATAGAAAATGTCTAGGAAAGGAGAACCAAGCTGACATACCAGAAATTTCTGGAATTTCATAGGAGAGGGGAAAAAAGATAACACAAACACATCTCAAAAAAATTTGAAAAATTGAAATAGGTGGAAGCATACGAATAAGCATATATTAGTGAAATAGAAACACTGTACTTGAAGCCATATAGAGTTGAGTAGTTCTGTATAGTCTTTTACTAGTATGGTTCTATCATTAATTCTTAGAGAAACCGGCCATTTCAGAAGCATATGTAACCATATCTCTTCTGTCAGGCTTACGTGTTAGCTCCAGATGACATGTCCTAGAGATGTCCATAATACAAGACCTATTCATTAAAAATAGTG
Source organism: Aptenodytes forsteri (assembly GCF_000699145.1). Taxonomy (NCBI): domain Eukaryota; kingdom Metazoa; phylum Chordata; class Aves; order Sphenisciformes; family Spheniscidae; genus Aptenodytes; species Aptenodytes forsteri. The sequence continues at coordinate 13,104,390 of NW_008796218.1, read as the reverse complement.
AATGCCTCTTTTAAAATTATAATCAAATGCTTAAGAAATGTATATCTTTTCTATAGTGCCTAGTAGTAAATTTTACTTCTTTGCATTTTTCAGGGAAGCCACAAAAGCAGACATCCCATCAAAACACATGGAGCTCAGAATCACAGACACCTCTTATATGAACGTTGGGCACGGTGGGGAATGTGGTACAAATACCAACCTCTCGATTTAATCAGGTATTAGTACTTTGAACAGTAGCTTGTTTCTGTGATACAAATTACCTGGTAACAGTCTATTAACCATACTGCTAAATTCCTCATCCTTATGCTTTCCTGTAAAATTTAGCTATTTGGTATTGTCAGATAAGATTGGAATTCTCTAAGTTGCTTCTTTTGGGTGCTCTTTTGTGCAGGGCTATGAATTTCAAAAGAGGCTGCACAAAAGGCACATAGATCCAGCTGCTTGACAATTTGCAGTGTGAAACTTAAAATACAAACCCATGAAGTGATCTGCTGATCAGAGATGCTTGCCCCTCATGAGAGCGCCTTTGAGAGCAAAGACTGTTACCCACACGGACAGTCAGAGTTACCAGATCCAGTGGAGGGAAAATGCAGCCTAATTGTTAGGTTTCTGCATGGGTTTAAATAAACTTCTGTTTATATATCTTATAATTAATGTCATACATTACCAAATATAAAGCAGAGAAATATATGTAATTGAAGTTAAATAATTGTGATGTTTGGGTTTCATACTTTCCTCATCTTTGATATTGAATACCAATAATTCATTTTTCCTTACTGTCAGTTTTTATTCCTGATCTGACAGTCAGAACCAATTATTGTGCCCAATGTTGTTCCACTGAAGGCTAAGCACGTGCCACGGGACAATTCTGTGCTGATCAAATAGTATCATCCATGACTGACTTTCCCGTCACTGCTACTTCATCTCTTCTAGCAACTGATACCCAAGTTTTGAAGAATTAAAGCTCAATCTTCAACTTGTGTTTTCAATCCATTGTTTTCGCTAATAATAGTTAGATAATCATGTAATATGACATATTTCAATCATAAATGCTTTTTATAATGGAATACTTAGGTCGTACCAACTTTATCCCTTTCCAGAAATTTTTTTGCGTGTCTGTGTGTGTGTCTAGATATATAGAGATATATATCTATCTCTGTGTGCAAATAAAATGTCCTACATTTAATAATGTTGGAATTAGTACATCTACTTAGTCATTGCAAGGACATGAAAATTACAGAGCACTTCAGTTATATCCTTATAAAATATATGTTCTGGTAAGTCTGCAATTAGTGCCACTAGAACGTTATGCTAGCCTGAAATAAAATGTTTTGGTAAACTGACAATAATTTTACCATAAACTTGTAACGGTAGTTCCTCATTAGAATTATTCTACTACTGTGAAGATAGAGGTCACCATAAGTTTTAACTTTAAACAGTGTATGTGTTTCCTTTTCATGTAGGCGATATTTTGGTGAAAAAATTGGACTGTATTTTGCCTGGTTGGGGTGGTATACTGGAATGCTTATTCCTGCTGCCCTGGTGGGGCTCTTTGTTTTCCTTTATGGATTATTTACGATGGATTCCAGCCAAGTAAGGTAAAATCCCATTTAAAAACATAATAGCCTGTTGAAAATTAAGAACAGTCTGGTACAACTGAGATCATTATTATACGTACAAATGCTTTCCAGATATGGTAATCATGTAAAAATAACCAAATAAAACACTGGGTTCTTCACTCAAGTGTATCCACTTTGTATATCTGTTTTGCATCAAGCTGGATGCGTACCTCACAGCAAGTGCTCTTACCACTGCATCTGCAGCGATTCCCATTCTGTGTGTAAGGAAAAACAGCAAGTACCAATTCTAATGTCATGGGTACTGCAATGGTTGTCATTCTAGTCAAGGCTAACGGGTGAAAAAACAGTCAGACATACTCCCTCTTTACCTCCATCTTGCCTATAACTTCCAGAGCGTAGTACAGTTGCTAAACTTCAACTTACTTTTGTCTATGCCTTTGTTTTCTCTCAGTGTTAATAGTGGCAAACTTTGAGTTTAACAAAATTCTTAACTATGTCAGTGTAAACTGCGGACAGGAGACCCAGCTTCAGGGAGATTACAACCACATGAAATGAACCTAGTTTTCAAGTTTCCCACCATTGTGATTTTGCTCTGAGAGGGGTTTATGTCAATTTAGAAATAGTGATGAGGGTGCTCGAGTTAAGTGCTGACTGTATTTTTAGGAACTGTTTCAGAGGACGCACCCTTATTACAAAGTTTTCCATTAGATGTCATCAGACACAACAGTATCAGTGCTCTTAAAATTGCAAGTGTTCCTCCAAGCAGTTGGGATGCTTAGGCTGTAAGTATACTTGGAGTCAGATTTCATGGGAAATGTTGTTTCTTGGGCTTTGAGCAGGACTATTTTACGTTTTCTTTATGGAATTGTCTTTAGCTTCTGTTTCCAAGTGAGTTATTATATTCTGCAGTGCTATAATTAAAGCTTTTTTAGGCTTGCTTTTGTACAGCAAACTCCTGAGAGACTTTACAACTTCAAACTGTATTAAATGCAATAAATGTATCAACCAGGAAACTATGCTATCTTTAAGATGTTGTTCTCTCTATTAGGATTGTTTTGCGTGATATAAACGTCCTTAAGATCCAGTGGATGTAATGTAAAGTAGAGGATCAGCCTGTACTCAGAGTACAGGGACTAGGACTGTTGAACTGGAAATCTTGTATTCTTCACATGTACAATGGCACAGTTTCAACAAGGGGGGGAACAAAGGGCCATAATCTACTATTATCAGGGTATAGCTTAATATTTTAGGCACCCCTTGTGGAAGAGAAAGATTTGACATTGACACCCCCCAAGAGAAAGAACAGAATTTCTAAGAATTTAATTTTTTCAAACTGTAAGCTATTATGTGCTTGTATATGTGTCATACACTTCTCCTGAGAAGACTTGGAGACCCGACTGCTGCTTCGCTCTTTTAATAGAGAGACGCAGTTATCTTGCTTGCTGAAGGTTTCAGGGTGTAAATCACAGGAGCACAGAGGTAGGCTAGCTTTCATGTTTTCCTCCCCTAAGTTTTTCTTCTTGGCTGCTGTTGAGTAGCTGTGGACAAAACATACAGATTTTAGTTTGCTCCCCATGGAGGCTGGTTGTGTCAGGTCCCATCCTGAGGTGCCTCAGTGTCATGCTGGCGCCCATCAGGGGCTCTGGACTCTACTCCAGAAGCAAGAGCCTGAAAGTTAGGTGATCCTCCATATAAGCCCTAGATGCTTACAAGGGGAGGGGAATGTTTATGTAGTTATTACAGCTAACATTAGCCAGTGTTCATTTCAAAATACTGACAGAGGGTGAGGTGGGTTAATGCAGAAGCCCTAGCTGTGTGCTCTATGGCAGCCCCACATTTGTAATCTGGATGTGTTAATTCAGAAGGCAGAAGGTCCTCTCTGCCTTTGGTGGTGTGAATCTGTGCAGTCCCTCTGGTTAGTCGTGACACAATACTGTCATATCAGTGCATTGCTATGACCAAGTTAGTAAGACGTGGATTCAAGAACAGAGCTTAACTAACTCAAGCTGATTGTGACTGGCCTGATAAAATGTACGTAGATGTTTTCTGTATCACCTTGTGTACTTAGGCAATTCTAAAGGCCAGTGGTAACAGATGCTGCTCCTTGACACATTTGCTTACTTAGCCTGGAAGGGGTTAGTGAGGGTTAGACAGAAACCTCCTACCTAGAGCGGACAGGAGTCATCCGTTAGCAGGCAGACACTACACAACCTAAATGTTCTTATTCTTGCCATATTCTGGGACTGTGAGATTATTTATCTAGTGTTTCTGCAGTCATTTAAAGAAGCCTGCTAGATAAACATCTATAACAGTTTTAAAATATATAATTTGATTTTGAGCACTGCAGCTATTGCAGTATGCAAATGCAATGTTCAGCAGCCGCCAGGAAGAAACAGAGTTGGGTACGTTGTTCTGACGAAATCTAGACACAGGAAACTCAGTGGCAATTAGGAATGTAAACCTAGTGCCAGGGAATTATGGCAATGTCATAACTGCCACATTGCCCCAGATTCAGTATTATGCAGTGTAATACTACTTTACGTGAAACAGGTTTCACCCTATTAACATCTGTTATTAGTAATCAGTGGATGTTAGGAAGTACTGATTTACAATGTGATAAATTCTGTCAAAAAACCCCTATTTTTCATCTGTCTTGCATACCACAAAATTTGAACTTACCAACTGATCAAACTATTTTTGCAGAAGCATGCTTTCCTCAGTGATGTCCCTTCACCTCTCCGGCGCAAGGAGCTGCCATGAGCCCCCCTCTGGCGGCTGCAGGCAGAAAATGATCATTTTCTTCTTCTTCCACTGAGGTCCAGCTCAGTTTCAGCAGAGAAGGAATAAGCAAATACACGAGCATACATTGCCATAGAACCAAACATTGCTTGTGATGCCAGCCATAGGTTTTGTGCAGCAATACTTCTAGGGTTATGCAGAATAATGTCACACCTAAGAACTAGCTTGTCTTGTTTACAACTTGTACGAGTGCCTGCCTCTGCTCCATACCTGAGGTCTGTCATGATGCCAGGTGGCTCTTTTTATATACATATAAAAATGTTATATAAGTATATATATGTCTCAGCCTGTGCCAGGACCCCATCTCAGCCCGGCACGGGGCCGTCAGTCCCTGCCCCCTGTGTGAAGGAAAGATGCTCTGTGTAGTTCATCTGTGGCTGCCACAAGCAAGTTGGAAATGGTGCATATTTGCTCCCTTTTGGTGGTACCCTTCCTTCTTTCCCAGGGTGAGTGCCCCTCTCGCACTGCCTTTTGCCCCTTGTCATAGTCTCTCTCTCCTTTCCTCAGTTGCAGTTTTAGGGAAACAATAAACTCTCAGGTCTGATTGAATCATTCGATGATTCAAAGGTATTGTACAGGGAGGAGGAAGGTGAAATAAGATGAGAAAACAAAAACCTTGCATACACACTGTGGTATCAGGGACTAAACACTATTATAAGCAAATATGCATACATGTCCCATGTTTAGAAACAGAAGTTTCTCCATTCTACGTGGTTAGGGATGTTTTTCTTTCCTATCACAAAACAAATGCATAAGATGGGCAGCGTTACTGAAAGCATGCTGGAATGGAGGATGTTCTTTTTCTTGCATGGGTTTGGAATAAAGCCTGGTAATACTGTGGTTGCCAGGAGCCAGCACTGAGGTCCCCCAGGGTACTGAGATTATAGTGTCGGCAGCTCGTTGCAGGGTTCAGTTGTGAGATGAAGGTAACCAAGAGAAAAATCCAGATAATCTCTGTTGAAGAAACTCCACAGTAGCTTCCAGAGTATCTGGATTATATTCGTAGGGCTCAGACATACAGAAACAAAAATGCAGAACATGACTTCGTATTTCTTGTTTCATACACTTTTGAATATATTTTGATCTATTTGCCCTCCCTGAGCTAAACTGGGGGAAGTGTGAAGTGGTTGTCATATGGGAGGGCTTAAATAGTCCTTCAGGAGTACCTTCATCTGGGTTCTTTCAACAAATTATGTGCCATATCTATTACCTATCTTTATTCTCAAGTTAGATGTTAAGCTATTACATGTTGATTAGTCTATATAAAAATAAATCTGATGGTTTTAAAGAGTTTGGTTTTGATGGGTTTATACGTATCATTAATTATCACTGTTGTAAGTTGTCCCTTTGTTGTCAGTCAAACAGAAAGGCCAGGCACGAACACAGCATAGCTTGAGGTGTCTTTGCACCATGTGCTGTAGTCAGATTTCAGATATATGTGAGGACAGTATGAAGAAGCTTATTTTGCTCTGTTATACTGAAGATTTGAATTGCAGTAGCAGTTAACATAGCACCTGTCACGAACACTTGCGTAACAAATGTTATTGCATTTGCAGAGTAGTGCTAAAACGTGTGACCTATTACTGTCAGTATAATTTTGTGAAACTTCATATGTTATTAAAAACAAACGAAGATTTTAATTCAAGGTATAGAACACAGAAAATCTAACATTTATAATGTTGAATTTAAATTCAAAGCACGGTACAATTTGGCCTTATATTTGACAACAGTTTGTATTATTGCCAAACCATTGCAACATACTGTTGAAGTATGATTTTCTGTGCTTAATCATTTGAACGAAAATGCAAGCAAGAAAATTCTCTGATGTGACACACTATAAGATTTCTGTTACACTGCAACTCTGAAATGACTGGCTGTGCTCATTCTGGCTTAAGGGTTACTTAGGACACTTTCTTTGTCAGGTCCACATTATGTTGTTAGGGTTTCAGTGAATTACTGTTTCTGATGTTATGTGAAGTATGACTGAAGATTACAAAAGTGACATCTCGGTAACCAGAATCTTTTATTTCTATTTACTGTTACGTCAGACAGGATTTAATAGAGGCACTCATTGGGAAATAAGCATAATCTTCCATAAAGCATTAGAACTGTAAATTCAGCTTGTATAAGGAGGAGAGTGAAAGTGCAATGTTTATTAAAACAAATCAGTAGAGATTTCATGGCATTTGTTTATACTGCTGCTTTCCTAGTGTGTCATAGGATCATTTCAGGCATGTCAACATTGCTAAAGGATAGGGAAACGCGATTGGTAAGGTTCTTTGGGAAGCTTACTCAATGCAGTTAAAATTTGCCTTAAAATTCATTTTTGCACTTCTGTTAATTCTGTTGTGCCTTTGTGAAGACACTTAATTACGTACTACATTTTGAATATGTATGAATGGTCCCAGTGAAGGCAGTGACTTCATCTTCCTGAATCTTTGAAGATATTTTTCCCCAAAGTTAGGATATTAAAGTGTTTTTTTATTAGCCCTATACATAAGTTCTTCTGTAGGAAATAAAAATGCAAAGACTTGAAATACTACTGCCAGAAATCCCTGTCAGTACGTTAATTACGTACTACATTTTGAATATGTATGAATGGTCCCAGTGAAGGCAGTGACTTCATCTTCCTGAATCTTTGAAGATATTTTTCCCCAAAGTTAGGATATTAAAGTGTTTTTTTATTAGCCCTATACATAAGTTCTTCTGTAGGAAATAAAAATGCAAAGACTTGAAATACTACTGCCAGAAATCCCTGTCAGTACGTTTTTATGTGAAATACTACTGCCAGAAATCCCTGTCAGTGCCTTTTTACATGTGACCAACGGGTCTAAGTGTGCATGCGATCATCCTGTGGAACCAGACCTTCAGCTGATGTAAACTGGGATAAGTTGATTGAAATCAGTGTAGTTATACCAGTGATGTCCATCCTCTTAATGTTTGGTATCTTCTATGTTGCTTAGATAAACATGCAGTAAATGGGTTGACAGATAGTGAACAATGTTTTGTTCTTCTGTTTGTGATACTTGGGAGAGAATGGGATATTCACAAGTGCAAGAAGTGTAGCATGATGCCCAAAAACATTGCATACAACTCTAGGGCCCATAGTTTTAAGGTTACTGATTTGGGATTAGGCTTTTCATGCCAAACATTCACTTTTAATTTGTTTTATTGAGCCAGTTTTGTGGGGTAGGCATACTGTTAACAAATAGAGACCACAAATGGCATAGCCTCAGAAAATCTTAAGAATGCTAAAAGCCTGTTTATAACCTTTATTTTCCCATCTTACACTAAAGCAAAGAGATCTGCGAGGCAAATGAAACCATCATGTGCCCTATGTGTGAACGCAATTGCACACTACAAAAACTCAATGAAAGCTGCATATACGCCAAGGTAATTATTGTCTTATTGCTATCAAGATAATTTTTGCCTCAAGATCCACTTTCACTGTGTAATGGCTGCCCTTGTTTCAGCAAAGATTCCTGCAAAACATGTTTCTCTACAGAGGGTTTTTTCAGCCTTTGTAATTCATGTTTCTAATAAGGGAATGCTCTGAAATGATCAGAGATCATTCTAAAATTTGTTTTACTTTCTGTGAGGATTTCCTTCCTAAATCCTTATTATTTTCATCAACTTAAAGTCCCCTGAGTAACAAAACTTTTCTTGGAAGATTTTTCCTACTTTCCCCTATAATTGACTTCTTACTCTGTTTCCCTTGCTTACTTTGTAATTGAATTTCTGCTCCTCCTAAAAGAATTCTCTACCATAATGTGCCTGTGATGTGCTTTGCTCTGTCAAACTAATGCAAAGATTTTACACAACTAAATATTTTGCTACAAGAAGCTATCCTTCAAACTTAAATAATCACAAGTACTTCTGTATACGTGCAGTGTTCTCAAGTGAGCAATATATTTTGATGTGTGGTATGTTCATAGTGCTGGAAAAGCAGCCTTGGCATTTTTCATGGAATTCTTTAGCCCATAAGATAAATCTTGCTCAGAAGCATGTATTTATAAAATGTTATTGTGATTGTCTCTGGTCCATGGCATTACAACAACACTGTAGCGATGTGAAAGAGAAAATCAATTTTGTGCTGGATTTTGATGCTTGGTATGGATAGGACCAATGTTGAATAAAACAACCTTTTTTGAGTAAAACTCAACATTTCAAATCTATCTGTGAAGGAAAATTCTAAAAACATTTAACATTTATAAAAAATGTTTATATTTAGATTTTACAAATTTGGTTTATATTTAGATTTTACAAATTTAATTTTCTATTTTGTAATGCCAAAATAAAAAAAAATGAAAAAGTTGCTTTGCAACAACAGCAATAAATACTATTGAAAATGTCATACTTAAGGCAAAACTGGTTTATGTTTTTAAATAACTGCTATAACTTTATAGCAGAAAATGGCTCCATGAGACTTTCATAACATTTTTTACTGATTTCTTATGTTTTTAAAATGTGTACGGAAGATAAGAGCTTTCTTAATTAAAATAACATTATGCAAACTATACAACCCATCCCAGAAATGCCTCTCTTCAGAAGATGACAAGTACCTCTTCAGCAGTCCACTGTAGTTTAACAGGAAATTAATACATTTAGCATTGTGGCATTCCTTTAACTCTAGCTCCTGTTATTTTAACATCCGCAGTTAATAAGAAGCAGTTTTTCTCTCTCATTTATATTTACACTGACATCCTTTGCTTAAATCATGCAAATTTCACATTTAATGTCACATTGTGAATAATTCATTGCAGCAGAAAAAATGTGGCAGTCCCTCCATACTTCCACGTATTTTCAAACCAGTCCCCTTGAAACAAAACCAGGTGACAACCAGGGAAGACAAGCAGTAACCACTCGTATTCCACCTTCACAGGCACCCTTTTCTGATGTCTGCAAATATTACGGAAATTCATGTAAGCTCCCAACTTTTCCTGCCAATGCTTTTGCTCTGAAAAACTGATCAACCTTAGATTGGAACACAGAAAACAACCAAAAATTGTCTCTTTTCAGGAGTTGTCTGTTCTGGATCTCCCCCAAGTGGGGGAGAGAGACACTTCTTTTTGGGAAGGAATAGGATTACCATCTGGCCACTCAAATGGCAAAGAAAAAGGGAAGGAAAAAAAAAAAAGCTCAGTGAGGCTTTTTATAACTCTGAGGTTATAACTGTAATGCCTTCACTCACCGTGTTGTCTCTAAAGAAAAGTTCACTGCAGCTTCGCTTGTTACCCTCTTGCTAGGAAACGTCTGGTTTCCAGCAGGGGTTGTGATCCTGCTGGGTGCCACCATGTTGCTCGAGTTGAGCAGCACATACCCAAACATGTGTCAGCACTGCCACTGTGTCTGCACCCAAATTAGTGAATGAAAACAATCTGTAATGTTAGAAAACTACAATCTGACTTCAAATCAAATGTTCCTTTGTACTTTCTGAAGCACTGTTAGTAATACAAGGAAGTGGAACTAACATATTTAAAAATGAGGCATCAGATCTGCTCTCTGGGAAAAGAAAATGGCATTTCCTGGTTGCTTTCTTGTTCCTGAGGTGGAGCTTGTCAGCGTTTCCCTCTGCTTTTGTTGTTGTGGGAACATAACTTATTTCTCTGTCTTCCTTGCACACGACCAAGGGAAGGGAAGCTGTCGCACACAACTGAAGAGCTGATAAGCTATTCCAGATTCATTCCAGGCACTGGCACCCTTATTGTGGAATAAGTTTTTTAATCCTTATTAATTCAGATAGCTCATTGTATATGACTACATAAGCATTGAGTTAATTAGGAAAAGTGAGTTCCTTTAAGTGAAGTTTATCTCCCCAAACCTGCTTAAGTCATAGGACCTGCCACATTTATATCAGACCTTATGCTTATATTTCACGTTATTAAAACTGCTGTCGGGGTTTCTTTCGTTAAGTATCTGCCAAGTTTCGCTTTAGAGGAGCTCTTCAGACAGAACAAACTAATGCCGGAAAAATCACATACTTCAAGTGTTTTTCCTGCCAAGCATTTTGTAAAGCTGGAGACAAAGTACAAAAGATGCCTTTTTCCTTCTTGTTGCTACCCATTTCTTTCATCCCCTCCCTCTTTATTCCATTTCCATTTAAAAATGCCACACTGAAGTGAAGCTTATAATTTAAGGGAAAGGTATGTAATATCTGAGTTGTATTCTGAATTGCCGAATGCCCAAGCTGTCGTTCTTGTCCGCATGAAATGGACTCTTTGATCTGTGGGTGATTAGCGTGGTGCACTAGGGCTCTTCGGGCTGGTTTTGTGCCCAGCACACCTTGCCCTCAGGCCCCGGGGCAGGGTGTTGATTCAGGGTGGATTGCAAGTGCCTGAAGTCTTACATGATGACTACAACATCAGTCAGGTATGCTGGAGGACTAGAACTGAGTCCTACAGTATTTCACTTCTGCTTGGAGGCTTCTGGTCAACACGGAGTCTCAGACTGCACATTTAGCCTTTAAGACAGTCAAATATTAATTCTGAGTGTGGTGCTGAAAGACTTTAGCCCACTAAACACTTTCTATAAAGACAAAGCTAGATCGGGAGCCAGATACATATTTTCTACTTTTAGCAACATTAATTCTGCTGGATTAGGTTGGTTTGGTTGGTTGGTTCATTTTGTATTTCCTTGGAAAGGTGCACTCTTTACTGAGCAGAACATCCAAAATCACATCCTCACCCAGATCTACATTCAAAACTGAAAATGTTCATCAGGTTTGTTGTACTGCTTTTGTTCACGTCTCACATTTTCGGTCTCATACCCATTATGTTTGTGTTTTCCTTTATGGAAGCAAAAGGAAAGCGAAACAAAAGACGTATTTGTATGTACAATTGATCCCACTGTATGATTCATGCAGGGAACATACTGGATTTATTGATACCCAATACCAAATAGTCAATTCCCATTTAAGAACCTTAAAAAAGAAAAAAAGAAAAAAAAAAAAAAAAAAAAAAAAACAGAACTGACATACAGATAAAATATATGTGTTTTTAATAAATTCTCACAATATTATAATAATTTTACTCAATAAGAAACAAAATAGAGGCAGGCAACACTGTTTCTATTAACTTTTTGTGCTTTCCTGAGTTAGTTTTCTGAATTTGAGAGGCAGAAGCAATAATGCCAGCCTTTTCTAGAAGAATGAAAATCTGTCAGCAGGATGAGTTCTTGCAGTAGGCAGCTGTCATGGGAGCGCGTTGGGTAACCTGCCCGAGGTGGGCTGTCAGCCCCAGCATCCCAGCACACCTCGCATACAGAAGGTTCCTGCTGGCCAAAGTAACTTCAGATGTAAGAGAAGGTCACAGTACAGCAAAACTGAATCTGGTTACCTGCACCCTTCCATTGGCATAAGGACAGGTTTCTTTTCATGAAAAAAGCTTAAAAATTGGTCCTTAAGTCGGCAACAGTCAACACCAATGAAAGTCTTTTCAAGAATATTCTATTTCAAGACTTCTTATTTCAAAGAGTGGGAAATCACCATGATTTTTCTGGATGGTTTAGGACGATACATATCAAAGCCATTTGCAGCACTTTTTCATTTGTTTTTCCTCTCTCTTCAGATCCTCTTTCTAACATATGCCTGTTGATGATAAGTTGGTTTGCTCTATTATTTTATAATGATTTGTGCTTTTTTTTCCAAATAGGAATTTGAAGCCTCTGTTTAGCTTACTAATGTTCAGCAACATTTTAAACCACCTTTCATGAGAAGAAATGTAGGCCTGTTATCCCTGGATAAATTATGTTGCTGTAAATTGGCAACCTTAAATCTATTGAAAGTACAGTGACCTTAATTTCAGCTTCTTAAATGCTGTTTCATATTATGGCTCGATTATTAGAAATTCTGGATTTTTGTAATGTAAATTGTGATGTTTTCATAATAAGTGAGACATCAGATTCACTCACTTAGATGCTTAGAGTGATCCATAGGCATGCAAAAACTAATTATTACTTATTTTCTGTTGGTAAGCCTTGGACTTTGCAGCAGAATATCTGTTCTGCCCGAAAACTCTTAAGACAAAGAGTAAGATAAGGGATAAATCCAGCAAAAAGGAGAGCATTCATGAGGAGAAATTAAGTGCACAATTTAGAATTATGTTTTGTGGGGAGGGGGGGTGGTATTTAGAATTTATGTAATGATTGTTGGAGTTTAGGGGCACTAGCCTTTTAAGAAGGAGAATATGTCAACAATTTGAGGGGCTGAGATGTCCAAATAAAGAGGACTATAGACTCTTCTTACCTGCAGAAGAATTGCAAGGTAGCTTGGGAGAAGAAGAAAATGGAATCAAAACAGATGTTAACTAAGTAATATACAGAGAAAGAAAAGTGAAAAGACAGAATTTATTTAAGCTTATAAAAACCTTAAAATAGAAAATGTTGAGGTTAAATTTACCCAGCATATGAGAAGAACTCTGGAGGAATTTTTAGCCTATCTGGACACAGACAGAGCAGCAATTAGTGTCTGTGAAACAAATAGACTGGAGATACATGAAGTGACAGTCTGCAAAACTAGAGTTCAAGTTATACAGAAGGAGAACGGGACAAACCTTGGTAGAAGAAATATGCAAGTAGGACTTCTTATTAGAGCGCTTAGCTTTTAGTTTCTGCCTCCAGTTCTGTACTCTGGGATTCTTTGGGGCAAAAGATGAGGGGCAATATTATTAGTTCCTAATGTATTTATTTTCTATTCAGGTTACACATTTGTTTGATAACGGAGGGACTGTCTTCTTTGCTATTTTCATGGCAATTTGGGGTAAGTACATTTTTATTTGATTTGTACTTTAGTTCACATTATTACTGGGTAAAGGGAGATTACAGCTCAATAAAACTTAAAGAAGGATTATGATATTGTCATACAAACCCTTTTTTTTTTCTGTTTTCATCAACTTCAATTTCTGTGCTAGTAGTGAGTGAAAGTAATACCTTTTATCGTTAATGTAATGACTGTCTTTAGTGTCTTAAATGTCTTTAAGCCTGAATTTTATATCATGCAGGCAGAAGTCTTTTTAGAGGCAAACATGTAGGTTAATTTACTGATCTGGAGTCAATATAAAAATCATGTCTTATAGAGAATTCTTATAGAATAAATGAGAATGTTTTTTGTGGGAGCTATTTAGAGGGAAGTATAGGAAAGATTTGCTGTTAAGTGCTTACAGCAATTTAACTATTTGTATTCAAATTCTCAGTCTGAATATCTCATTATGTTCACTGTGACTGCTGTGGTTTAACCCGGCAGGCAGCTAAACACCACACAGCTGTTCACTCACTCCCCCCCCCACAGTAGGATGTAGTAGAATTCGTGAGTGGAGATAAAGACAATAGGACAGAAAAGGAAAGGAAAATAATAACAACAATAAAAATGATAAAAGAATATACAAAATAAGTGATGCACAATGCAATTGCTCACCACCCACCAACTGATGCCCAGCCAGTCCCCGAGCAGCGGTCACCGCCCCCCGGCCAACTGCCCCCCGTTTATATACTGAGCATGATGTCACATGGTATGGAATAGCCCTTTGGCCAGTTTGGGTCAGCTGTCCTGGCTGTGCCCCCTCCCAGCTTCTCGCTGGCAGGGCATGGGAAGCTGAAAAGTCCTTGACTAGTGTAAGCACTGCTCAGCAACAACTAAACATCGGTGTGTTATCAACATTGTTCTCATCCTAAATCCTAAACACAGCACTAGGAAGAATCCAAATACCACCTACTAGGAAGAAAGTTAACTGTATCCCAGCTGAAACCAGGCCACTGACGTGACACACATCATGTCATGGGGCACAAAGCCAAGCAGGGTGATATCCACAGAGGCCACTGTTGAACAGGAGTTACCTAGAACAGTCCTCCCTCTCTCTGAAGGTCAGTGTAATAATGCCATACAAGACAGATGTAATGGTTCCAGCATAAAGTGCTTGATGGAATTAGCTTTCACTGAAGCTAATAGTATTTTGCTGCTGGAAAGTAGGGAAGACTGGTATTAGGACAAGAGATAATTTTACCAATGTAAATGTTTGTCTATGTAAACCCTGAGAAAATAACACCAGTTCACATACATACAACTGTCTGAATTCAAGTCAGGCTTTTACAATTTTAAATAGAGTCAAATGGCACACAGCAGCTTTATTTATGTAATATGTATAAATAAGCATTAATGATTCTAACTTAAAGTGAAGGATGAACAAATGTCACAAATTTTGGAGGGTGGCCTGGTAAAAACAAAAAACAATATACAAACAGCAGCAAAACATCGAAGGGATACATAGACAACATAAGCACATACACATACATACAAAAACCATAATTAGATTGTTAAAAGTTAACACGATATAAGTATAACTGAAGGGCACACTTTAATTGCTTGCCTCAGTGATTTCTTCGTAGGCTCCTAATCTTGCTGTTACAGCCTTGCAATTACTAATAATTAGTTTCATAAATTGCTAAAATACATTGCGCTTGGTTATATGGTTACCAGTGTAGACAGCGCTGGTAGTTTCTTAGCATCTCTTCATCTCTATCTTCGAGTTCTCCTTAGAGAGAGCTTTTTCAATTTGCAGCTGAGGCCAACGTTCAAGTGTAAGAAGGAATTTTGCTTATGTGATAACTGCTTTACCATTATCAGGAAAGATGGCATAACATGTGCTAAGGATGATGAAAGCTGAACATTATATTTTTCTTAATTTTAAGCAGCAGAGTGATACTCTCACCTAATACAGGTGAATGTGTCTCAGATTTTCAGTCTGCTATCCAACATGCTGGATACAATGTTAGAAATCAGGTTCTGGTTTTGATGGGAAGCGTGTTGTTTTCGTGACTGACCCCTGTAGGAATGGCAACACAGCACGTATGCACTCAATTCTTTAATCTTTTAACTTTGAAATAAATACCTGTTCTACTCATCTGCAGTGTGACTGCCATTGTTTCTGTCATTGGTGTGTGCATGCATGTAATTTAGCCAGTTAGTGAGATAACTACATCAACGTGATCCACAGTCTGCACACTAAGTAAAGCATTTTAGCAGAGTCATAGTAACAAGCATGTATCCCATGTGAGTAGTTATTTTCTCTGCAATTTATTTTGTTTATTCTATGCCTTTACAGCTATGTCTTTTTCTTGTTCTTTCTTTCTATTTAGACATTGCTGATAATTGCAAACAGATAAAAAAAAAAAAAGGTTTGTTTTTTTTTTGATTACCCTGCCATAATTTTACTCTTTAGCTGGACAAAACAGGAACATGCTTTTTAGGTTATCTATATACATGGCAGAGATAATTCCTTTCCTTTCATGTTAAGATAAGTTTTTCTTCTATCTAACCTGTACCAAAACCTTTTACATCATTTCTACAGATCTAGCCTGCAATGCAAACAACAGATCAGTTTGACAGAGGAATAGAAGCTTGTCTTCTTTTTTTTCCCTTCGATAGTGATTTTAACTCTGTGTCATCATAGTCAAAGGTTAAATGTAGTCCGTGTTAGTAGTTTCATTCTCCCCAGCAAACTTCAACTTCTGAGTAATCCAAGTAAATCTAATTCTTTTTGTCGTATTCTCTGAGGAGAGTACAAATGTAGAGTGGGGAAAATCATGCCCCAAATCATTTATTAGATAGGAATTATTTTTGGACAGAAGTTTCACCTCAAGGTAGTTAAACTTTGGAGCTTTTTGTATTGATGCTAAAATATCATTGCAAACCTGGTCAAATTTTGCTCTGTTATAATGTCTGCATTCTTGACCAAAGTTACACAAGGCAGAATTCTACCTGAGTGCTATTTGTCTATATTATTCCTAAGAAAGCATGTATAATATCCTTCCAGGAAAACCATAAGTTGATAATTTAATTACAAAGTAGAAGAGTGATGCTCTGTTACTGGGCCCTGCCTGTTGTGTATCAATGTACCTTGGGATTTTCCCCTTGCTTTCCAAAACATTGTTTGCACAGTAATGGCTGTAAGATTACAGCTGCCAGGTCATTTTGGAAAAAATGAAACCATGTAGATAACAGGTGAGAATATAATCTGCTGCAAACACTACGGTGAAGGGTGGGATGGTGTCATGTCAGCCATAGGAATGCCATCGGATGGGCACCCTGCGTTGTCTTTCTCAGCCTTGTCTGCTGTGCTGGTTTTGCCATCTGATGCACATCCAAAACTTGTATCGTATGGTCCAAGTGAGTTATCTAAATGGAGAACTGAAAGGATAATGTAATTATTTTTTATATATTATTTGAAAGATTCTTATCCCCACATGCTGGGTACCTCATAGTTTAGTTCAGCAGTCTGTCGCGCCTAAATCCAGTTGACCTCTTTCTTACATATGGGAGAGCAAAAGATGAAGGCCCTGATTGATGATCTTCTGAGGATAACATGTCTTCCCAGTCACGCCCGTTCAGGACTACATGGGTGGTCAACTTTCAAAGCTAGTTCCTAATCTGATGTTCTGGCAGCTTTCAGCTCTTGCATTTAAGCCAGAAAAGGTGTACTGCCAGAGTTTTATTTTGATTTGATTTTATATGAGAAAAAAGTGTGTTTAGCCTCTCAGTGTTTGTTTAAACATTTAAAAATAAAGTCCAGAAACATGATACAAATGTTTGGAGACTGTGTGATTACACTTCAATACAAGTTTATACGTATTCACGGAGAAGATAAAAGCAATCTTCTTTTTAAACCTCTTAAAAATATTTTTACTCCTAAAACCAGATATAGCTTCATCCCTCATTCCGTAATTGAAGTCGGATGAGTAAGGAGTCTAGCCTTTTTCAGTTAATCAAACTTTGGGAGTGTTTTTGAGCTATAGTTTTGAACTCACCCACAATTCTTTGAACAGGTTCACTCCTACTAGATTTGATATTTCCTGATATTTCAGAGGTTAAAAAATAACTTGTAAGGAGGAGACATAGAGTTAAAGGGAGTATTGGTTAAGCTAAAATTTAAAAATAATAAAGTACTCTCAGTTGAAAACTAGTTTGACGGGAGTCGATAATATAATTCCTAATAATTCAATAAGACCAGACTATTTAAATAGCTCTGAAGAAATAAAAAATGTTCTTATGCAAAACACTTGTGCTATTCCTTACCGGGGTCATTCCTTGTATCGTCATAAAGCCGTCTGTGGGAAAATGACTCAGACCTTTTCTTACCACATATAAAATATCCAATCAGACCAATTAATATAGATCCCAAAATGGCTCCTACAGTGACACCAACTATTACTCCTCCCCTGTTGGTTTTCTCTAGGAGAGAAAGAAAGAAAGAAAAGATCGTTGAATGAGAATAATAAATGTGTAAGATCAGATACTTCACTCTCGCTTTATAGCAGTCAAGGGCTTTGGGGAGTGAGACTTTTCACCAAGGATCTGAAACACTTTGCAGACTGACTAAACCAGAAACTCTCTCTGCAGAAACTCTCTGCCTTTTTAAGAAGACAGACATCTCCGTCCTTGACTTTCAAGGGAATAACTGAGGTTTAAAAAAAAAGAAGGCTAAATGAGTTTTTAGTCAAATAAAAAGGGTTCCAGGTTTAATTACAGAATCAATCACTATCCTTTTATTTAAAGAAATAAGCAATAATCACTCTTTGAGTGCAATTATTTGTAAGTATTTAAGCCAGCAGTTAAAATTGCAGCTGTTGAATTTCAAGAGATTAAGTTTTAGAGTACCAGTTTTTGAGTATGCAAGGTGAGAATTCAGTAACGCTTTCTACACCTGTTTGGTTAGCAGAATAACTGCATTCCTTCAAGGTTTTCCTCAGATTTCATAAAACTTTTCTTCAAGGTATTCTGTTTTTCTTGGAACTGAACTTGCTCTCCCACCCCCTTTCCTTTTCAGTCATGTTATCTAAAAATCGGGTACATTGTTCTAATAATTATTAGAACTATGATGGGAAACATGAAAGTCTGATGCTTCTTCAGTTCTTAGTACAAACTGTACTCTGCTGGATATGATGGATAAGTCTTTCAGTCCTGTGTTAAAAGCTTGAAAGCTAATTAATGGCAAAAAATTACTGTGTCTTCTAATCTTTCCTTTTCTTTTCCTGAAGACCTGATTCAGAGCAGCAGGATAGAAAAGTGCCATGACAGTTTTATGCTCCATTGTTTTCCCACGCATACTCAACTTGGTAATTAAATGCACAATGAGTAATTCCTTTGGAAAGATTTATAAGAAGTCATCTTTGGTCACAAAAGTTTCTGAACTTAAATAAGTTACGTTACACATTTTAAATGTTATTTCTACACATCTACTTTATAGGTCCACTCCAGTGTGAATGGGCAGTACCTGTCATTAGGTTCCCCCACTCTTGGAAGTGTTAAACAAACAAATAAACAGCAAATAATTTTAAAAAATACTTTTTATTTTGGATGAGTTTTAGTTTTAGTCTGTACTAGGTCGCCTATTAATTCACACATCTTACAAAGCCTCCTGTTCAATGGAAAAAAGGTTTTATTTCAGCATATGAATTTATTAAACTAGTTGGACTTCAGTTAGATACTTACCTTCATTGGCATCTTCTGAATTAGATACTGCAGTAGAAGGGTTGCTGAAAATGTGATTCATCTCTGTTTGCTGAATGGGGTTGAAGTTTGGTGTAGGACTGTCCTGCTTCACCGTGGGTGATGCCAGACTGATACCGGTGGGGAACAACGTGGTGGGGTTGACTGAAGAGTTATCACTGGGGACCACTGCAGCCGAAGGGGTACTGTTGGTGACTGTGGAGTTACTTCGCGTCGCAGTGGAAGTAGAAGTAGCTGCAGCACTTTTGGTCACTCCAGAAACGTCATCTGTTGTAAATGTTGCTGAAGTCATTGGGATTGTGTTGAAGTTTGTGGCAGAGTTATTTATACCACCTTTTGATACCATAGTGACATTTGAAGATAAAGTGGTGCCATCAGTGGACGTTGGGGATGTGCTGTTTGGCCAACTGCTCATCTCTGTTCTTTTTGTTACCTTTTTTTTGGCATTGACAGTTGTTGGTGCAGCATGGCCGACGGTAGAAGGATTTATGGCAGTAGTCATAGGCAGAACCACTCTGTGTGAAGTTGGTTGCACTGTAGACTGTTTGTTATCTCTAACTGATCTACTTCCATGATTTGTATCGTCTGAGTTTCTGACCTCAGCATTGCTTTTGTTCCATTGCAGCCTTACGAGCAGAAAAATGAAAATCATTCCACAGGAGGGTTGCATGGTGTTGACTTCGAAGTTTGTTTCGTTATATAGAGAACCTGCAAGAAATTCACTTTTGTCTATTATTTCATTTTGCAAAACAAAGCTACTCAGTTAAGACCCAAATAAGCTGGTAAAAAAAGTTGGTGTTATACTATAGAAGTCTCAGTAGTTTACCACATGTTGATGCTGAAAACTTTACGTTCCTAAGTGTTAATGACTTAAAGAACGACCTAATACTGATGATCAGCAAAAGGTTTTTGCGCAAGAAAATTCCATGTTTCTATAAACAGGCCTCATACTCAGAGGGGAATAATTCAAAACCACTTTGCTATAGAAAGAGGTAACGATACGTACTCGGATGGCATGCTCAAGGCAATGTTTTCTGGGCAGGCAGCAACTCCAAGAGCTGCTCTAGCTAAAGAGTTATGCTCCATTGCGAAGAAATATAATTGTTACAATTAGCCCTGAAAGTTGATGGATAATGTTTTGTGACCCTGAGCAATGAGTGTCATATGAATGCTCCTAAAATTGAAAACTAAATCAGTCTAGGGATTATGGATGATGCTGAATTTGTGTGGAAACTTCTTTTCCTATAGGAAACTGGAAGCTGTATATTATGCATTAATTTTTCAAATGTTAGATTGAAAAGGATGAGAAAACCTCATCTTGAAGTCACTTGATTGTAGCAGGTATGCTGTTCAGTGTATCTGTCGGGTTTTGATGGGGGGGGGTGTTTTTCTAAGTATGGTGTATCTGTCGGGTTTTGATGGGGGGGGTGTTTTTCTAAGTATGAGACAGGTTGAGATCATGCAGTTTTTAACTCCCACACATAACCTTTCATGTGACAGCACAATAAAAAGTATAGGTAAGTTACATCTTCAGCATTGTTAATGAACTAGGTGTCCATGTATGTGGGTACTTTACCATCTGAAGAAAGGAGATTTACAACTGAAAAAAGTAACTATTTCTTTCATATTCAGCTTCCTCTTCTACTGTCTTGTGCTTTTTCCTATGCGTGGGTTTTTTTGGGGTTGTTTTTGGTTTGGTTTTGTTCTTTTGTTATTTTTTTGCCATTTAATTGTGCATTTTCCCCAGGTTAGCTTCTTTGTATGTAACACTGTCAGAGCAATGGAAAGTGCACGTTACAATAACAGTAGATAGCAGTCAGCTATGGGTAATGTTATATCAATGGGTAGATGATAATTAAACATCATGTCACTGTGTCTCATTTTGGCTTTATTCTTATTTCCTTTGTAGTCTGTTCTTACATGTTTTCTGTGTTTAGTGGTTAGAAGGTGGTACCATTACTTGAAAGGCATGTGTATTTATAAAATGCCATTTAATCTGCTTATTAACATGTGTTCCACTTCTCCATAGTGCTTATTTCCCAAGTTAAGGTCAGTTAATATGGCAGGAAGGACCTATGCTCAGAAAACATTTGTAACTTATTAGCAGAAAATAAGAGAGAAAACTTCTGCTTGAGGATCAGTCAAACCGAGGATAATCACTCTGACCCCAAACAAGGAAGCCAAGGAGTTCAACTATCAGCTCCAGTTATGTGTACAATTTGAATTATAGGCCTTCAGATGACTATGAAATGCTGTGCAATCTGAATATTAGATTTTGATTTGATAGTACTAATAATAGCTGCAAAACAGTGAAGAAAAAACCTTATATTTTATGAAGTCTTCAAACACATGCTTTCATTTTAACAGTATTATTGTTTTAATTCAGTGGCATGGTCTTCCCTTCCTTGTATTAATAGTCATATTAGTGAACAAAATGGATTTGGTCACAACGCTTATTATCCCTTCGCTGCAGCTAAACTATGTAGGGAAATTACGCTCAATTCCCTTTAACTTAATTTTCATTTGCAGGCCACTGTACAAAGGAGTCGATATCCTTGCTGAACAAATTCGTTGCCATTTTTTCTGCTTGGCTTACTTTTCCAATCTTCTTCATGGGGGACCATAGAGAAGAAACCTTCTTGCTTTGAAGGTTGTGTACTGTAGTTCTCAGGCTGTGATGAACTGCTTCCTGGAAATCCTTTTGTGTGTAGTAATTAACTCTTCTTTTTCCAGTGCAACAATAATGTTCATACAGTTTAGAAAAATATTGAAGTTCTTCAAAGATACTGATTGCCTTTAGAGCTTAATATGCAAACATTGCTATTGCAGTAAACCAGCAGTGCTACAGATTAGCCAAAACTTGCAAAAGAGCCCAAACCTTAAATTAGCAGTCAAGTAAGTGTTTAAGGAAGCTATGAACAGATTATTAATGAGAAGAAAAAAAAAAAAGTCTCGCTTTTTGATTCACTGGTATTCATGTTTCTCAGTACCAGCTCTGTGGAAGTCAGTGCAGTAAGCATAGCCTGAAGTGCGTAGAAATTACATCGGTATGGGATTAGGTTGCAGTTCAGTTACGTAGATTAGCTCTACTGTTTTTTAGCATGGAGAATGAGGTTTTTACCTAGGATGGTCACCACCACATTTCTTCAGTGGATTTTGCACTCTGCATTTGTTTCTGTGCTGCTAGAGTCAAATTTCATCTGAGACCTATGACACCTGCGTAGAAAACTCCAAAAAGGGGAAGGCTAAATTTCTCCTTCAGTGTATGGCTTTATGAAGAGACGTAGTGGCCCTGATTTGAGGAATTCACCAAGATGTGAATGCAATTTCCCGTAAAAATGGCCCTCCAGTGTGAACCTGAGTATACGCTGATTGTATCTATACTGGAAAATGTGTAGCCCGGTTGCAAGAGATCTGTAGAGGTGCTGAGGACTCGATACCCACTCTTCACACGCTTCCGGAGGGGTTTACTCTGAACTTGCCACAATCTCTTCCCTTTGACTGAGCACCCTTTAAGAGCTGGCCTATGTTAGGCTATTCCTGGAGCACATCACTTAGTTTACTGACAGGAGTGCCCAGTGGTGTAAGCCAAAGGGCAACAAGCGGAGGTGATCAGGAGACTTTAAAAGCACACGCTTGGTGGGGATTAAAATGCTAATGTAGGCACGGCCATGCTGAGGAGGCTGTGGTTCTATATCATACAGCCTTCTCTATTTTAATTGAAGTAAATTGAAAAAAGGCTACAAAAATTCTTGTCATTCTGTTATTAATAAAGATTAAAGTTGCTTTACAGCAGAAAGTATTCAGTATGAAGCTATTAGTGTACATACATGTACATCGGCACACCTACACTCTGGGTGAAGCCCTGGTCCCATTCAAGTCAACCTCCCCTGGGTCTGTGGACTTCACCACGAAGGTTGCATTGATATTACATTTAGCATTGTGTTTTACTCAAACTGCTCAGATTTGTGCTGAATATTTCTGCAACACAGAGAAAAAAAAAAAGTCCTAATAAATTCTTATATGGCAATTTTCATATAAATGTATATCCAGTGGTATACTAAGTATTTAAAAATAGATTTTTGGCATGATAAAGTAATTGCAACATGTGTTTCCTGAACACAACCCAGCACCAGCCCGCGATAGGTGTAACGTCTGCAAAACCTCTGCAACTGTCAAGAAAATAATCATTTCAACTTCTTCTTATGGGTAGATAATGCAATCTTCAGAACAATAAATTCAAAGAACATTCTTTTGCATGTCAATAAATTGAACCTCGCACTGTTTCCCTGCCTTACAGTAGTGATTAGAAAGTACTTTAATTTATGTAGCTAACAGTGGCATGATAAGCAAATTATTAATGGCACTGCTTTGTTTCTTGTGGTCTGGACTAACGTTCATATTTGCAGAGCTTTCATACTTACTATACTTTTTAAGCCTCATAAAGCAGATTATTTTTACTTTTACATCAGTGATCCAAAAATAGATGGAACAAATATAAAGAGTTTATCTTCTAGAATTCAGAAAGAAATAACAGCAAATTATGGTCCCAGAAACGTATTGGATTTTTGCTCCTGTGGCTCTTTGCTCTAAAATTCGGATTGCTCTTCAAGGATGAAGAGCATCTTCTAAATTTAATGAGCAATGAATATTAAATTTTCAAGCTTAAATGTATTTTATTTTTTGTACTGAGAAAATAATTTGTAAGTTTTTAGTGAATTATAAAGAGGAATATAAATAAGGAGCATAAATAACCAATAAAGAAAAGTATGAATTTGAGTGAAATACTGCCATTGTTTGTGGTTGCTGCTTCTCTGCTTTAATGTTTGAATCGCAAAATGGGTTGTTTGGGTTTTTTTCAATTATTTTCTCAGAAATATACTCAAAGTAGAATTTGGCTACAACAGCACCGATTGCCTTCCCGAACACTATATAAAACAATACTGCAGTTATTAATCAGATTCACTAATAAGCGTTAAAAACACCTCAGACTTACCTTTGAGCTCTACAAAATATGCAAGAACCTGTTGAAATAATGCTCTGGCCCAGAGTGCAATTAGTCTGGTGGGAAGAGGGCAGCGCAGGTACAATAAATGTGGCAGTGTGACACTGGTCAGGAACATGCCGTACAGGCGAGGTGAGGTGGGGCAGCCCTTCACCCCGTGCAGCGGCGCGTCTGGGAACCAGGCTGACCAACTCCGCTGCTGTCATGACCGAGCTCTGTCATTACAGAGTCCACAGAAATTGCAGTATTTATGGTAAAGTGGGTAGGCAGTGCTTATTGCCTAATCCTTTGAAAGTCTTTGAACTGGTATTTCAGAAGGGTGACTGTTTTCTGTAAACTATAGAAACTATTGTTCCGTGTACTATGCAACTATTAATTTAACAAAAGATAGCTTTTTATTATCGCAGAGTTTCCTATGGTACGCTTTGTGAGATGAAAACTGGGAAGGGCGTGTCTTCTACAAAATAAAGCAGCAAAATGAGTTCTGTTAAGAAAAACATGCTGCTAGAAATGGGTCTGATCCTTTCTCCAAATATGTTCACAGTTGCAATAATTAGAGAAAGAGAAAAATCTAAATCCAATTTTTCTGAATTTATCAGTTGTCATTAATTTTTACTTTGGAACACATAACCAGCTAGGGATCTGAATGTTACAACTCTTACTCCTCACTTTAAGTTTTATATAAATAATACTGGATTAAAGTAAGAATGAGAAAGTCAGGCATATCTTGTATAACTTTTAATAAGCTGATATAGTGAACCTGTGATTTTTTTATTTTTTTTTTTATTCTTTATGTATATTTATTCTAGGCTGGTATGTGGTGAAAAGTGACTCAGAAATGTTTCAGTATTGTGTGACTGAGTGGAATGCTATGATGTTGTTATCTGTTTCCACTTGAAATTTTTAAGGAATCAAGTGCAAATACTATTTCATAACTTATCCTCGAGATAAGTGTTGAGGCTATGGCATATACAGGAGGTGTTTATATGGGAGCAACTAGTGGTAGTTTCTTGAAAATACTGCAGCGGACAAGTGGAAGGTTTTCTGTGAAATGGATCAAGTTCTACCCTTTCTAATATCCCTTTTGGGGAAGTAAATTATTTGTGTGGTGTGAGGTGGGGTGGTCTGTGAGAGGAGGGAGGACAGAGTCTTATACTGTGGATTTGGTTTTCTTTGGAATCTAGCATTCTCTGCAGTGTGTATCAACAAGCTTCCAACTCGTATTTATTGCTGTCTCTGGGTGGACGTGCATCTAACAGATTGACCACAAGATACGAAAACAAGCACTGCAAATTTGTGTCCAAATTTGGATTTTATGCAGCGTTAACCAAATGACAAGTGATATACTAGGGTCAACAGTATACTTCACACCAGCATGCACGCACTATGGTGCTGAGAAGCCTTTCTGATTGTTTTTTAAAAAGAAAGGTTATTCGAATAGATATATAATATTTGAAAATAGCAAGACCTTAAATATATAGGCTGCAATTCTGTTAAGGTATATCTATTACAGTGGTATGAAAGTCATACCACTCAAGTGCTGCCCTCGGCCTCAGCACGGGGCTTGGGAAGGTGCATGCTCTCTCTCTTTTATTTATTAGCAGTTTCATTCATCTGTTAGGGAAAGTAAAAACACGTTACCTGAGTGACTTAACGCCTAATGGAAGATGCTCTCTTTGTGACTCAGTTCTTAGCTAAGTGTCCTGCACCTGCGGTGTGGTGCCAGGATGCTGGCGCTGAGTGCTGGCCCGCTGTTCCTGGAAGGCAAAACCTCCAGCAGTGAGCCTGAGTACAAACAGACTCGGAGCTGTGGCCATATGGAGGCAAGGTGGTTCAGAGTACTCCAGGAGCGGGAGATGAGACTAAGCTGTCATTCAGCTGCAGCCTGTATTCATTAAGCAGCAGTTTCAATTCTGAAGAGTGTGTCTCAGTAGTAGGTGTGGTACCAAGTTTGTAGGACTGTTTTTATTGCATAGCTTTGCTGTAAGGAGTCCGACTGAATAAAACTGAAGAAGTAATTGAGCAGTGTATTCAGAAGGGGCCTGGCTGGCCATGGCCAAACTCTGCGGAGAGGCAGTGGAGACAGTCCCCTAGCTCCTTACTGAAAATCCTCTTTGCCATAAATTTTTAGGGAAATAAACACACCATTCATTTTGACACAGTGACTCTTAAAAAACATTCAGAAGAGATGTGCTCACATGATACTGTTGGGTTCTCTGGGTTCTTGGTTTTGTTTGGGTTTCTTTCTTTCTCTGCTCTCTTATTTCTTTTCATAGTATTTAACAGTGGCCATTCATTATTTCTTCTTCTTGACAATGCCAAACTTCTGTTATACTTAAGATTGTATCAACACACAACCAATCTTTCCTGTCTGTCTTAACCATCAAACATCAGCCTGCTTGTCTTCTGAAAGATTAAGAACTCTGTGAAGCACATGCCTAGAGATTTTACTTCTTCACCAGTACAAGTACTGACACTGTAAGGGCGGTAAACATAAGGTAACTTAAACAAGAATTGAAAGAAACTTTGGAAGTGTACGGTGGGCAGAACTGCAAACTGTATTGCAGAGCACTGAATAACAAATCCCTAAATGAGTGGGTCTATACCAAAATGCTGGACAAAAAAAGGAAGCACACCATATATTATGGGATTTAAAATTCAGAACAGCAATTGGAGCTATAAAATGGGAAGCAATGTGCCCTAGGAAAAGCAGGGGAGGCACCGAACAATGTTTTCTGTAGGAAACCGGAGGCTTGTGTGTGACCCTCTTAACTGTGGATTATCCAGAACTCTTGAGCAGCAGGATTAGGCAGAAAGAAACTCTGCCAGGTCAAAGCAATGTTAGAACATGAATGTTCTCGTCTTGATGTTCAAATGGTTGGATTAGTCATCTATTGTATGTCTTGTTTTTCTACAGAAATAATTGATAAATGTCAAGGCTTAGCATTTTCAGAGCGGGGAGATCAGGGTAAGAGATGAGTCAGTAAGAAGTGCCTAGTAACTAGGACTGCAGGGGCTTGATTGCATGGAGAGCAATCAGAGACGGGTGGCAGTAGCAGACTGACAGAGTAACATAAAGGCAAGCCAGGAAGGATCCAGGCTTTCTGTAGAACTGGACAAATATTTGAATTTCAAAATTCTGACATTTTTTCACTGTAACTTAGACTGGAAGTTTACACAAGAGATGTTTTGTGAATTATTTTCTTCCAACATGCTTTTTTTTGTATATATACTTTTAGCTTTTGACACTATTTTCTCAGTAGCCTTGTAGTACAGCAAAATTACCATGAATTCTACTCTACTGTGTGAAAAGAGTATTGCAGCATTTTTTAAGAGCTCAGGTGAGTCTGGAAAAGGTGCTTTAGTTGGCAGGTATACTTAGCAATTGGGCCTCACCTGCTTCATCTAGATAGATTATTTTCTTGATCATTGCATTATCAAATGCTTCATGTACATAAGTAACATAACAGACGTAATTTGTTATTATAATTCATATTATACTAGAGCCTATTATTTAGGCTATACCAGAGTCTGAAAACTCTTAACTTAGAGACAGATCTTGATGTAAAGAATAAGCAAGTTATATCTGCGCTCACAGCCCAGAAAGCCATGCAAGGACTCGGGAGCAACATAAGCCCGTGCTATACACAAAACAAACAATACTTTTCTTATGTGACCAAATAGGTAGGAGAAATACAACACACTCTGCAAAACATGGTGTTGGGTGTTCCTCTGCGTGTCAGGCTGCTCTAGGAAGCACACCAAAGATACCACCTTTGGCACAGGGCTAGTGGATATGTCTGTAATTGCACAAATGAAATAATTCACTTGGTT
Source organism: Aptenodytes forsteri (assembly GCF_000699145.1). Lineage (NCBI taxonomy): Eukaryota > Metazoa > Chordata > Aves > Sphenisciformes > Spheniscidae > Aptenodytes > Aptenodytes forsteri. The sequence goes on along the minus strand of NW_008796218.1, from coordinate 13,076,675 downwards.
ACACTCAAAGGTAATAGATATTAAGGAAGTGGCCCAGTTATCAGGAATAAAATAATGAATTTTAAATCCCACTGACTTAAAATACCTGAGTCGGAGAGAGTGAAACCAAGCAATTGAATTAGTGGCTTTTTTCTCCCCAGTGCCATTACTGAAGAAAAGAATGAGGAAGGGTGGACTATTGAAGTACATGCAACTTTTTTGGACTGGGAAGTATTTTAGCTTGTGTAAATACCCATTGAAGTTTTGGAAATAAAATGAGGCAGTTGTTGTCTAGAGTAATACTAGACTGTGGACAAACGGTGTCCTCAGTTGAATATACACTAAACTTACAATGCTATTTATTTCATATCATAAATTCTCCAGCTCTGGAGCCCTCAGCACAAGAAAGACACGGACCTGTTGGAGCGGGTCCAGAGCAGGGTCATGAAAATGATCAGGGGGATGGAACACCTCTCCTATGAAGAAAGGCTGAGAGAGTTGGGGTTGTTCAGCCTAGAGAAGAGAAGGCTTCGGGGAGACCTTATTGCAGCCTATCAGTACTTAAAGGGGGCTTATAAAAAAGATGGCGGCAAACTTTTTAGCAGGGCCTGT
>NW_008796218.1:12967935-13076006 GCF_000699145.1 Aptenodytes forsteri | reverse complement strand
TCCCTGGAAACATTCCAGGTCAGGTTGGACGGGGCTCTGAGCAACCTGATCTAGTTGAAGATGTTCCTGCCCACGGCAGGGGGGTTGGACTAGATGACCTTTAGAGGTCCCTTCCAACCCAAACTATTCTGTGATTCTATGTCGGATTTCTCTTGCAAGGTCGTGTCTTCTGTAGCATTTCTGAGTCTGCGCTGCACTGGTTGCGCTAGCACTTCTAGTGACAGTGAGAAAAGGTTGCTTCACCCTCGGATTACTCAAGTGCAAACCCCACTGCTGCTTAAATAGGAGAGCTGTGTGCTGTTCATGTTAGGAGCATCCGAAACTTAAATGAAATCTGTGGTGTAGAAAAGATCCTTGCTTGGAGGAATAAAAGAATGTACTACCCAAAAATAATAATCAGGGACAAGTTCCTTTCATCCAGCCATCTGTTATTTATGGGTAGTGGTATGGTGAACTTCTGCTAACTTCTAGTCATTGTGCTTTAATATAGTATGTGGAGAAATCATATATATATAAAAAATGATGATAGCTATATATAATATATATATAAACCCAATAAGATGTTAAACATAATACAGAAATAGAGAGGAAGGTAGGAATGTGAGACCATCCTATTCATTTTGAGTTAGAAATCCTCCTTCTGAGCAGTTGGCTTGCCAGAAAGAAGCAAATTTTCTCACTCCCTATTTGAAATCATTGTTTTCCAGGAAACAATTGGACAATCCCATGTTTTGTCAGGAATCCCACCAAAACAAGGTGTCTTACCCCCAGTGGCAAACTACAGCATTTGGGAAACTTGGAGTTATTTATTGGTTGTAATTATTTTTGTAGGACCTACCAAAACAACCAAGTACATGGAGGATCTGATTATGATCTCACACATAGATCAGAAATAATTGTTTAAAGAAATATTTTGGTAGTGAAGCTACTCCAGTATAAAGCTGGTATAGCTGGGAAAGAAGTGAGGTTGTCTTGATTTGAACTGAATAAAATGCGATCAGAATTTAGCTCTTTATTAACAGATACCATTGTGTATGCATATCGTTGTTTCTTCAAGGAAAGATTTTAAACCATACAGGTTTTGAATAAAATTAAAAGCAAAATGATGATCTAAAAGGGATGGCAGTGTCTCATATTGACAGGTATCTATCTCTGTGCAGGTATAGCGGACAGCAAAAAAATGATTCTTAAATAAACATTGTAAAGTAGTGTTCCAATTTTAACAGTGATTATCCTGAGGTTACTTACAGTTTTCAGATTCTGTGGGGAGAACAGACAGAAAGTGGCTAATGACAGTTACCATGTTACATATTGCTGATTTTCTTGAGATCTGCATGGCCTTTTTTCTTTCTTTTCCATAATTAAAATGCAGTTGATGATTTCCACAGCTACAGTCTTTCTAGAGTTTTGGAAAAGACGGAGAGCTGTATTAACCTATGACTGGGACCTCATAGACTGGGAAGATGAAGAGGTAAGACTAAACAGAAGTAAACCTATAAATCTTGCTATTAGCATGATTTAAGTGTAAATACCACTACATACTGTATGCCAGTAATCTGAATTTGTCATTCAGGTTATATTTGTATTTATAACACTAGTTGCAGAATAAACAAGTATACTTGAGACTATACAAGGATACTTTGCCTTCTGCAACTAGCATTATAATTCCAAATATAATTCTACATTTATTGAAAGTATCCTTTGAAAAACTGAGTAGAAATGCTGCCCGTACAGAGGACAGGAGCTACTACTGATGTCAGCGTAGATGCCTTTCAATTCTATGGTTTCTTGTACTGGAAATTCCTAATCCTGCCTAAAAACAGGACCAAGACAAGCAAAGGGACAGAAACTAGATTTTATATCCTTCTGAGAGGCATAAATTATCCGTTAACATTCTGCTATCAGCATCAACAACAATAAAATGATTTTATTACTTTACTTTATAAATCGCTAGTAAACATAGCTGTAATTTAACTATATTGGTGATTTAACTGCAGTCTAAGTCAATAGAGACTTTACCATTACTTGTTTTATAGCTTTCCATAGATGCGTAGATACAAGCTGGTGGCTTTTAATAAATGGTTTCATACCACAGAAAGCACCATCATAACTGGCATTAATTTATACTTTTCTTATCAATTTCTGCAGAGAAATGATCCTTTTAATACCCTTACATAGTGGGGATGACTGTTATGGTTTCTGTTCTTTGTTGGTCTCTGGCACTGTTTCCAAGGATTTTCAAAAGAGCAAATTATTTGGATATTTGAGTTGGAGCATTATAAAAAAGAATTTGTATCAATATGAATTTCCTACTTTATAGCACATATATATCTAATTTTTGATACTTCAGTGAAATAAGTAGTACAACAAACGGACCCTACCCTGTCATTCCAGGAAGAGCTGCGCCCCCAGTTTGAAGCTAAATATTCCCAAGTGGAAAGAGTAAATCCCATCACAGGAAAACCTGAACCTTTTCAGCCTTTCCCTGATAAGCTCAGTCGACTGATGGTGTCTGTCTCAGGAATATTCTTCATGGTAATGTTTATTGGAATTACTGTAGCTTTTAATATTATTCTGATGCAAATAGCAACGCAAGTCATGAGTGCGTTCATTAAGATTAGTGGATTTACATAATATAGGCAAAACTGATTGTCTCAGTCTTACTGGTTGTTTATGGATCTCTTTCTTTTAAAAGACGTAATATAGTCTAATAATAGTTAATATATTAACTTATCAATCTAGTATTTTTGTTCTCTCAAAGTCTGCTCACCAAAACAAATGGCAATCTGTAAAACACTTGTTAATTTATTAATTCAGTGGAAATTATTTCAGATATGGTTTATTTTGTTCTAATATCTCTATTCATAAATACTTACCTGTAGATTTCACTGGTCCTCACTGCAGTGTTTGCAGTTGTGGTGTATCGTCTGGTAGCCATGGAACAGTTTGCTTCTTTCAAGTGGTATTTCATCAAGAAGTATTGGCAGATTGCAACGTCTGGCACTGGAGTCTGTATCAATTTCATGATCATCATGTCACTCAATGTTGTAAGTCTTCTGTTCTTTTAAAGGAGGGATTAATTTAAAAGAGTAATTTTTACAAGGTTACTGAGTTTACCGTGTATCAGATATATACATGTTCTTGCTTATTCATATAGCAGTGCCTGAAGCTAGTATTTCAGGGGCTTTTCCTCTTCTAATACTATGTTTGTCAATGTTATTCTCTAATGCGTACTTAATTTGTCACTACGCATCTTTACTTATGTCACCAAATCACAGTGGTACAGACTACTGCTTTCTATATTGGCATTTTTGTTTTTTACATACCTTTTACAATTCATCTGTTCTCTAAATGGAACTACATTATTCTCTTTGCTGAGAATTTTCTTTCTGTTTTTTTTTAGTTGAAAACTTTGAATTCTTCCCTTTCTTATTTAAAATGCAGCTGTCATATCAGTGTTGCACAGTCTTAGAACCCCTGTGATACATGATTTTGGTTTAAGCTTTTCCTGTCATGTAACAGCACGGGTTTAATCATTTGCTGTGGTAGCACAATGTACATTGATATAAACTATTCCTTCAACTGCAATGTAATTTATCATCTTGCTATTCCCATGCAGGCACAAACAGGTAAAAAGGAATAATAGCACAGCAAACAACAGCTTTTAATTTTATTAAGGAGATTGTGCACTCATTGCAATAAGAAAGCATTCTTCAAAACAGACTGTCATGTATTTATTTCTGTTATTATATATGAGAATTCTAAATCATAACAAGTACATTCAAGCGAACAAGCACACCAACGCTATTGAAAATAACTTGCTATTAATAGTAAATAGTCAAGGAAATATTTTTCAGAGTTGGTAACTACCTTGGGCTAAGTGTCATTTAAAATAAAGACTGGAGATAGTCAATATATAGACAGATAAGGAAGTTTTCAGTAGGAGGCTGATAGCCTCACCAGTATGCACATTCATGCAAAGGAAAATTGTACTCTGTAAAGGCTTTAGCTTACTTTTAGGTCACATAGGTTTGTTCCTGAAGTTAGAGGATAAGCATCTAACTGTTCATTAAGAGAACCGTTGATGTCTGAACACCTCCCTTGATCTATCGTTTCTTGATTTATCTTTATTGTATATTTAATGTACATACTTACATACATACATTTACATGGATAAAGAGAACGGGACTAAAGTAGTTCAATTAAGTCTTTATAGGCAACTATACATCCACATGTAGCTACGACATCGTCCTCCCTTCTCTGTCCAGATACCTTGATGCTGTAGGGCAACAGAACACCTATGCTTTTGATGCTTGTTTTCATTCTGGATTTGACATCATAACAGACAGGATGTGCTATATTTATACTATCTCTTATTTCTGTTTTAGGTATACGAGAAGGTTGCCTATCTCCTGACAGACTTAGGTATGTAGGTCTTTACTAGTGGTATGGTTGTTGCTAGCTGTGGCATATAACTTTATTTTTTCATAAAATAGGGTTTTGGAAACTTCATCTATGCATAGTACGATCCTGGCATTTCCCTAAGTAAGTGAGAAATGTCAGAGAAAGAAATGATATGATTATTTCACTAAGGAAATAATAGAAAAGAAAATAACTTCTACTTCTACTTTTTTTATGTTATATAGTATAAATTGAAAAAACTGTCATCTTAGAATGGAACAAAAGTCAAAACATATTCTTTCTTAGAATGCTAAAACAGATTTTTTTGCCATTTTTCCCAAATGCTTGGTTATTTTTTTTACAATTTTTTAATTTGAACTTTCATATGGAAAAAATGGGTTAAGAAAAAAATAAATTGTCCAAGATAAAAATGTTAAGTCATAAATTTTAAAGTAGCTCTAATTCTGTCACATTAAAAATTTATACTGAAGCCTCTAGTCGTGATTGTCATAGATGACGTAAAGCTTTCTAGCTTATAGAAAACAAGAAAGCAAAACCAGCATTTAAGGTCTCCTACAATGTGAATGTTACCTTTTAGTGTTTCTTCCATGCTCTCTTTTAGTCCATGTCAAAATACGCAGTTGATCTTGTCATAGTTTAAAAGCAAGCTCGCCGCTTAAATTTAACAGCTCCCTCTTGTGGTTAAAGTATTGAAGAGCATGCATTAAACAATATGCTCAAAACTTTTCATAGTGTTTCAGATAACAGGCAGTTGAACAGATTAGAAAGATTCAGAATGTATAGTCAACTTATTCAAATTATTAAAATATTTTTAAATATTTTTTCAGATCACACTGATTTTTATTCCTACTTAACTTTTTTAATCTATTCTATTGTTACAGACCAGGGAATGAGAAAGAAAATAAAAAAAAAAAAAAAAAAAAGTTATTGAATTAAGCGTGATGGAGAGCATCAGATGTTTGAGCTAGGTAGCTCACTCCACTTCCTAAGGTGTTTTACATCAAAGAGGAGGAAGACATCTTAACTTCTGGGAACAAGTGTCCATATGTAAAGCTAGTATCCTGTACATTTGTATCCTAATTTAGTCGCCATTAGACCAAGGTAATTAAGTAGTACAAATTTTAACTGAAAAATCCAGGCAGTTTAGACTTCCAACTCATACATGTCCTTTAAAACTTTTGTGAAGGTTCTATATTCCAAGTTTGATACATCCATCAAAGAAACTTGAAATTTTTACAAAAAAAAAATTAATTTTAATCATTGTCACCAAGTTCTAATTCAGACATAAATAATGTTCTACAAACCGTAAGGAAAAACATCCAAGGCAGTGCAGACCCACACAGAATACTTGTAGCCCTACTACACATTTCTACATTTCTTTAAAAAACAAAACAAAACAAAACAAAAAAAAAACCACCAACAAAACACAAAGAACGACTTCCATCCTTTCCTTGTTGAATTACAAACTGTTTAACATTTCACAAGCGTTATGATAGGGAAGTCTTGAGGATGAAGTAGTGTTTTTACAGAAGTATGTAGAAAGCGAGATGCTTGGGTGAGAAAGCAACTGGCTGTTGGCTGTCTCTTTTCCCTCTGCTTTCCTTGGCAGCCCCTGTCTATTGCTCTGCTGATGGCAAGTGCTTTTGCTTTTTGTTTGGGCTTCTTTTGTTGTGGGTTTTGTTTGTTTGTTTTTGTTTTGTTTTTTTAAATCACGATACCTGTAGCCTTAAAATTAAAGATTCACACTGAATTCAGAACTTTTTCATGGAAATGGAACTGGTATCTTCCCATAGAGTTGTGACCTGTTCTGTACCGAGGGGCTTGTGTCTCCTGTTTCCACATAGAACCAACATAGTCTGAGCTGGGGCGATGGTTTTGTGACCCGCAGACTGAACACTTGGAGAAAAAAAAAAAATTAATTGCAACCTGATGGGGCACCGTGACTTGAAACCATCGCTTGTTTTGTTAGTGTTGATTGATCTGTGAACAAAGTTAGGCATAACTCAATTTCATTTCTGTTTATATAATGTATTTTGTGTGTTTCCGCAGAACACCCTAGAACAGAATCTGAATGGGAAAACAGCTTTGCCTTGAAAATGTTCCTCTTCCAGTTTGTAAACTTGAACAGCTCCATCTTTTACATTGCCTTTTTTCTTGGCAGGTAAGTTATCTTTGCTAACTGCTCTTAAAGGAAAACTTGCACAGAAGTCGTAATCCTTGCTAATTTTATAGCCTTGAAGAAAATACGCTGACGGTTCGAACTGTAAGATTTAGATGCGAGTCCGTTTCTGAGGATAATTAGTAACACTAAATTAATATTTTTAACCGTATGTGAGGGTTGGACCCTTGAAATCTTTACTCATGAAACTAGACAGTAAAAAGTCTACTTTTTAAGTGGGTCTATGTAGGTAACTTTCCTACTAAATGAGAATTCAGAACCTTTGAAAATACAACTGCTTCCTAAATGTGGGTCTGTGTTTAGCCCTGCGCTAATAGGCTTTATTCATTTTTTTTCTTGTTTATTCCCTTTTGGTTATATTTCCCAGGATCCATGTCTATAAATAGTAAATAGTGTCTGGCAGGTCTTGTACAAGAGTAGGAGGGAGAAATTCTGGCTCCAATTTTTGTGTGTATCTTTAGCTCAGAGCATGAGATACTGGACAGGTCTAACCTTGCTTCATCTTCAGTTGTTTTGATCTCAGACTTATCATCTTCAGTTTCGTTATGATCAGACTTATCATTCCTGCAGATCCTACAGAGTATTTCAGAGTACCTTCTGTAAAGTTTTATAATATAATTTCAGTTCAAGATTGTTTGGGGGAAAAAAAACCCCAAACCTCTAGTAAAGGCTGTTGGTAGTATCTGCTTGTTACATCCAGTGGTGCATTTGCCATACAGTTTCTAAACTTCTTTGTATCTTGCTATCTCCTGTGTCTTGTAGGACCAGGCATGGGGTTTTTTTTCTCTTGTTTGTAACTTTCACTGAGGTCATTAAGAATTTTGATTCAATTCGTTATACAAGAATCTGTTAGATCTCTAAAAAGCATTCAGTTTGATGGGTTTGGAAGTGATGTTATGCTTGTATGTCTGAAGGTGCAATCCAGTGCACACTTCACGTGGGCAAGCAGATCCCTGTGCTGCAGTAAATTCCTATGTATTGCAATGGCTTATCTTCTTAGAAGTAGATTAGAGAGTCTGAATATCTAACATCTAAAACCTGTGAAGCTTGGATTTTTGTTCTGGACATAATAAAAGCTTAGGATTGCTTGCAAAATGATGGTCTGCATTCTGAAACTGCTATATCCTACAGATACCAGATTTAAGCCTGTGTGATTTAATCTGTTTATATTCCACGAGTTTGCTCGGTGGATGTTGTGAAATAACTACTGATACAGGGTGTTCTCGGAATGTCCGCTGAGAAACAGAAATCTTATTTTCCAGATTTGCAGGCCGCCCAGGAAAGTACAACAAGCTTTTTAACAGATGGAGACTGGAAGAGGTAAGCAATCCTATTTTGTGTTCCTGTGAAATTTCCATGAGTAAAAAGGAAATGGCTGAAGGACATGAATTATGTCCAGTTTGAAAGATTTATTATTCCATCTAAGTGCAGTGAAGAGTAAACTCTTATTTATAGCAAAGGATAGGAAACAGGAGATGTGTTTTTCCTTCTGTGTTCTCCACTGTGCTGAGTGACTCTGCCTGAGACACGCAGTTCTTTCTGCCTCTCTCTTTGGGAAAAATGAACAGTGATAGTCCCTTACCTCACCAGGCACTACTAAGTCCTACATGATTGGAATCTCCTGGGTATGTGGAATTTTTGGATGGAGGACATAAATATAATGCCATCAGCTTCTTAAGTTTCTGCCAGCACAGAAAAGACATGGACCTGTTGGATCAGGTCCAGAAGAGGGCCACAAAAATGATCAGAGGGATGGAACACCTCTCCTATGAGGAAAGGCTGGGAGAGTTGGGGTTGTTCAGCCTGGAGAAGAGAAGGCTCCGGGGAGACCTTATTGCAGCCTTTCAATACTTAAAGGGGGCTTATAAGAAGGATGGAGACAAACTTTTTAGCAGGGCCTGTTGCGATAGGACAAGGGGTAATGGTTTTAAACTAAAGGGGGGGTAGATTCAAACTGATGCCCCATCCCTGGGAACATTCAAGGTCAGGTTGGACGGGGCTCTGAGCAACCTGATTCAGTTGAAGATGTCCCTGCTCATTGCAGGGGGGGTTGGACTAGATGATCTTTGGAGGTCCCTTCCAACCCAAACTATTCTATGATTCTATGATTTAAAAGAAGAAAAATAGTATTTTCAAAATTTAGCTTGAAAATGTGTTAGAATTGCACCTCCCTGGATATCACTAGAATGCTGAAGTTATCTCTTATCTCTGAACAACAGGGTTTTTTCTGTTAAACCTTGGTAGCCATGGAGTAAAATACCATAACTTTGTATTCCATGGTCTAAAAAAAGTTTCTGTAATTACTAAACATGTTAATATGGCAATTTATATAGTTAAGATACCGGTACCAGAGATTCAGCTACTACTGTTCGGACTTAGGATATTACAAATGAAATAATGCTCCATTCTTTTGAAATGAATGCATATGTGTTGGTCTAAGTGAAATGGACTGTATCATTTATCACGTTATCTAACACGCATAGCTTTAGCTTAGGTAATACGATCTAGTTTTCCAAGAGATGATATGTCTAAAGGTTGTGCAACTAAAGTCTGTGTTAACCATAGAATCATAGAATCATTAAGGTTGGAAAAGACCTCTAAGATCATCGAGTCCAACCGTCAACCCAACACCACCATGTCCACTAAACCATGTCCCTAAGTGCCGCATCTACACGTCTTTATTTCTGTAGCTGGAGGTTAGTGTGTTTCACCAAACATATTTGAATATTTTTCATTCACCCTCTGAATGAATAAAAATTAAAGGAATTCTCTGATTTTAGCTATTGATCTTTTTCCATTTCATTTTAGTGTCATCCTAGTGGCTGCTTGATAGATCTGTGTTTGCAAATGGGAGTTATTATGGTTTTAAAACAAATGTGGAACAACTTCATGGAACTAGGCTATCCGTAAGTTCAGATGTTAAAATTTGTTTTTCAAATAGTGATTACATATTAGTGTGATTCAGTGATAGGTAAAAACATTTTTATGTTTGGAGAATGTTTTCACTTTTTGCATCTCACATACTGTAACTTTATTCCCAAGGGAAGCATTAACTGCTGCTCTAAGATAAAGTTTCTCGGGGCATGTTAACCATCTAAATTGTTTATTGTGATTTCATTTTCCATAATACAAACAGAGCTGTTCAGCTACTGAAGGCAGTAATGGGCTAAGAGTCTTACAGTTCTTGAAACTGGAAGAATATGTTTTCAGTAGAAGGTTGTTCATCAACTATTAATTTAATCGAAGTCTCGACCTTGAAAATATGTCAGAAAGGGTTATGCTCACAATGTGCAATCATTCTGCAAATGAGGGGCAATGTACATGTATTGTTGTGGGACGTGGATTTCTGAGAAGCAGCAGCCTACTTGAAGTATCAGGCTTCCTGTCTTCTCAGCCCAGCAGCATCTTAACTCTGTCTAGAATTTATTTTAGAACATGCTTATATTCCTTTATGGAAGGCAGTGTTTTGTTTTGACAAAACCATTGTTTGCAACTGAGGCAACAGTTGCTCTTTCAGTAACAAGAGAGATCAAGAGCTAAACACTAAAGTAGCTTGAGGAAAAAATAGCAGCTTGTTAATAAAAATACTTACAAGAAAATTACTTCCCATCTTCAGTCTCTTTTCAGTAATATCTAGAAAAAAACAATAGTCTTTAATTGCCACCTGTGTCAGTACTGGATAATATTTTTCATTTGTATAACACTTTAATTTGTGAGACTATTACCTATTTAATATTTATAACTACTTTGTGAAAAGACCTCTGCACAGCTTTATGAAAAATATTCTTAAATATTTGCAGCTTCAGCAACACCTTTTTAGACACTTTCTCCTGCTTCAATAAAAAAATATTCTGTGGAGCATCTAGATCTTTAGGTTTGTTCAAAAATAGTAGACATATTCTACTATTCAATATATTCTAGTATCATAGAGTTCTTACTGAGCTCCACTTGGTTTGTCTTTTACAGGATTAAAAATAAAGCATTATTTGCTTTTTTAATGCTCTCGCTATGCATGATTTTTTTTCCTGTTTTTTTTTTTTAGGCATGCAGGTAAATCCTACAAAAAAAGTCTATGCAAGCAAATTCCATATTCTGAAAAGCTTATTTGTACAATGCCTAACATGCTACATTAAAGACTTAATTAGAGTTGTAATGCAGAATTTTGAGAACTTTTGGAAGTTCTTTGAATTGTATCTTATATGATATTGTAAGTATTTCCAGAAAATACCTAAGTAGACATTCAGGTGCTATTCAAAATAGGCCCACTTACTTCAAGACAATACCAGCAAGTATTGTAAATTACTGAGCAAGTACAGTCAATAATGCTCTGTTTATCTAATAAAGTTTATTACAGAATTGGTGGTCACGACGCAAAATGAAGAGAGGAGGGCAATTAATGGAGCATAAAATTTCTCTACCTCAGTGGGAAAAAGATTGGAATCTGCAGCCTATGAATCTCCATGGTTTAATGGACGAATATTTAGAGATGGGTGAGCAAATTTAGGGAGGTGTCAGTTTTCTTAAGAAACTGGAACTGTGTTGCACGTTAAAAGATCTTTTGCATTTCCAATTTCTAACCATAGAAATGCCTGTCTAGTTTTACAGTTTGGCTTTACCACCATCTTCGTTGCTGCCTTCCCACTGGCACCTCTCCTGGCATTGCTTAACAATATCATAGAAATAAGGTTAGATGCGTACAAGTTTGTCACTCAGTGGCGAAGACCTATGCCTGCAAGAGCAACAGATATAGGTGAGAGCACCTAATGACTGTCACTGTCAGGTACCATCTCTTTGTGTTTCCTTCTTTAATGCAGCTTAACCCTCGAAATATTTCATGCGTCAATAGTGAAATTGATAATGTAACCTACAGATCTCAATGACAACTCTCCTGTCAAGCAACAAAAGGATACTCAGTTGCTTAGCTAAGAGGACTCCTCAAATTTGCTTTCCATTTCCAATAAGGGATCATAATAGTTGGAATTTTGAAAACAGGCTAAATAGTATTTTAGGCTTCTGATTTGTGGAACTCTAGGTCTAAAATGCTATCCAAAATCAATTGAATTTAGAAATTAAATACAAGGACTACATTCACTTTTGGTTTAAAACTGAATTAAATAAAAATAAGAAATCTATTTCCAAAATCTTCTACTTGGCCTTTATAACCAAAGATTATGGTTATACCTTTGTAGCTTAGCTATTTTTTCTCAGCAGGGTGTGCCCTACTGTAAGGCTTCATTCAGGTGGAGCCAGTGGTGGCAGGAATGTGGGGACATGGCTTAATCTTGACTAGCTTTTCTGACTGAATAATTCTTTCTCAATAAGAAAGGAAAATTGTATGACTGATAATGACTTTAATATCACTAGTATGACTTTATATGATGTAATATGACTGTAAAAAAACTAATGACTTCGTTGTAATTTCTCTTGTTTCTAGGTATCTGGTATGGGATTCTGGAAGGAATTGGAGTTCTGGCTGTCATCACCAATGCCTTTGTTATTGCCATTACTTCTGATTACATTCCACGTTTTGTCTATGCATACAAATATGGTCCCTGTACAGATCAAGGGTACAGACAAGAAAAGTAAGATATTCTTTATATATACATGTATATTTCAGTGGAAGCACGCTTTTGCTGTTGTCTTTCTGTGTTAACGTACTTAACGTGTATCTGTAACGTTTTGCCTTTTACATCTGTGCAAACCTTCACAAATGTTAAATGCAAGTAACTCAGCCATTCCAGAGAGTTCACAAACTAACTCCGCAGTTATATAAGTGGAAAATCATGTCTTCCCTTCTGAATGCAAACAACAAAGTTCAATATACATCGTAGCATTTTTCAGGCTTTCTCTAGATAAGCTTTTCTTCTTTTCTGCAATAGTTCTGGACTGTCTTCTCCCACTATGCTCCTGCACATATATATGCTCCCGAACCGTCTTTTATCCTAAGCCTCGTTCACCCTCAAACTTCCCTGCCTGTTTCTCTTCAGAAATGCTTGCAGCCAAGCTCCAGCAAGATTGGTCTTGACACTGTTTAGCCGAACTCCATATATAGTGTATCTTAGCTTCAAGCAAGGTATCTTGCCTGTCTTTGCACCACCAGGCCGGTTTCCTGCACTTCTCCAGACACTTACCAATGTCTCTGAACTGTGGGTCCACTGTGCTCTGTCTGCATTTCCCACTGTCTATCATGACTTTTTACATGATCTAACCAGATCACAGTACTCATGGGCATCCTCTCTTTCATTTGGAGACCAGTGCCCTACAGGTGTTTTTGGGGGGGTTTTTTGGAGGGTGTTTTTGGTTTTTCTTTTCAATATGGGAATCAGGGTTACCTCGAGAAAAGGAAGCATCGCTTTGCTAATACTATAGCACGTCTCACAAGCGCAGCTTGTCTTCTTTATTACACAGGAGAAAGGATAAGAGTGAAAGCATCAAGCCTTGTCCAGCAAGCCACTATCACTGCATTCACAGACTGTGCCTCAGCTCAAACCACAGGGGTCTGTCCTTCCTTCCCTCATTGCTCCATCTCTTAACGATTCAAAATAGAGATTTACTCTTCCTGTGCTGTCACAGGAAGAAAGAATTTAAGGGCAAAAAGAATGAGGCAAGATAGGATGAAAAGAGACAATAGCAGAAAAACTTCAGTGCGTAACGTGCGCTACCCATTTAATAGAGAACTATGTAATTCTATTTCTTCTTTTGCCAGTACTGATTTGAGGTGTCAGAGCAAACCTGAAGGTTCAGGAGGTATAATAGGATCCCTGATGCATCTCTTTTAAAAAGTTCTTTGCCTTTCAGAAGGCCCTTTGTTAAATTACAGGACAGATTTCCCAGAAGGTGGGATGTCTTACGTGTCTGTGGTTTTCCAGGAACAGAAAAAAATTTCACTCCTACAGTCGTAACTCAATGTATTTATGTGATTTCTGTCATTAATACTAGTAAATTGTTGCCTTTAAGATAGCTGTTTGGTATATATGCACTGTTCATTTTACTGTTGGTGAAAATTCTTCTTTGATTCAACTCATAAAACCTGTCATTTTTTGGTATATGCTGCATGATTGGTGGCAGATTCTGCAAGGATGTTAAATTATTCTCCTCTCTGCCTCTCTAGCTATCTTTCTAAGTTCAGTAATTTTAGGAGACAGTGAAGAACACTGTAGCAACAATTTTTGGTTTATATCTGCTGGTAAATAAGAAGCAAAACCATGAAAAGAGCTGAAAACAGATTTTTAAACAGTGTTATCCCTGAAACAGATGTTACTTGTTTCTTTCCAATAAAACTTTACTTCTCTGCTTAAAATTTTAGAATTGCTTTTGTGCTGATAAACAAATAAAATAGTATGTTTACAATATGTGATAGCAGAATATGTTTACATACAGGATTCATGCTATATAACCACTTTATGAAGAAAGTCCTGACCCTATGTCTTTTCCTTTCAGATGCTTAAAAGGATATGTCAACAGCAGTTTATCAGTATTTGATCTGAGTGAACTTGGGATGGGATACTCGGGATACTGCCGGTATGTTTCAATGCTCTCCCTTCTTGTAATACAGGCGTAGACATTAATACAGACACTAAATTGAAAGTCAGTGCTTAAATTACTGGCAGAATAGTTTCTGTTTTGCCTGTAAAAGCATTGGCGTTCAAGTTTGTTCAACACGGAAGTCTCAGGTGCAAACACTGTATGGTAGGATGCAATACTAACACACTGGAAACCTGTGTTCTGAGTTTTTCCAGGACTCTTGCAAACCGTTATCTTTCATGCCTCTATGAATTATTTCATTTCCAAGTTTCCTTAGCTGCCAAGAAGGGTAAAAATTCTCATTTCAGTTTTGTTAAGCATTCTAAGGTCTATTAATTAAAATACACAATTAAATTTTTTGTTGTGGCTCTAACACAGATTGAGATCCCAAACAGTTATGCAAAATGAATACAGGACACTCAGCATAAAAATTAAATACGACATTGCATGAGTGCACTCCTTCTGGTTTCAGATTTAGTTTTACAGTGAGAGTTAGCTTGAATTGACTAAGAAGTTACAGAATCATGTTACATTTATGCAAACTTTGTCTGGAGAATCTCAAATATTTATAAGCAAAGACAAGAACCAATTTAGCGTCAACACACTTGAACTTAACGCTCCAAGATGTCAGCTTTATTACAACAAAAGAAATTATTTGCTCTGGATTTTTGGAAGCAAAAAGTGCCATCTTATAAGCAGCCCTATTTAATTGCCTGTATTGTGGACTATTCTTCTCTTTTTCTGTTTAATTCCTCTTGAAGTATGTTTTCACTGCGGTTTCTTTCCTCTTAGCCAGATCTGGGGTAAACTAGACAGCTCTTCACTGTGTTCAGGTTTTTGAGCACAGGCTAACTTCTGGGTTTTTCTTTGCTTTACAGGTATAGAGATTACAGAGCCCCACCATGGAGTTCAACTCCATATGAATTCACTTTGCAGTTCTGGCATGTCCTGGCAGCGCGGCTGGCCTTCATCATAGTGTTCGAGGTTAGTCATGGAAAGGAACAATTCCTTTCTACCTCTTTAAAGTCCGAGTTGATTTTCTACAGTAGTCCCATAAATAAATTGTCAGTATCATCAACTGCTTGTTCATTACGGTCGAGAGAGAGAGAAAAAAAAAATCGCCCTCCCCAAACTGTTGTCAATCAGCTGCTTCAAACTGAATTGACAGAACATGCACAGATTTTAGAGTTCCTCCAAAATGGTATTTCTTTAACAGTCATCTTATACATCATGTTTGTTCCCAACCAAATCTTCCATGTTTTATTGAAAAAGAAGTGCAATTTATGTGTATGTTAAGTGCAGTTATTACAAGTTAAAATCTGTGTCAGGAAAATGATACGCGATTCTAGCCTAACATAAAAGTAGAAATGTGTTTACTAACTTTGAAGAACGTATTTCATACTGTCCAGGAATCTGGTTACTTACTTCGATTACAAGCTCTTCACAAAGACTGCTTGTAGGTAGCGTTTGCTGTTGTTATTCAAACTAGCATATCCTGCAGTCACATCTTCATTTAGGTCACTAGCTATACCCTTAGTTTTATTTTTCAGAAGACTTCAGCATTTTCACATTTCTGATAGACCACTCATTTACTCCCATATGTGTGTGTGTGTATATATTAAAAAAACAAAGGAGTTGCTTTTCAGTCATGAATTGAATCTCAGTTCCAGTTTTGCCACAGACTTTTAGGCGCTAAAATGTGGTCCTAGAAATGAATATTTATGCATCTTTGAAGCAATTATTTTTGTTCTTCTTTTCAGCACCTTGTTTTTGGAATCAAGTCTTTCATTGCCTACCTGATTCCAGACATGCCCAAAGACTTGTGTGACAGAATGAGGAGAGAGAAATACTTAGTCCAGGAAATGATGTATGAGGCTGAACTGGAGCATTTGCAGAGAGAAAGGAAAAAGAATGGGAAACAGTATCACCATGAATGGCCTTAGTCACTACCATGCTGCAACAAAAACACTGGTTGGAAACTGAAGGTGCAGTTACAAAATGAAGTCAGAGTCTGGCATCAGTGCGTGAGATTCGCGGTGTATATATGTTCTTGCTGGGCAGTACAGTTGCAGGCTTTGGTGGCAACTGGAAAATAGATGCTTCCGATGAAGAAAGTGAAAAGCCTTACCTGTAACTGGTCTGTGGTGAGCACCAAGGAGAATTGGCACTCAGGAATGTGCAGACAGATTAAAAATTTGGACACTCTGGTTTAAAAAAAGGCAATGAATTTTCATGCTGTTCATGAGGATGCTAATGGCGTAATGAAAATAAAAAATTACCTGTGAACTTACACAGTAAGGGCATGACTAAAACCAACTTACATGATATCCACTACTTCTACAGCTTCTGATTGCTCAGCTCCATCTGTAATGCCTCTGAAGAAAGAGCAGTTGTTGCCTTTGTGGCCATAACTTGATATAAATGATCTTTCAGGCTTACTGTTTTGTCAGGTTTGTCCTAGTCTCTTGTTGAGATTGTGGATGTGGTCCTACCCTAAAAAAGGGATCTATGGCTGCTTAATATATACTATGCAGTTTAAGATTTGCACATCAGTGTCATTAATTTATCCTTCTAGTTGAAAACCAAAAATTCTAAATTCAAAGAGAAAACAGCAGCACTAAGAGAACGCATCGCATTGCCCACATTGCAGCTATATTTGAAAAAGACATGGCTGTTGAGTTGTCTTTCCACTTTTGTGTGCAGAAAGGCCACCTCCGCACGCTTCCAGGTTGAAAGAACTGTCATTTTCATGCTCTGACGTAGCATGCAGATGTCTAACTGTGTTACTGTTCCCTTTGACCTGTCTGGGCAATGATTCCATGACTTCACAGAATGCTGACTTGAAATATTCTCTTACGGTGACTTCGTCCTGAATATACAATTAACTCTTTATAGTATGCAAGCTTATGCAGATATATATCAGACATACAGTATAACATTGTGACTTGCTTGTTCAGGGAAGGAGAAGCAGAGCACTTTATAACAAAGCTCTTCTTATTGTAATAGTAAACGTTCCAGTAATGTGCACTTCTTTTATTGGCCTAAGTAAGTCAAAGCATGGGAGTTAGATACAGGCAGATATGTATACAGATTGTATATAAATGCACACACACACAGTGGTTACTTTTAGATGTTTTTTTTTATTATTTGTATGCCTTCTTACAGTTTTGGGGGGCTTTTTGGATAAAATCTCTATAAAAGGTAGATGTTCATGTAAAGAATCAAATTTCAGGTTTTATGTGCGTACAGCATACAGCAGTGTTGCTTATGGTTATAGTCACATTTTGGTGATGAAATTGTCTATTACTAACATTCCATAATGTAGGAAAAGATAAGCACTTAATTTAAACAAGTGTTCAGGGTTCACTTGCAGAGAAGGGAGTGGAGAAACAGTTACAATCATTCTGTTTCTCTTGTACAATTTTAAATAATGCTTCTCTACATTGGATGAGAAAAGTTTAAAAAACAGAGAGTCAACAAAGCACAGTAACTATAAAGGCTGCAAATTTTAACATTATTTTTAGGGATAAAGCTGCAGCAAAATCACTGCTGACAGATATGAAAAGACCTGAATTTTTACTATTTACAATACCCTATTGAACGAAAAAGTGTGATTCCAGTATTCACTTGCATGTATTAGCACTATCATTTTATTTTATTATGCCATAGAAAATTAATTTTAAGAGTCAAGAGCCCATCAAAGTGGATGAGTATGATGTATTG
The DNA here is from genome assembly GCF_000699145.1 of Aptenodytes forsteri. Taxonomy (NCBI): domain Eukaryota; kingdom Metazoa; phylum Chordata; class Aves; order Sphenisciformes; family Spheniscidae; genus Aptenodytes; species Aptenodytes forsteri. The sequence continues at coordinate 13,058,158 of NW_008796218.1, read as the reverse complement.
TATCCAGGGGGCCTAGCATCAGACGTTAAGTTCTTTTTAGTCGTTTCACCATATTCATGAGATTTCTTGGTTAATTCCAGCTCTCTGTGACCAGACAAGGCAACTATAGGAGTATTTACAGTGTTGCACAAAGGAGGAAAGAAATTGAAAGGTATGGTCTAATCAGATATATTACCCATTAGTTCTGTCATAAAGGGCTGGTGGAACTCAGCTTCCCATATTTTGGAAAGGCTGTTTTGTTCCTTCGTATTCTGGGTTGTGCATTAAGTTCCTCAAGGAGTCCTTATCAGAAATAATTAATGCAGTCTCCTCAGTGCTTATAGAATCACACCGTTTGGTTTAATTTATTGTGTCTCATTCTGTGGAATATCAAGCACTGTTTGACAGCATTAACCGTGTGTCACAGCTTCTGTTTCTGTGCCACATAGCGATAGTCCTTCAGTTCTTCAGAAGGTCACAGATGAACTCTCTTTTTAATGTTTTCTCTCAAAACAAAATGCCTTGGCTGGCCCAAGGTATAAAGATACAGGATAAAATTAGGCAAACATCAGAAATATGGATTGATTGTTTTATACTTTCCTGTTTCTCTTGTGGATATCAGCACATGTCAATACATACTTAGGCAAATTCGAATTGGACTTAAAAAACACATAGGAAAGAAAACCTTTTTGTATTTGAGATTTAAATATATATATTATTAATGATTTTCAACGCTGGTGTATAGGGGTATATCAAAGGCAAGTATGTAGATCTGACATTGTGCATTTTACGCACTGGAAAAGCACACGAAGTTTTGGAGAAGCACTGTGTGTGTTCCTTTATTTTTGGAGGACATCAACAATGTCTAAAGGTTTTGCCACTATCTAGCCATTTGCTTAAGCTGAGAAAACTTTTTGCTAGACTTCGTTTAGTGTGCTGTTTGCATTGACTGCACGTTATTTTACTGAAGTATAAGGCACACACTGTCCTCAGGAATAATGTATTTTATGAATGGTGAATGATCTTTTCATATTCTAAATATTGTCTTTCCAAACAAATGACCAGTATGAATAGACTCTGCATGCAAGCTGCATTTGTGAAATCTGACAAAGCTTTAGAACTTCAATTTGTGCAAAAATGCTTTAGATCATTGCAGATCTATCTAATCTATGACAACTTTGCTCTATGCATGCGCCCTTAGAGAGACTGCATGAGCAACTAAATATTTTCAAATGCAAAGGATTAGTCCAAAATGTCTTAATTATTCCTAACCAAATTCCGTGTCTTGAGTCAGACAAAAGAAATTTCCATTTCAGAAATAGCAAAAAGTCCACATAACGTTATACACATCTCATTTCTAATGACTTTTCATTCTAAATTTGTGCCTAATGTGTGAGATCTGAATTCTGGTGACTAAAAAAGGAAAAAAGAGTTCTGCTTCATTAGCCATCCTAATGAGAGGTTCCTTCTTACAGCTCAAAGTCTACCTCCATATAGAGGGATGCATTAAGAACTCAGTATTCACAACTGAGCGCTAACAGGGTTGCCTGAAGATTGAGCACAGGCTCTCTGTTACGCTGTGATTCAGTTTCCTTACCAGAAAGACAGCATAGTGATCGGGCATTTGGAAACAAGGCAACCCACGTGATTATTTTTTTTTATACTCACAACTGAGCGCTAACAGGGTTGCCTGAAGATTGAGCACAGGCTCTCTGTTACGCTGTGATTCAGTTTCCTTACCAGAAAGACAGCATAGTGATCGGGCATTTGGAAACAAGGCAACCCACGTGATTATTTTTTTTAATACTTTTTTCCCTATCCCTCTTTCTTAAAGGATTTATAGAGGAAATTTAGATGAACATTGAAGTTAATATTGATGATGAAAAGGCTAAAATATCCATAGTGATGATGGACGATAAGTAGTTTTTTGTTAGATGTTTCTTTGGAAGTACATATCTTCATTACTACAGAACGCACATCAGTTGTTGCTATGCCCTTTTCCAACAGCAACTTGTCTTAAATTGTGTTCTGAGGATCAGTTAGGCTCAATTGTGTCCTGTTGAAAGCTCAAAAGAAAAATGTCTTGAGGGCCTGGTGAAAATAGGTTAATAGGTACATATCTTAATGCATAAATTCATAAATCTCCTGAGGTTTCCTTCATGAAAGTTCTGCAGAAGGAAAAATATCTTGGGAAACACAGCTTTAGGGTGGGTGTTAATATGGGGAAAGGCAAGAACTTTGGTGATATTTTATTCTTAATGTGCCACTAAGATGATCAGTCTAATGTAAGTAGTGCACATCTGCAGTTTCCTAGCTGTGGCTTCTTCCACTGCAGACTCCAAATGGGAGTGCTGCCAGAGAGAATTTCTGGAGCCGTGGGATCCAGGGGCATTACCTGCGAAGGCCTGTGTGGCATCATGGGATTTTTTTAATCTTTCGCATTACATCACAGTTTGTTCAAGGACAAATTAGTATATACATATTTAGAAGCATTATATCATTTTAATTAACTGAAAACGATCCTTGTCCATAAAATGAAAATAAATGGTTCTTACATAGTTAACTTACAATGTCACAAATTTTCATTAAAACTGTTATAAACTAGATTTTTTTACGTACACTGGGCAATGGCCATATCAATAAATGGCCATTGATTTGGCCATAAAATGGCTCATTTTATACAAACAGCTAAATTTGAAGGCAATAAAATTAAAGGAAAATCAAGCAATCGCATTTTCTATTAAGTGTTACATAGGAGAAAAGGGACAGAGATAAAAATAGTGGTATCAACAATCACTTACAATGCAGTAGTACTTCCAGAAGCATTTTATTTTTTGTAATCCTCATAAACTACTAATGCTCCTTATTTGGGGGTAAAGGTTGAAACATATACCGCCAGCCTTTCATAATAATGTTTATTTGGTGTTAAGGCTGACACTAGAATTCAAACAGAATTCCACATTTAGACAGATTTGTTCTTTTGTTAGTTCCAATGCATACTTTCTCTGACTAAAATGCATACAGTGACACTTTTTGAAAGTGTTCAAGTGACTTGCAAACCTAAATTCCTGTTGTGGAAAATTTAGCAGCTTTAAAAGATCCCTAAGTCTTTTTGTACTCAACCTCATGCTCGCAAAGCCCGTGTTCTACTGGGGTAAAATGCAACAAGCCAGCACGTTGAGGCTGGGGATGAGCAGAGGAAGCAAAGGGCTCCTCTTCACTTCAGCAAGTTTTTCTCCAGAACCCCGACAGGTTCTGCAAAACAAGGGGTTGAAGCTGGAGCATGGTGACAGCCCTCCTGATCCTTTTCCTTTTCTCCTCTGGCCCATTCTTTACTTATCCCTCAGTGTTTTATTAAATGATGCTTTCTTGCTGACAGTCCCATTTCCAGGGCAATTCTGTAACTGCAGAATTTTTTGCAGGCTCTTTTTGCATGTCCCTAACTGAGAAGCCAAAGCAGAAAGTGCACAAATACTAGTTTGTCTGGTGCTTTTTACAAGTTGGTATGGATTGGGTGGAGCAGCGCGAGGAAGCACGGGGTGCACCTACGTGTGCCATTAGGCCATCCGCTTCTGGATCTGTCCCTTCAGCCACTTTCCCAAGCACTACATTTTGCGCTCCTTATGTCCCTCCCAACACGCACACAGGCATCCTAAATACCCTACACAATCCTAGCATTTTTAAATTTACATGAATAGACTTATACTGACAATTTTTCTCTAGTATTGACATTGCAACCACATTTACCAGAAGTCGGTATTGGCATGATTTTGGCGTAGTCGTGACAGCACAATGTTACCACAGCAGCACAAAGTTCTAATGGCACAACAAGGAACTGTAGAGAAATCACTTTGCTATTCCATGTTATACAGGAACTTTTTTAATCCAGGACTGGGATTTAGTCTTGAAATGTTAATGGTGTATTCCCTCCTCACTGCACTGGAAATTACCTTGTGTTAGTTCTGTTGGCTCGTTCTAACTTTTTGCCATAACCTCGATAATGTTGTATGTTCTCTGTAGTTTGCATTATTATTGCCATGAGTTATTGTTAGGATGCTACTGGGTGAGAAATTAGGATTAAACTCAATGCAGTCTAAAGCTAATAAGATTTTAAACACTGAGGACACAAGGATTTTTCTGTTAATATTAAAAAAAAAAATTAAGATCACCTTTTTATTGTGTGTTCTATTTAGATGACTCAGTTTTGTATTGAAAAATCTTCCAAACTGTTGGCTCTAATTTTTACCTAGAGTAGTATCACTGAAATTTCAGTTCTTTGAAATAATCTCATGTAAAATCTAACTGAATAACATAGTTCAGTCATTTTTTACTCTGATAGTCCTGGCTAACTTGCAATATCATGATCGTAAGAGATTTCTTAAAATGTGTATATACTTGAAATTTATGTAATATTTAAATACAACTTGGTTTCTAAGTAAGGAATGAGAATAAAATTTCAACTATTTTTTCTATTCATAAATTCACACTTTGTAAGTAATATTTAAAATATAGATTACAGTACCACAGAGCGTTTCAGAGAAATTGACTTTTGTGCACTACAAGCTAGAAGCTCCTCTGGCCTGTCAGCTTTAGGTTTCTTTTGTGTTTTTAGATTACTTTTAAAAGCAGATATGTACCCCAGAACTAAAAAAATTCACTGAGGAAAAAGTTGTTGATCTGATTAACTATTGTAAGACACTTTTGGCATAAATTTGTCTTTGAGATGCTGTTTACTTTATCAAGGTTTACATGTACAAATGCAACTACTTACTGTATCATACACATTTGAATATTGCATTTTTTTCAGTAATAAACTTGGATATCTTTGAAAGAGACTTTGAGCTTCATTATTCCAAATATTCAAAGTTAATTTAAAAAAAAAAAAATCGTACACTTGAAAAGCGAGTACTCATCTGCCTTCAAACCATAGCATTGTAAGGAAGTAACTTAAGGGTTAAACTTGGCTCGGGCACTCGTTTAACTTTTAACAATTAAATACTCAACTTACTGTGGTGTCAAGGCGCACATATAGACTCACTTTTCAAATTTTCAATCATTTATGGTCTACTGCTTTCACTGTTGACTAACAATTTCTTACATTTAAGCTCTTGTTTTAGAACTTATATGTTCTTAGTTTCTTAATCTCATTTTTTCAACTCAAGTGCACAGGCTAGCTCTCCTCTGGAAGGATCAGTGGCGCAGGACGTAAAGCAAACGAGAAGATAAGATGAAAACTGTAAACTACGCTGACTTCAGTATTTAATCAGAATGGTAATTTTTCTGAATTCCAAGTTTGCTAGGCCACATCCTTAAAATCTTGGCAAAAGACTGAATAATGAACTACTGATTAACGATTTTAGCTGTCATACATACGTCCACATGTTGGACTTAGTAAAACCTTGTGAAATGCCTGGCTCCTTTACAAATACAGAAAACGCTTGGGCTCGATGAGCAGCTTTAGTTGAAACAAAACTAGTCCAGAAATATGAAGTTAAAAAGAAATTCTTAAGGATATTTCTTCAAAGACATTTTGAGAGAATGCAATTCTAGCCAACCTAACTCACTTTTTTTGACATTGAATGGACAAATTAAGATTCTCTTTTGTAGCAAAGGACTTGGAAAGATACTAAGTCTGTAGTGAATCCAATGTAAAGGTGTTGCTAAACTTGTGAAAAAATACTGAAAAATGCAAACTACGCATCTTCCAGTATGCGGAGCATAAGAATACTGCAATGAGTAGCATTGAGTAAGCATCTCAAGAAATATTCAGAGCAGACTTGGTCGTTTTCACAGATGTCTCTGAATCAGATATCCTCCAACTACAGTAGAGAGGTTTTTTTCATCCAATATCTAACTATGTAGCTTCACATTGGTGTTTTGAACCACTTGCACTATGGAATTATTTACATCCTTAAGCATGATAGTTAGACTCTTATTATAACGTAAGCGATAATGTGTGTGGCCATGAGATATAAATGATACAATAGTATTATTTACTGAGTTTCTGCGTCTGCCTTGGTATCCATATCAAGAATGGAAGCATGACCAGAAAGCATGCCATGTGAGACAACAGGCTGCCAGCCAGACTTCAGTTGTAAGCTTTTGTGAGATTATAAAAGTGGCATAAAAGGGATTAACAGAAATATTGACTTAACTCTCAGTTTGTTGACAAACTGTCCTGTGCAAGCAAGGCAGTGTCATTTACAGACTGCTATTTCTGTTCTCTGACTGAATGTGCAAGCAAGGCAGTGTCATTTACAGACTATTTCTGTTCTCTGACTGAACGTCCTGGGACCGTTCCCAGAGGTAGGGCATGAACACAGACAGGGGAAGTAACTTCAAGGACCAGGTTGACCTTGATCTACATCATAAAGATGGTCCTGATACAGCAAAAGCAACAGCTGGGTTCTTCAGAGCAATATGAGCTAATTAAATATCGGCTGGGTCCATAACTGTCCGAGTCATCTCTGATATTTTCATTCAGTAGGTTTCGTTCAGTTGTGAGTTTTGTTGAAAAACAAATACATTCATCCAAAAAGCTACATCCGGAAGTTTACCAAGGTGAGAGGTGGTCTATTGAGTTTGATTTACGTCAGGCAAATTTTAGAGGAAATGTGTTTCACTGAAAGAGAGCACTTAGTGGACTAGGTACCTTCTTCCAAGACGTTTTACCAGACAGATTATTTTGCCTAGTCACGTGCCTTTTTCCAAAATTCAGCATGGATTATCAATTAGGAGGCATCATCATCAAATGTCATTTTATTTTCTTTATTGCATAAAGGTAGTAGGTGGATCTTTTTGAGCTGAAAGGATGTCTTTCCAAGACTAACGTGGATGAAGAACTGTCCTGAATTCAAAGCAAAATTTGTTACTCTCTCCTATAGCTTTTACGATAAGACATTGTAAAGAAATCTTAGTTCCACAGAGGAAGCAAACACGATTAACTCAGTTGCTAAAAGACCAGTCTGGTCTATACAATGTTCCTGTGAGGAAGCTTTTTGCGATACCTAAGAATAGGCAGAGACTAGCTCAGCCTGACCTCCCTCCTCTCCCCGGGGCTCCCTCCATCAGAGGGCAGTTCACAGTCTCGCCTTAGTGAGAGACCTCAGAAACTTCTCCAAAGTCTTGCTTTATCTCAAGTTCACCTTTGCACATTTCCCTTCAATGACTAGTTACTGAACAGAGTATGGGATAGAGACGTGTTGCGGCTACTTCCGAGCAGGAGCTTCCACGACAAGATTCATGAAACATTTTTTCTGAAATAGCAGTGCTTCCAAAACCCCCTTGTCTGGTGATTTCCCAGGTCTGTCATGAAATTCATAAATAAAAATCTGGCCTTTATTGCTATAGAGAGCAATTGTTCCCTCTTGGTCATCTACAAGCTGGTAAATATGATAAAAAGAGCTCTTCATTTCTGAAGCTGGAGAAATAAAGTTTGATTAAATGTCCCTTGTCCCTCAGCTTCTAGAGGCGAGATTCTCTGCTTATATTAGTATAGGAATTTTCCTCGGGATTGTAACCAGGGAACTGGCGTTTGTTTTCTTTGTTGATACTATTCTTGAAGGTGTCATCTGTTCCAGTTTTATTTGCAATAACTTTAGGCAGATTTTTTTCAAAGTCCACCTGAAAAAAAGAAAGAAAATAGCCTAGTAGTTTGAAGTTCACTGCTTTTTTCCTTTTCTTAAAGGGTATCTTGTTGCATTTTGAAATTTTGATATCCTTTCTTATAAACCCGAGGAGTTACGTCACTACGTGAAATGACTCTCAGACCCACAAACAGGCACAGTTTAGTGTGCGTCCCCTCCATACACAGCCACTGATTTTCTCATTCCCCCATGGAAAGTCTTTGGCAAAAGCAACAAAAACAACTTCTCAAATTCCTCTGTTCACGTAAAAGCCTTGAGATGTGCCCTCGGTGCATTCCAAATCACTTAAGTATGCAAATTAAAAACTAAATTTATCTACATTTTAGTGGATTGGGTTTTTTGTCTGGCCTAGGCTTGCCTCAGTGGTTTCACACTGCAACTACTTGATTAATGTTGCCATTCTATATTTTAAGCAAATACAAGGGGATAAATGCATATGTGATTTTTTTTTTTTACTGCTTTTATTGAGATTTTTTTTTTTCCCCTCAGACAAGTTCTAGATGAAGTCTGTGTTGAGCACCTAAAAGCCAAGTGAAACAGCTGAAGCAAATCTAGAGCCAAAGCTGCTCTCCAAATTAGATTGTTAACTTTAATGTCAGATTCAATGCAAGCTGGGTGGAAGGACAGCTTCTACGTTACCGCCGAATACTGTGAGCCTTGTGGCTGAAAGATTACTTTCAAGATTTAAAGGTACCTGTAGAGTACTCTAAAGGAGCTGAAAACATACGTATTGCTTTATGTCCCTTTTATAAACCTAGCAGATTCTGCTAAGATGTAGCAATGTTTTTTCTCTGCAAACTGTTACAACAGTGCAAGAAAATGAGGTGCTCATTCTTTATGGCTTGTTAACGAGCTACGAAGCCCTGAGACACCTGGGGAAAAGCTGGTCCTGTTTCTGTGGAGGAGGTGGTGGGCAGGAGCAGCCCAGGTGCTGGTGGTTGCAGCTCTGTCTGATGGGCCGGCAGTGCTGCCCTGGAGGGTCTGAAGGAGGGGATGGCGGCAGCAGCAGGAGAGCTTTGTGGACGCGTGAGTGCTAAAGTCTTTCTCTCTGTGCTCGGTGGGAGGAGGCAGTAGCTCGGTGAACTCCTCTCTGGGGTGTAAAGTGCGGTTTTGTCCCCGCTCGGCTGCCGGAGCGGGAAGGGCAGGGAGAGGGAGGTCAGCCCCCGTTTCAAAGGCTGCTGGCCGTCCCGAGGGCTGTTTGTCTCCCGAGACCCCGAGTCCCCGTGTGCTGCGTAAACAGGGCAAATAGGTAACTTATTACTGACTAAGGCTGAGCAGGAGAGTTTGGCTGATCTCATTTCCAGTCTGCGGTGCCGACGCAGCATCCCTTGCATAACTTTAAAAAGCTATTGCTGGAAGCTAGTCTGCTCTCTGCGTGGCACGTGCCCTCACTTACGTACGTGCACGTACGCCCACCACTCCCGGGCCACGGCGGGGCTGAGCCGATGGGTTCAGGTACTCACCTGCTGGCTGTCGTGCTGCACGCCACACCAGAGGAAAGCTTTGAGTCTTTTGGACCAAAAGCAAAACAGGTTGCAGACTGGCTTAATTAACACTGGTGGAATATCTTCTCCTTTACTAGGTCCTGAAAGGGGAAAATAATGATACCTAAGTCTATGGAAAGCTAGGTGTGAGCCTTGGGACCCTCGGAGCATGAGGTGGGGGGGAGCGGAATCGGAGCCCGCTGCCCTCTCCTGAGTCTGTGTCTCATGAGCCGCTCGCTGGACTTTTTGAAAGCTCTTCTAGCAGCTGAGTTAGATTCTTGTGCTAAAGCAGTTCTATATATATATAGATATATTGAACACCAACCTGTTACAAAGCTTATCAACAGCCCTGTGATGGCACAGCCTAGACAGCCGATGGCACTGAAGTACAGGTAGGACAGGGAGTACCAGGTATCTGCCAGCAAAGGCCTGTGAAGAGGTGACAAAAGGGAAAGAAGCAGCTAGCGATGACCAATGGGTATGTTTATATTGTCTCTTGGCTGTGCCAGCAAAATACAGTAGTATTACCTCTAGTAATGAGAGTTGAAGCAAAACTGTGATGATCAAAACTGCAATATAGAGCTTAGTTTCACTTCTGGGTAAAGGTGGTGGGACCGCTCATGGGGCAATATGAAATGAGCTGCAGCTCGCGCTGCAGTCGGTGCATGATCCGGCAGTGGTCCGTGCTCCCTGTCGGGAGCCGCCGTGGGAGCCGCTGTCGTCAGCGCCTCGGTGCTGTTAGCCAGCGTGCAGTTGAGAGTCGACAGTTGCAGAGGAATGGACTTTGCTGGTGGTGCAGGGTAAATGAAAGAGCCAGTACCAGCCCAAAAAGCTAAGGTGATCCCAGCTAAGAGGCCTCCGATAGCACCCTTGGCAGGTATAGAAAGATACTGTTAGAAGTGATGCATGAGAAGTGCTTCTCTGCGAACATGAATTAGGCAGGAGTAGGTGACGACTGGTTACAGTCTCTGTCAGTGTAAATCAATTCTGTTCTCTCTCGACCAAGGTATAAAACATGGTGATTTGTTGCCCTCTAGTAATGAGAGTTGAAGCAAAACTGTGATGATCAAAACTGCAATATAGAGCTTAGTTTTACTTCTGGGTAAAGGTGGTGGGACTGCTCATGGGGCAATATGAAATGAGCTCATATTGTGTTTTGCCTGAGTTAGCAAAGGCGGAGCAATTGAAATAATTCTGTGCGTCCCAAGGTGAATATAGGCTGGCGCAAGTATTGGATATTTTTTCTTTTTAATGAAAGAGAGGAAACTCAGAAATAAAAAAAAAAATTTAAAAAAAAAAAAAAAACCTTATGTGGATCTAATCGCCAGTTATCCCACAGTTGGTAGAGTTAAATTCAAACAGGATAAATTCAGACAGTGAAAAGGGACCTCCAAACAGATCTTGGACTCCTCAGGCTCTAAATCTGAAAAGCAGCCCAGAGACTAAATCTTAAAAAACCCAATCACTTTTCAAGATGGAGTTTTAACCAAACACCACCAAGAGAGTTTTCTTTTAGATAAAGATTTTTCTTCTTACCTTCCAGTTAGCACAAGGAAACACAATTCCCAGGGTAAATAATCCCAGCATGGGCCCCCCACACATCCCGTGGATGGAGAGGGAAGCCTGTGGATGCAGAGAAGATACAGGAGCTTAGTGCAGCAGCTGGAGGGAGCGTGCGCGGTTCTGGTTTCGGTCTGTAATTTTCAGTGGGAAATGGTGGGGGAGAAGGGACCAACAGTGATTTCAGTGCACAATTAAAGAAAGAATCACATTCAGTACTGTTTCCCAGCAGTGAGTAAATAGTGAAGGAGTTGAGGGATTTATGGTCCCCCCCCCTAGTTATTCCCCTCAGCAGGGTGTCCACAGATATTGTTCAGGTAATCTAGCAGTCCCCAGGGATGTCAGCATTATTCGGTTCATTGCATTTCTGTTCATTCGTGTTCAGTTCGCTGCATTTCTGAAGCACAAGGTACCTGCACAACTCCTCCCAGCAGCGATGCTGCTGCAGCCATTGAAGTGCACAGGACGCCATATAATATACCTGGAAAAGATCAGGCAGCGAGGCTGTCAGTGCTTGTTAATAGTGTGGACAACTTCTAATTCATCTGGGATCTGAAGTGACCAGGCAGCATGGAGGAATTTGCACTTTGGGCTTTGATGTTTAAAGCGGACCATTAAGCACCCAGCAGCGTCTTGCATGGTCTTGTTGGGTTTTTGGTTGGTTGGTTTTTCTTATGAAGCAGAACTTAGCAATGAAATTATTTTAGAAGTTATGCCTCATGTTGAAATGCTTCCGTTTCTGTTGCCTTTAAATAACACTTTTAAAATAATCTAATATATGAATTGAGCAATGATAAACAACAGGGCTTTCTTCCTTCGACACCAGTTTTAACTTCATGGTAGGCAAAACTCTGTATGTAGTCGTCTTGAGGAAAGCCAACCAAGACTCATCTTCTGTGCTAGCACACCTTGGTTTCAGAGGTAAAAATGATCTTTCTAGGTCCTGAGTGCAAAAATTGAGTAGTAAGTGGAAAAGCAGGAACAGAGAAGGTTGGAGACAGTTACAGAGACAGAGAAAGTATTGGTTTAGCTCTTCTGCGATCTTTGCCAACATCAGCAAATGGTTATGATATTATTACAATACTTATAAAAGGGTTATGATATTACTGCAATACTTGTAAAAAGTATCTTAAAAATTCGAAGCACTTTGGACGCTTGATATTTTGACGGTCTGTTTTTCATTTGTCCTTTTTACATTTTTATTTTTCTCTGAAAAACTGAGCAACCTGCTTATGTGACACTTGTTTGAATAGAAATGTCTTATTGTGCTACTATAAAATAGTAATATTTAGTAATACGACTATAGATTAATGTGGTAATAACTACATTGATATTCTTTCTGTATTGTAAAGAAGATCCCAGAGTGTTCCCCAGTATTTTCAATAGACAAAACTTTCCAAAGGATTTTGTGTAGTGCACCATATAGTGCACATGCTTAATTTTACTGAAGCATCATGCTGACGTTGATTCTGAGAGTTTATAAAGGGTTATGCTCCTGTGGAGGTTTCTGAAGCACAAGTGTGTTTCTGAAGTAGTGTCTCTAGACAGTGCTCTTCACTACTCACAGAACTGCTCTCGGAGTCAACTGAGAGTCTGAGACTCTCAAGGCTCTGAGCATATAAAATCCTGCCTTATTTTCTCCTGTAGTAATAGCAACTGGCAGGATGGACACCTTTGCCGTTAAACAAATGGATCCCATCTGGGGTACCTACACAAGCCTTTGCTGATCCATGTGCTCATCTTCTCGGAGAGGTTGGGGAAACCTTTCTTGACTAAGTCTTCAAAGGTAACAGTTGCTAAAGCGTTGATGCTGGCAGCTACCGTGCTGTAGAAGCGGGGAAGAATGTTAAGTAAATAGGAAGCAATATAAACTGAAATAAGTTGTATTTATGGAGAAATGCTGCCTCTTGTTCAGCATTAATGCTATAAAATGTACAGTTCTTGAAGAGTATTTTTCACGTACATTGCTGATGCTGGTGAGGTTTCTGTCCCTTCTGCAATTGCTAGGGGCCCTGCTTCATGCTGGCACGGAACAAGACAGAAACTTATCCTAACTGACCCTTCAGTTTACCAAGCTGCAAAGACCTTCAAAATATAAACATGTTCCAGAATAAAGATATTACTCCCTTACACGTCAAAGGATGTGCAGTGACCACTAGTGATACCCTGTTCCTCCACAAAATGCCATTCTGTTTTCTCTCATAACTGAAAAATATGGACTAGGAATAGTCTGACTCCTTTAGCTAGGTGAGTTAACCCGTATTTGGTGAATACGATCTCTGTGAATTTGTTGTGACAGTACGGCAGCGTCAATATCTACAGCACAGTATTTGGTACTATGTGTCCTTAACTGTGTTCTCTTAGTCTCCTGCCAGGAGCAGCCAGTGCCTTTTATGCAGGTTTTTTTTGGGGGGTTGGGGTTTTTTTTCTTTTTTTTTTCCCCCTGTTTTGTTAGCGCTCTTGCTTTTTCTACAGATAAGAGTATTTAGAAACAGCCTGTTGGAGATTAACTCTATGGCATTTGAATAATGTCACTGTGAACTTGAATCTTCTCTCTTTCTAATGTCCTATGAAGTATTGATGTTTGGCTTGTAGAGGGTAAAAACTACAGTAACGTGCAGCACACCCTGAAGAACACACAGTTTCTAAAACTTCTCTATGCAGATACCTCTTTTCCTAGCCTGTTTCATGCGCAGAGAGACTTGCTGAAAAGCTCTCTATCCCTAACTATGATATTGTGGGAGTTGAGTAAAGGCAATGTCACCACGAGCAGCACCAAAGGTATTTCAGGAAGCCGAGCTCTTTTACAAAGAGAACTGGTGTTTCCTCAGTTTTTATACCCTTTTGACTGTGTTGATAGTGTTATTCTAAAATGTTTTGGGGATAAAAAGATACTGGAGAAGTGGAGCTAGACTTTGGCATAAATATAATGTAGCTCAACAAAGCACTACTGCTTCTTCCTAGAACGTGCGAAGAAAAACAGCTGGGCTTTTCTTAGGGTTTCATGTTTTGACCTCGTTCTGGGTCCTCAGGAAATCAGTGGTACGCAGCTAAAATGTCATTTCATATTCACAGACCTTAGCGTTCCACTGAATGCACAGGCGACAAACAGTCCCGGGACTCCTGGCATCGCAGAAAAAATGTCCATAACAAAATACGGCATGAGCTGGGGTAGAAGGAGCACAAGAGCAACACAAGCAATTAGTTAAGATTTTCCTGGGTAATGGAAGAGAATTAGCTGCATCTGAGCATGTTGCTAAATTCTGGTTTTGTTCCAACTAACAAGGGGTGTCAGATTTTGAGCGAGGGGGATGTTGTTTGGCAGAAGTGGTCAATCAGATTAATACTGCAGGAGTACCAGAATAGATACGTTCTAGCCCTGATTCGGCAATCGTCTTAGTGCCTGAGGGCTGAAAGGACATAAAGAATCCCACAAAACTTAAACTGTCTCTATACGTGCTGTGTCTGGGCCCAAAGCAGCTCCTAATTGTAATAATGGGTATCTGTACCTGGTCAGGCGCTGAAATAAAATCAGCAGTCCAAGGGTCACAACTCTTGTAATGAGAGTACATCACCAAACCACAAAATACTGCGCACACCAGGACTGTCCAAAGTCCCAATAAATTCAGGTAAAGTGCCCTAGAACAAAGGAGAGAAACTCTATTTAATACAAGATAAATATAGAAAAGCTGTTACAAGTTGGTTATTTCTAACTTTTTAGAGAGACACCCTAATCAAAGCTACCTATATAATCTCTTAAAGGCATCACCAGAATAAGAAATTGGGTGTAACACTAATTTTAAAAAACATGAAAAAATACAGCCTCTTTAGGCTCTAGGGCAAGGTTCTAGGTACCTGTACAGCTGGAAGATACTGATCTAAGGCCAGTAACGTGTAGGCAGAACAGGCTGCACCGAGTGCTGGGTCTGTCCCTCCTGTCCCCTGTAAGAGCAGATTGTTGTCTGTTGGGAGTTGTTGTTGCTGTTCTCCCTTTAAGCCACGCAGGGTATTATTTTGCATGGATTCTGTCATGGTTGCAATGCTGCCATTGCAAAGTAACAAACTTGAGGTTTTTTCACTAGTTCATGAAATGGATGTGGGTGACAGCATCTGCTGGGGAGGTTGTGTGGCTGCAGTTCAGTAATCCCGTAGTTCCCGAGAGCTGCCAGAGTTTACAGAGCCTACACCGTGTTTGGACGTCACCTTACACAAGGTCTCTTGCTAGGGCCAGTTCAGAGCTGTGCTGCTGGGACCCAAAGGTCTTTCGGAACTTGTTACTAGTGACGATCTCACTGTTGTGACTTCCAATCATTTTCAGAGACTGAATTTCAACAGAGTAAATTCATATAATCTATCATGACCTTAAGAAAAATGAGTATGATTGCAGCTAGCAAAAAAGCTAACTGTTTGCAGAAGGAAAAAATTACTAGCTTTATGCTTTAGCCAAGTGGGCAAGCAATTAGCACTAGGCGTATGAAAAAAATCTGGTTGTTTAGTAAAACGTGTCTAGCTACGCACATACTAATGCTGAACTTGAGGAAGGTAGCAGACTGGAGACATACATGTCTATACTGTGAAGTTTCACTTGCTTCTTTGCCATTGATTCTAATTATTGTTGTATTTTAGAATTTTAATAACTTACTGATCTCATTTTATTTAGATCATGCCTTGTACTACAGTGCCCCATTAAATCAATAACCACTTTTAAGAAAATACAACATAAACACAATTCCAATAAATACCTTTTTCCAATAAAGCTGTAGATAGCACAACTTCTGTGCGGGCATCTTTTCCATACTCTGCTTCTGAGGATTAATTTGGCAGCCTGACCCCAAATTAATAAACTGCAAGAGTTAGATAGCTACCCATTTTTCTTTCTTGATTTGTTTATGTCATTTAGGGCCAGAGGAAGTAAGACTGTCAGCGCAAAATTAGCTTACTACTGCCCAACGGGATGCCAATATTTATTTAACATAACTGACAAACTGTTAGTATAATTCCACATCAGTATTTTTGATTGCTAGAATAGGTTAATGACAGGTAACTTACAGTTTAGCGTGCTTTTCCGATTTGCAAGAAATGCATCTCTGTATTGTGGACTGATTAACTCCATAGAGCCCTAGCCATGTAAATGTTCCCCCAATAACAATTGTCCAAAAGGTATGTCGTCTCAAAGGATCTACATCAAAGCTAGAAGAGAGAAAGAAGCAATTCCGTTCACTTATTTAAACACACACTTATTTAGCAAAAGGTAGGTGATTTTTCAGAACTATCTGGTACGTCCTACCCTCTGAATCAGAAGTACTGCATTGGTAATACTGTTGTCCAGCACAGACAATATCCAGCCTGACCCCAAATTAATAAACTGCAAGAGTTAGATAGCTACCCATTTTTCTTTCTTGATTTGTTTATGTCATTTAGGGCCAGAGGAAGTAAGACTGTCAGCGCAAAATTAGCTTACTACTGCCCAACGGTGTGCCAATATTTATTTAACATAACTGACAAACTGTTAGTATTTCCACATCAAAGCTAGAAGAGAGAAAGAAGCAATTCAGTTCACTTATTTAAACACACACTTATTGCAAAAGGTAGGTGATTTTTCAGAACTATCTGGTACGTCCTACCCTCTGAATCAGAAGTACTGCTGGTAATACTACACACTTATTTAGCAAAAGGTAGGTGATTTTTCAGAACTATCTGGTACGTCCTACCCTCTGAATCAGAAGTACTGCATTGGTAATACTGTTGTCCAGCACAGACAATATCTAATGTGTTTAGGCTTGGAAGTTTTTTTTACTTTTATATTGGAACACATTACTATCAAGTCAGGATAAACATATATCATGCAGACTCAGTCAGAGGACCAATTAATTGAGATAAATCACATTTAGGAGGCTTATTATGCTCCGATTTCAGATCTGTGTCATACTGCAGCAACAGACCTGCAAGCCGTCCTGCCTGGGACCCCACCCCCCGCAAGGAACAAAGCCACTTAGTAAACTCTCAAAATCCTCCAAACTCTTAGTTACATCATCATGATGTGTTATTTCCTTTACAAGAAATTGCCTCAGCTGCAGTGTTATCTTTTTTTAACAACGAAATTTCATTACTCAGTAATTCTAACCAGTACAAGTACATCTTTCTGTCTTGCATCTGTCATCTTTGCAATTCTACCAATCTTGATAGGTATAGCAGATAACATTTGACCTTGCTGTTAGATTCTGTCGGTGACTTGCCTTGATCAATGAACGTTTCAGTCAATGCCACAAACAGCCAAAGGAAGGTCAGTTTACTATCCCAGTGCACTGGTGCACCATTGCTAGCTGCTGTGGTGAGTGTACTTAAAATGAAGTGCCAGTTTTATGAATAGAAAATTAAAGAGAAATGAAATTGGAAGGAATAATTGGGCTGCGTTTGTAGCTACAGAAAGAAAAATGGCAAAGCTCCCTTTGAGTTCAGCAGGGCTTTGATTTCTTCGAAGAGGGTAATAGAATGAGGAGTTAAGCTCTCCTGGGGAGGTCAGCTGCGTTCCCAAGAACTGAGGAACCAGGGAATAGACTTCTCTGAGTCACCGAGGTTGTTCACCGGTAGTATAATAACAAGTCTGAGTATTTTTGGCTTAGTGAGGGTAGGGCTTCTAAACACCAAATATACAAAAAGAGAAGTTTTGCACCGTTTGTTTCTTACTCAAAGATGTTTAGTCGTGATCCTTTGTAGGCATCTTCCCAGACCTTGGTCGATCCACCGTTCAGAGTAGTTCCTCGAATCAAAACCGTCATGAAGCCAGCCACCATGACAGTCATTTGAAATGCATCCGTCCAGACAACAGCTTTTAATCCTCCCTAAAACAAACAGAAACTGATGCTCTCATCTTCTTTCCTGTTGTTCAAGTGCAGCAAAAGGTAGAAAGACCCCTTATTTCAGGAGCTCATGAGCTGTACGTATAGCATCTAGCAAATCAGGACTCTTCTTAAACTTTGTATTCTCCCATAAAGGTTGTATTTTTGCAGGTCAGAAAATGACACAGGGCCTAAATGGTTTGTCCACAGTCATATGAGAATATTTGACCTCCAGTTAAATGCTTTTTTTTTCCTGCCTCCTTTATATGCATTTGAAGAATATATCACGGTGTGGAACAAAAGCTTAGGGAATACAAGCTGGCCTATGTTTGTACTTCCCATAGCACTCTGTACACTTCTCAGAGCCCAGTGGTCCACAATTAGCCTAACACAGAAAAATAGCTCCAGAAAATTTGCACTTCAGCTTTCTTTCACAGCTACTTTCATATTTGATCAAAGCTATCCTAGAGAAACATAAGTGTTTTCAACAAGAGTGGACTGAAGTATTGAAAAAATTCATTAGTGGTAATGAGAACAGAAATTAGGTTGTGTCTTGAGCCCCAGGGCTCTGCCACTTCCACTGCAATGTTTATCTTTTTTGTAATCCGGAGTCTCATGTTGCTTCCTCTCAGAAGCAAAGCTCTCTATGACCTGTTGATCATCCTTCCTAGGTTTTATCACTCTGTTCTTGATCTGGGGTGACACCAGAGGCACGTTTTTCATTACAATGTTTTTCAGTCTGTAACTTGTAAAAGATAAGAAGAATCATCTTCTCAAAAGATTTAGTATGGCAGTGGAAGGTTATCACCTCCTTATCTGGACTCTGCCTCAAGCTGTCTGGTTTAAACCTTGAGACATACAACAGAGGATTTGAGAGGAAATATTTTTTTTCTCCAAATAGACTTACTTATACCACAGAGTCTGAAAGAAATTTAGCTCTATGTTCTCCTACTTTAAACTTCAGTCACTTGGCCCGTATTTAGAAGCCGCTCTTCTGCGATAGCCTGTCATGTATAAAGGGTGGTTGAAGTAACAATCTGTGTTCCAGCTGTTCGGTTATGCCTGTTACGTACCAGAGTGCAATAGAAAGTGCAGACAATTCCTGTTGCAACTACAGAGCCCCAGAGATCAAATCCAGTGACTGTGAAACCAAAGAAAACCAAATGGTTAGTGAAATGGGGGTAGGTCATCTGGATGGTAACAGAAAAGCTATGATCCTTTAGCCTTAAAAGGGTGGGAGTAACTATTAATTTTAATCTTTTGTGCCTGTTAGGAACTTTGCTGGGTTGTTCAGGTTTCTTAACACTACTGGATACAGTTTTGCATTGTTGTTTTCTTGCAAATTGGATTTAACTAACTTTCAAGTGTGCAAAAGTAATACATAAGAAGAATAATTGCACAAAGCAAAAACATCATTCCTATGGGACACAGCTTTATAAGCAATGCTTTCCTTCTGTTCTTAGTCCAGAATTTTCTCTGGAGAAATCAAGTTCTTCAGAGATTTCCAAAGAATCCTAAGGAAAAAACCCAACCCCAAACTAAATTCCATCCCCTGCAACTAGGAACAGTTTTAACACTAAAATGTGCTGCATTAAAACAATTTTGTGTGTTCATTTTACTTCATAAAGTTACTTTATACAAGAGGTACAAATTTTGGTTTGGCTCATATTGAAGTCTCTCCCACCAGGCATAGTTTGTGAGGGCAAATCTATTTGTAAAGGGTCTCTTATTAGCGAAGTTAGTATGGCCTAATAACGAACGTGAACTGTCACATAAAATTCAGTAAGGAAGCTCGGCACCGCGTGGGAGGTGGGAATGGACAAACTGCATGCAAGTCAGATGACGAACAATGAAGAGAGCCTCCCAATCTCTTCCCAGTTGATTTTGGTGAAATCAGGAGTTGGGCCATGGTGATTCCTTATGCCCTATGGCAGTAAAATTACTAATCCCATCTGTCATGATGGATGCTGTATGCCTGGTTTGCAAAGATTAATTGAAGAAGTGTGCGGACAGCAGCACGGCATTCAGCTCCAGCTACAGGGAACGGAGTTATACCCATGGGAACCTGAACACGGGAGACAGGGAAGGGGGGAATCAAAGTACAGAATATGGTC
Source organism: Aptenodytes forsteri (assembly GCF_000699145.1). Lineage (NCBI taxonomy): Eukaryota > Metazoa > Chordata > Aves > Sphenisciformes > Spheniscidae > Aptenodytes > Aptenodytes forsteri. The sequence continues at coordinate 13,038,536 of NW_008796218.1, read as the reverse complement.
CTGGATCGTCAGCTTGTACTGTGAACTTTGTCAGGATGTTGAGAAATTGTTTGTTAATAACCTCTTCAGGTGGTTACTGAGTGCAGAGGAGAGCAGAGCAGCAAACGCAGGGCTCCTGCTAATGTACTGGTGTGAGAGAGAGAGATCTGGGGAGTCAGAAACACAGAGCTACAAGGTGCAGGCAAAAACCTTCTTGCAGAACTTTTGAGGATTTTTTTTTTTTTTTTAGACTTCTTTATCTATTTTCCTCACTTCAGTTACTCTGATTGTCTTGTGGTGTGGTTATTTGGTGTAGCCATGTAGCGCGGCACGGGAACTCACCTTGGTTGAGTGCCAGGGATGGAGCATAAACCACTATTCCCGTGTAAAGGATCTGAAGGAGAAAAAGTTCATGAAAAAAACCCATGTATGTGAATGCTCAGTGATAAGGCTTCTATTTAGAGTGGGGCTCAGAGCAAAATACCAGATCTAGAGTTTTCTTTAGATCAGCTTGTATTGTATATGGCTTTCTGTTTCAGCCTTAACAAAAAAATCTTTGATTTAATTAGTTTTCTGATGGAAGGACCATTATCTGTCTTGGTATTACTTATTTCACCCATTGCTAAGATGACTAGATGACAAAAAAATCCTAGTCAAATGGAAAGAGGAGCTCTCAGGAAAACATGAATAGTGATGCAGAGATAACTTGGATTGATCTTGGAAATTAAACTTCCCTTGTTCCATTCAATCCCTTTCAAAGGAGCCCTTCACGTGTATGTTCTGACAGAACTGAGGGAGAAGCAAAGCCTGGAAGTCAATAAGCATTCAAATCTACTGCTAAGGGTTTGGAATTAATAAAATGGAATTAATGTAGAAAGAAATGTCTGCCAATGTCCCAAAACTTTCCGTCATATACATAACTAATGTAATCTTTTGAGAAAACTGGTGAGGCTTTAAATCAAAGGGCAAAAAAGTTATTTGACGTCTACAATAGTGCCTTGGGTGGCTCCCTAAGGGTTGAGGTTTGGGGGGGGTAAATTAAGTAGGTGAAGTTAAGTGGTAGTAGTAAAGTGGTGTTTTGCGGTGTAAGTAAAGCTAGTCTCTGCTCAGCCTCTCCATCCAAGAGCCAGGAGCGTTATTTATTTTATCTATACACTCAGGGGTGTGGAGTGGCTAGTCAGTGTTTTATGGTAATGCAGAGCAGTATACAAATATGGAGTCTGCACACACTAGGCAGCGATTTCTGCCCTGCGGGCTGTTGGGCTTAGTCCCCGGGACCAGGCGCTGGGAGCAGCCCTTGCCACGTGCAGCTGCTTTGCAATGGGATAGCCTCACCCTGGTGTTGTAAATGGGTAACTGGTGAACTAAATGTACCCGGTACAGCTCATCTAGCTTCTCAAAAAAGACAGAATCCACTCATTTGGAAAGAGAGAGACTTCAGGGGAACATAATGAGACCAAGATCTTGAGAAGCTGAGGGAGTTCAGCACAACATCCAAGCGTCAAAGACAACAAAAACGGCATTTTTAATCCTAAACAGGAGAAAGCTAGAAAGTTAGGAAAGTAATCATTCTTTCTTTTTAACGTTCACAGCCCAAGTGAAAACATTAAGGATAAAAGAGTACTTATTAAAACATCTCATTGTAAAAAGAGCACAGTCTGAGACTAGTCCATCAAAATAAATGTCGAGTGAAATTAGCATAAACAAAGAGTCAATGTCTTCTTACCGTCTGCAGGATGTAGATCAATGTTGCAGCAAGACGGACAATCTTATTAAATCTTAACTCTAAATACTAGGAAAAAGAGGAATCTCAGTAAATCGCACACGTAGCATCTGTGACACAGCTATTAACCTTCTGTTTGCTGTAACAGCTTACTACGCAAGTAAAATTACTGGCAACTGGCACTGCTGCTATAAGTAATGAATAGGAGAGCGTTATAGTTACTACACGTAGAGATAATTACATTTAAGAAATCTTCTCATCAGTAGCATGCACTTGAAGTTATATGTGGGGTTGCAGTGTTCAAAATCTGCTTTGTATCGGGAATAACTGAAAGAGCCCAGGGGCTACAAGGAACAGAAACTTCAAATGAAAGCCTATTCCAATTATATGAAGAGGAAACGAGGTCATCTCTAGGAGAAATAGTATATTTTGACTCCTGTAGTGACAAAAGTGGTGGTGGAGCAGATGGAGAAGCACCAACATAGAGGCTTTCACAGAGCCTGAGGTGAGCTGGCTTTCTCATGTGCTCTGCCTCAGTCTAAAGCCAAGTCTGCACATCATCAACAGGGTGGGGTTCTTATGGACTTCCAGGTGGATGTAGAGAGTCATTCCCTATTATCACACAACTGCGGAGGTGAGTAGATCTCTAGCCCCAAAAGCCCAGATTTTAAGCCTGAGTGACCACCTGGAATCTTCTTGTAGAGTTGCCCAAAAAAATTAAATCTGGGTTGCTAACCCTGTGGCAGCCTCCCACGCAGCTTTGGGTGGGCTGGGTCTCTCCTTGGGCCGTGGTCCTGAGCGCTCCCCAGCAGACACCGGGCACAGGCTGTTCAAGTCTTCTTTCTTTTCCTTCTTGTTAACTTTGTTCATGTTTATCTTTCTTGTGTCTCATGCATAATAAGCCCCACAGTCTGCCATACGAATAAATAGCTAGTTTATGTAACTTGACTTGTTTCTAGAAATAATTCATTAAGCCAGCAGAGTCATCTTTCCAGCATGCTTGAAGGGACTCTCTGGCTACAATGACACCTTTGATGGTTCAGATGAGAAAAGTAATTCGTTCTCTGATCTTGCATCAAAACCAGCTAGAAAATGCAGTTACTTGTGGCAGTGGGAATAGATGGTCAATTTTACTTTTTTCCAACCTGTAACTGAAATATTTCCAAATACCCAGGCAGAGCTGTTTGACCAGAGCCCCTCCTTGGGTTTGGGCTTAGAGAACATGAGCGGCCTTTCTGTTACCAGGAAGCTCCTTGCGAACTAACCCGGCTTTCTTCATCCAATTCTTGCTTAGCTGAAACTGCCCACAAACAGGAGGAACTGAACTTGTGGCAGTTGATTAAAGTGACTATTGGGCTATTCCCGAATGCTCAAAATCTGTCCTATGGGTGTGCAGATGACAAGGGCTGCACGCTGTGCTCCTAGCATTAACATCACAAGGACTATTGATTTATTTTTTTTCTTTTTACTGCTGAACTGTCATATGAAGAGAATAGTGTGTTACAGGAGGAATGCCGGGCAAAAACTCTAGAAAATTCAGAGATCGTTCATTTCATTTCCTAGAGAATCCCCGAATTCATTCTCCAGCCCTGACTTTTTTTTTTTAGAGACCTGCCATCTTCTTCCTCTTTATCCCTTCCTCCCACCTCAGCTTTTTAGATATCAAATAGTCCACTTTTATAGTAAATTGGACCAAATTGCCAGATCTAGACCAAGTTTGAATTGGACAGTATTGAATTTTGTTCTTAAAGTCCATCTTTAATACCTGCTATCTAAACCAGAGCGGAATAGTTACTTATAAGATCAAAAGCATTTGGATACACTTTAAAAATTTTCCAGCTGTAACTTAATTTGGTGCCGGTGTGTAAACTCTTGTCCTGTCTTTGCTATATATGCATAACAGGAGCTCTGACCCTTAATTTGTGCTTTCAACTTATGCAATATAAATAACTAGTTTGAATTAATGCAACCAGTTACTAAAAATAATTAATGTATCAATACACTTGTTCTGTAAAACACTGCAGAAAGTCTTCTGTCAGATTTTTCTCTAGAAATATCTATATACATCATACTGACTTTTATGTTAGAATAGTGCCTTTTAAAATTATTTTTACTTACCTCATAAGTGCTTGTGATGCCAGATCTGTAAAATACAGGTAGAAAAAGTTCAGCAGTAAAAATGATGACAAGCGCATATGAAAGAAAGAACAGAACAAAGGATGCTCCATAGCGATAAACTTCGGAGGGTGTCCCCAGAACGGTGACTGCTGACATGAAACTTGATGTGAGAGAGAAAGCTATTGGTCCACATGTCATCTGCCTACCGCCCACCAAAAATTCCTTTGAAGTTTTCTTTTTCCTCTCTTTAACTGCAAAAAAGACTCCAATGCTAGCACATACTAAAAATAGTGCTGCAAAAACAACATAGTCCCAAGCCACAAATTTTTTGACTTCTGGAGCTACAAAGTTTGACATAGCACCAGTTGGACAATTCACTGATGGAGGATTCCAGTTTTCTATAGCTGTTGCTCTGAACAGATTAATTCAGTTGACAGCAAAGTTGAAGCTTATCTGCAACTCATCAATGACAAATAATAAACAGAAAGACTATTCCGCTAGACTTTTTTTTTATCCAGTTCACTTTTAAGGGGGGGAAAAAAAAATAGCTAAGGATGAGTTAGGAAGGTGCTGAATGCACTTAGACCCTAGTGCTACTGATGCTTCTGTCAGGCAGGCTGGAGCGGGGGACTTAGCTGTGAAACCTGTAGTACACTCCCTTTTTATCTGTGAGGTTTTAATTTAAGGTTAAACATTAGCCCAACACATTGACTTGATCTGACTCTTTTCTAACCTCTCAGTATTTTAAAATAATAAAATGAGAGCAATAAAGAAATAAAGGTGAGCGAAATGAAGGAAAGCTCAGTGTACAGACCTATGACTCCACTGGCGAGTTTGTTTGCAGAGGAGCAATTCCCTCATATGGTTAAAAACTAAACTTGAACATCAATGATAGGTTGTGGAATTGTCCTTTGACATTCTAAGTGCGCTCCTCGGTGGACCCTCTGGAAGTTAAGGCTGCCTTAAAGAACTGGAGCCTTTAATGGTTAAAAGTAACCGTGGTGCTTTCCCCCCACCCACCATAGCCCAGCCTCGGTGTGTTTGGGAACCCAGGGGACCTCCAGATGAGCCAAAGTGCAGTTTTTGCTACACTATGTTTGAGGATGACTTTCAGTTAGAAACTATTTTTTCACTGACCGCTACAAACAGCAGTGTTACTTATAGTTTATATAGGTTTGTGCGAGAGGTGGCTTATTTTATTTATCCATGTATAACTTGGCCAGACCTGCAGGACAAAAGGGCCAAAGAGAAGCAGATTAGACAACAGCAACGCTTTTCTTAACTATGTCTTTGGCATAATTTGTTGAATTCAATTAATTAGGTTTTCCTTGTGTTGGTTGTTTGTTTTGTTTTAAATAAGTGAATATTCGTTTTATCACTACCTATGCCATGACAATATGTTTTCCAAAGAAGCAGGCAATGACTTGTCATCAGGAAGGATTAACTTGTACAAAGAGGTAGTGTGGTAGTCACAGCCCTGAAGGAGGGGTTTGGAGACAATCAAGAGATGCAGTAACCTGCAGTATCTTTAATAGCAAAAGTCCTTTTCTTCAGCCTTGTCTTGGCTGGGGATGGATCCCCACTTCTTCTTAAGTCATCAGTAAACAGAGATGTTCTTGCTGTGTCAGTTGTACCCAGCAAATTAGTGAGTGTCCAGACCTGAAGCCTTGCCTGTTCCTATCCATCTGCTCAGGAGAAAGAGGAGTACATGTACAGCAACCTTCATTGCTTAGCGTGGAGTCACAGAAAATGTGGGACAGCCTATGGTTGGAACTGACTTCTTCTGTCCACATGTGTAGTAGAGATTGTGAAATTTTTGTGGTTGATTTCGGTGAGACCAAGTGTAAAAGGGGGAGTCGAAAGGCCTATTTCTGCTGCAGAATGTGAATTAAAAAAAAAATAAATAATAAAATGCAAAGATACTTCTTAAAAGGCTCTGCTTCATTTATAGCTGAAATACTTTTAGTTGAAAAAGTGTGAAGTGCATGTTTGTGAGGAACGATCCAGCCCTCTGTGAAAGCCGGGGTATCAATTAAAGCCACATCACTTGCCACAGCACTTGTTTGTGTGCTGTAACCTGCAGGTAGTGCGATGGAGGGGCCAGATGAGAGAGCAGTAAACCAGCTTGCGTTACTGTGGATCAGTCAAAGTGAGACAGTATAGGTAATGCTCTGTAAATTCTCATCCAACCGCCTCACAGTAATCTGTTTATCTAAGTATACCCCCATCGCTGGTTAATATTTCTCTTTTGTACAGAACAAATGTCTTAAGGTGTGTCCACTCTCAAAAAAGCAGTGACTTTCACTTGCCAGGCGTTCCTCTGCTTTTGGGGTGGGATTTTTTGTCTCTCTCTCTCTCCCTCCCTCTCCTCCCCCCCCCCCCCCCTCTGTAAGAACATAGATGTTTTCTGCAAGTTTTAATTCATACCTACAGAGTCTGATTAATAAATGTCTCTGGCAATGGTAAAAGCCATGCCACTACAACGGCGAGGTTCTAGGGTCAACCATCAACCCAGGCTGGCAGGAGGCTAATTTAATGGGGTATGACAGAGCATGTAGGGCTAACCAGGCAAACCACGTGCGTGCTTCTTCCCATAAACCACAGTTGATTGCTAGCTCAATCCCAATGACACCAAGTGAATACACAAAAAGCTGCAAAGGAACAAACTTGAGGGTATTTCCTCTTAAATTTGGGCCACTGAACTGCACCATGTAAGTAAGACTGCATCAGTCTTACATTGCTGAGAGGGTGGAGAACTGTTTGTGGGGCCTGGGATAAAAATTAAAAATAAAAAGTAAAAAAAAAATCATCTGGGTCAGAAGGTTTTGGTGCCGGTCATGTTACCAGAGAAAGTCTAAGTGGAAGATCCCTGTAACATCCATTCTAGGAAAATCAATGTCGTGTAATATGTTATTACTGGCTTGAACACATTTTTAAAATGATCTGTTTGCCATCAGCAAACACTGTTAATTAGCAGCTGGGCTAACTGCGCTGTCACACAATGACGACTAAAGCTGCCTGTCAGCTCATATGGGCTCAGTGCATAAGTTGGGCTGGATTCCAGGAAGCTTTTCCAAACAGCAAAATTCCTATTGGCATACGTGTAAGCCTACAGAGATTTTTTTTTTTATTATTCTTTTTAAATTATGAATGGTCTTTCTAGCAGAAAAGTATTTTTGGATGGTAGTATTTTACACAGAAAGTAGGAAAAAGCTAATGGGATAATAAACTGGAAATCAATTTAGAAATGTAAATTGTATATTATGCTATAGCCCTCTGACATATTTTCAGCATAGCTTCATTGTGTTGTTCAGAATAGCCATTGTAGCTAAATCTCACATACAAAAAAAATATACTTTAGAAATACAATTTCTGAAGAAGAAATATTATTTTAAAATAGTATGAAAACACTTGTTATTCTGTTGTGATGATGTTCCTTAGCTGGGAATAATTGAAATTTTTATTTCCCTGAAATAATAAAGATAGGTTTTGATTTCACTTGTGAAACCTCCTGTGAAATAAAGTTTTAGCCCGGGTAACCCAAGGAAGAAGCTTGATTACTTGAAGCTTCAATACTCCTTTCAGTATCGGACTGGGAACCCAGAATTGGACAAAAAATCCAACTTGGGTGAGGGCCTATTTCAGGCCCCATTTTAGCATCTGAAATAGGTGCTTGAGATAGCAAAGATAAGTGTGTTTCTAATTAGCTGCAGCCTGGCTCTCTGCAGTCAGGCAGGAACCTGCAATGGATGCTTTTTCCAGCGAACCGCCGTACTTTTTTGCCCCTATTTTGGGAGAACGTAAGTCCTTTAACGGGGAGAGGAGAGATCGGTATAGTTCGAATGAATGGGTATATATCCCTTGCATCTTTCAGTTTGAGATTAGGAAAACAGCAGGCCTTAATTCGGTGTTATATTCGCTTGAGGATTCTCCTCCAGCTCTTGCCAGATTCACTTGCCTTTTCCTAATCTCCCAAAAGGTGATGCTCTATGTACCACGCTTTGCATATTTGCAAGCAATTCCCTAGGAGAAACATAGCAATGCCAAAGCCGCCTCTGCCCCTGCTCTCCCCACCGTGGCCCTCCCTGTTACAGCCACCTTGTCCACCCAGATCCTGAATTTCACACATCCTACGTTAATATATAGTGAAAATCTCTCTCTAATACAAGTAGCACATTTAAGCAGTACAAGCAAATGTATGCTACAGATTTTTTGTACGTAATTACTACCTCTCTAAATAATCAAATTGCTTAAACTAAATTATTAGCCAATATTAATGATATTCTCTACTTCTCTAGCTCAGTCATATACATTTCACCTTTACAATCTCTTGATTAGAAGTACTTCAACTAATGGAAAAGTTATTGGCTCCTTATTATTGAAGAGTTTTAAGTTTGAAATACAATGCAGAATCCTGTGTTTAAGTTGGAGTATTACCATGCACTACCACAAACTAATTGCAAGTGCAGTTAACCCTTTGCTTTACATGCTTTTCTCATCTCCATCTTTGAGAGCTCCTCTCTTGGCCTTCTCTTCTTCCAAGGGCAATCCCCTTGTGTCCTGTCCCTTAACTTGCTATCAAATTTCAGATGGGCAGTTTTCTTTTCTACAGCCACGTTTTCTCTATTCCCCCCCCCCTTGGTCTTTTTAGCAAATCAGTGAAATTATTTACGACTTTTCACAAAGGGCAGATCTTTAGATTTAGTGCTGTTTTGGCAGGTTGATCCAAGGTCCATCAGGACAGGTCTTGCACACGGAGGTGAACCCCCTGTGGGGGACTATGCAGAACAAGGCAATTTCTTACCACGGGCAGGGATTCGGGGACTGAGCTGTGTAGCCCCCCAGGCCTGAATTAGAGGTGTTACAAGAGGTGTTGAAGATCCCGATATCTAAGCTTATCTAAACATTTATTAGATTCTTTCATCTAGACTGATAATACTCAAGCATTCATTAGATTCTTGCATCACAGGAAACTAATTGAGCCACAATTAGCTCTTCTTAATTATTCTGATTAAAAATACTTTTGCTTTAGAGACTTCAGTAAAGCGTAAGGAAAAGTTCTCCTGCTATCATCTCAATGAGTGCAGCGTCTCATGATAGCTCATGTTTGGATAGTTATAATAATTACGGGGTTTCCTCATCTTCTAGGAAATTAACAACTTTCAGAGCTTTAATTTGCCGAGTCCTTTTACCTTCTATCCCTATTAGTCTATAATGCCAGTTAGTTATTAATATAATGATAAGAACAGGCTCAAACTGAGAAATCTGCCAGGTTTTGGTGCCCGTGTGCCATCCACGTGGGATGGTGTCACATTGCATAACCATTGACAACATTTGTTGGGTGTAAACCACTCACTTTAAGGTCACATTTGACCATACTCAATGACTAACTTAGGGCTAGCTTTTCAAAAGTGGCTAGCACTTAAACATTCTCAGTGTGATGCTTTACAGGTAGATTTTTAAATAGCCAGGGGATATTACTTGCAACTGTTCTTCATAGACCTCAGTGCTCCTTGCTAATGAAGCTTAATGATGACAGGACTTCAAGGCTTTTGAGCAGAGAAAAGGTGTCCAGAGAAGAAAATACATAATGCATGAAATCACTGGAAATGTATAAAGTGAAGAATTTTCAAAGAATTATATTTTACCATTGTATTTTAAGTTGGCAGCATCCTTTACCCTAGGTTGTGGTAACAGTTTCACAGGTGAGAGCATGTGAAAGAACGTTTTTCATCAGTTATTCAGTTCTTTGTTTGGAATTTTATCCTGCCTCAAATAACCTATGTGCATTACCTGCTTTTATGCATTTCGGTGAGATCTTTTAAGTACTTTAGTTATATATGTTGATATTTAGGGGGGGGGGGATAAATGATATGTTATATCTAACACTCTTGTTTGTGCAATAAATGTAATCATGTAGGACAGTGATTTCTCAGACTTTTCTGCAGTGGACTTTCTGCTTCCACTAACCCAAATTCTAGCTCTAACCCTTTTCAGTCTGAAAAGGGAAATGATTACTTTGTCATACTCTCATTTCAGTTTGCATGAGGATTTTCCAGTAAAAAGTAGTTCCCCTTTGGGGGGGGGGGGGGCAGGGAGGCTTTGCTTAGTAGAATTCAATATATGCAACCGTGTTTGGGGGTTATATCGGCTGAAATAAACTCCTGAATCAAAACTTTGCATGATTTTTTAATAATCTGGAATTTCCCTCCAGATCACAGTTCCTAAACTGATTTAGCATGGGTATGTTATAACTAGTAATATATAAAGTTTTGGTTTTCACGTGTATTAAGATATTGGGGGTTTGATTTGAGGGGGAGGGTTCTTTTCACAAAAGGCAGCTAGTTGCATTGTAGAAGACGCCATGAATTTTAAGATGAGCCTTACTCTCTTAGTAAGCTAAAGACTCTCCTTCCCCACAAATGGGAGACAAGTAACAGCTACAGATTAAAAAATGGTGTAATGCCTTTCCTGTCGATACCGAATAATAATCTACAAAATGCAGTAGCGTTTCTGCAAGGCGGCATCTACAGAAATCGTGAGCTCTACCTGTGGGTAGGGGGGTTGCCAAGAAAGCTCTAGAATATAACTTAACTTTCAATAACTGACTCTTTCCTGGCTTTGCCCAAAGACTTTTTTAACAAAATAACTTGACGTCCTGTGAAAACACACTGGTTAAAGGGGTCGCTTGGGCAGCCTTCACAAGTGCACCGGAATGCTATGTGTGAAGAGTTTCAGTGAAGCTTTCTTCATCCCACCTTTAGGGCTGAAAAAGGTTTTAATTCTTCTTGTCTGTTTGATCCCAGTTTTCCATGTCAAAAAAAAAAAACAACCCAACCCTGGAGATCCCGCACGGGGGTCATAATATTCTTTTAGGAAGTGTCTATCAAGTGTTCAGTTAATAATCAGCAGATGACAGCTTGATATTTGGTAACTTCCCAACCAGGAGTCAGTTCTCCCAATGACTTTGGGCAACATGATTAGATGGGATGAAAGAAGAGGGTAAAGAATGGTGAAATTGATCTCACGTAGGCTGATCGAGAAGTGAAAGGATTGGAAGAACCTTCAGAAAAATTGGTGTGTGCATCTGCATTAAGATAACACAATAATAATAATAAATGGCAAAGTGAGGATACGCACCTGCGTGGTCAGATGGTCTCTTTGAGACACCTGGTAGGGCCTGAATTAATGGGACCAGAATCTGGCAGAGTAAGTGGACTTGTGGCATAAAGCTGGCAGGATGGTCTTTGAGCAGCCTCTCCCACTTATTTGCTAGTATTAGGGAGGGCCACGATGAAACTTTTCTACGGATATCTAAGACTAAACATCAACAGCAAAATGTGAATTACCCCCAAGATATTGGTGTATTGAAGTGACTTTCCCTTTGTCATAGAGAATTTGCTCACAAGAAAGAATACCACTTTATTCCTTACATTTATAAAAGGAAGGCAGAGAACTGTATCCTGAGTTTCTGCTATTTGGTTCTCCCTTAGGATAGACAAATTCAGGGTGCTGGAGATAAATTCCTTTTCTCATACAACAATCCTGCACGTAGCATTGTAGAGTCTCAGTCTTGAGATATGCCAGCTTCTTTCTGAGCAGGAAAAGTTATGGCACACTGATGCATGGTGATGATAAAAGGCTTCTTCCTGAGGACACAGCTCTCTCCTAGGGCTGCAGGCATGCTCCTCCTGGCCCCCGTGGAGCGTGGGTAGTGCCACGCACCGCTGAAAGCAAACACCGCCCTTTGCCCCATCCAGCAGATAATTCAATAGGAAATCAATGAATATTCAAGAATTCCTTCCCCTGTGGTACCTGTCAACTTGTGTCTATTTATTACTGATAACAGACAAGTGGTTTACTGTACCCCAGTACATGACTGAATTATTTTTCAGCTTCCTTCTCAATATTTTTCAATACAGAGCTGTGAAAAATTCATAGAAATAGGCACTGGAGGATTTAAGTCACATTTTAACTGGGTGGCTGAAAAAGAAACAGTAACTAGTCTATTGAGGAAAAGTAAATTTCTGGAGCACAAAATACACTGAAAATCAAAGGCGTATCATTCAGAAGTCCCTGTTAAACTTACGGGTTATTATCTTTCCTTGACGGTGGACTTTGTCTTTTCTTAAGAGGCTCCTCTTTAATGATTACTCTTTCCTCAGAAAGACATGCTCATTTATCTATGCAAAGATCATTATAACCCAGTAATGTGGGGTACTGGACGTATTGCTTATAGTTTCAAAATAGATTATTCCCCGGGGACATGGAGTCCTCCCTGCGGGCGCGTCAGGACACCGGGCAGGGGCTGCGGCCGGTGGTAGAGTCTCATCCCATCCGTCTGCTTCCGTCTACTTTATTTTGCAGCTTGGGATGCAAAGTTTGCAGAGTTGCTTGCAAACCCAGTTGCACGCTTTGTGAGCGTGGCCGTTTGGGCTGTACAGAGGTGGGTTTTTATTGCATACCTGCTTAAGGAGAAAAATGCACGGTTAGCACTGAGAATTGGATTCTCTTCTACAAAGACAGTGAGCTGGGGAGCTGCAGGAGAAGAAAGCGCTAATCTGAAACACTGGATTTCCAATAGTCCTATTTTAAAAAAAAAAAAAGCTTAACATCATCTGTCAGTTGGCATATACCCCTCCTAGCCTGTAGTGCTGTGGAGGAGGGTCCCTCTCTACTGTGTGGGTGCAGTTTCCCAAGGACCCGAGCCATCCTCACAGCTCCCTGGCTGCCTCTCCCGTGGGCTCCTCCATGGGGCCACACCAGCCACCCGGCGTGCGGGGCAGCAGCCTGGCTTCACTCCTTCAGCTCCTTTATTCTTGTAGATAGGAAAAATAGCACATAGGAAAGTAGTTTGCTACTTATCTACCCAGGGTAATGATTCATTTTCCAGGAATGGCACAGATATGATATAGAAAGATGTTTTTATCCAAATATCAGTCAAAACAAATGATCAGATATTGCGGTCGAGACCATAAGCTGCGTAGCCCCTGCAATAGCTCCTGTAACAGATAGGAGCTGGGTGGAGGTGCTGAGATGGCTGGTGCTGACCTGGTTGCAAAACAGAACGTGAGATGGCTGGTGCTGACCTGGTTGCAAACCAGAACACGTCAGAAAGGCTGCCATACTCTTGGTGTGGACACCGAGGAGATAAGACTGTCCCTTGGATCATCTCTATTTTCCACTTAGACACTGTGGTACATACTCCTCAAAAGGTGGGGCTGGGGAACATCCCATCCTCTTTTGGAGCACTCCCCAGTTATCACATTGGGATGCTTTACCTGTGACGTGTCTCATACTTGCTCCGTTCTGATGTCCAGCCACTGCTGCAAGTCCCCAGGTTTCAGGGGAAGCTTCCAGAATCAGATTTCCTTTTTTTTTTTTCCCCTGGTTTTGCCAATGGAAGTGTCTGTGTGAGAGAGAGGGAGCACACACAAGGGTGAGCATGGCAGAGAAGGGAAGGAGATGGACTGATGGAAGGCAGGGCAAGGCTGTGCTGGGGAAATTCATACTCCATCGGCTATTTCAGATTCTTGCAGGGAAGAGCAGAGTATTAATAATATAAGAAAACGTAACTTGTTTCTGTTTGGCTGGCAGGTGGAACTAGCTTTGCAAACTAAGGCAGCTAAGCTGGGTTTTTCATTTCAGTAGCTGAACAAGTTTTACTACCTGTTGAGAGAGGGATGTATGGACTGACAGAAGGACGAGCCATCTTGATCCCAGCATATCTCATCAAAAGGCAGCAATCAAGGACTGAACAAAATAGCAGTGTTACATTCTAGTTTGTTTTAAAATGAGGATAAGGTACAGCAAAAGTAAGGCACCTTATATGCTGATTAAAAAGCACTTCAGGAAGTATCTAGTAGCTGGGAAGCAAAGAGGGAGCTGAGATCTCACTGCAGGTGATTTAAGGATAAAGAAGCACAGACTACACTTCAAAAGGATGAAAAAGTAATGTGTGCTTTACTATTTCCGTGCCATTAAAAGCTCCAGAAACCAAAGTCATCTGTGTTGGTCTTCAGTTGTTAATAAGTAGTAGAAATACTGCCTCAACACTGCAAGAAGCATTTGGGAACAGTTTCACAGCAAGCTTAGGGATAGAAAGTTGATGTATACTGAACAGGATCGCTGTTAATGGTCCTTACAGGAGGCCTGTGCTGTTCATGGACAGCTTTAATGAGCATCCCTGCTTACAATAAAGCTGAGGATCACAACCCTTCACTTACCCGCATGTTACCCTACTAAAGGGGATGGGGAAATCCAGAAACTCCCTGAGAAATGAAGCTGTTTAACACTAAATTGGTCTGGCGTCTTTCTCCGGAGTAGAGGTTTCATGGACTCCAGTGCCCAATGGACTTGTGTTATAAAAAGTAGCTTTTCCCACATCATAGAAAACCCAAATCAAAGGAAGGCCTTTTTTAGTAGGACTTGGAGATCAATCATCTTTAATAATTCTTTTTTATTGATTGATTTATTTATTGAATTGCTTTCACTTTTCTTTCTTAATATACTTCAAAGGGATCTCTCCATCCTGTTTTGCCTATAAAATTTCACTCTCCTTACGTACTCACAACCTTATCTAGATATAGATTACAGTGCAATATTACCACACTGCAAAAAGGTTTCCTGTGTTTTTCTGCAAATAGCTTCTCTTGAACTGTTTAACTACTGAGATATTGCTTGTTATCATTGTACTCCCCAAATTATTATCCATTCTTTTTTTTTACTAGCTTAAAATAATTTAAAATATTCAAAGATAAAGAGCTAGTTATAGTTAAAATAATTCAGCAAAAATTTTAAATAAATAAATAGAAATTTGCCTGCGACTATATAATACATTTCTCTTGAAAGTGTCGGGTGGAAGAACTGGCCTGCTCTTGTCTTGCCTCTAACAGGCGTGCGGTGGGGCATGGGGTGAAGAGGAAAGGAGCGGGGTTGTGGCTTTTCTGTAGGTCTTTGCCCTGATGGACGTTCTCTCCTTTTTTGCATCTGAAGGCCCAAAGCTCTTACTGCTTTGCTAAAGTGTCTTAATTTAAATTCAGGTACATGAGCTTTTGTATGGACCTTTACTTGGGCTATTTTTAAGGCTGTAGAAAGCTTCTCTTCTTATCCTTCCCTGAAGGGCCAAAAAGCAGAGAGAGGGGGGAAAACTCCTGGAGGGTACCAAAAAATAATATGACAGAAAGTGAGCGTTAGGAATTAGAAAAAAATTATTTGGTTTAATGGAAAACAGACTTTACCCCTAGACAGCAGATAGTAGGGGAGTTGACATACAGTGCCACGTTAGCCTGTTTTTGTAAGAGCTGAGCGTGTGCTCTGCACCTCATGTGAAGCTGGACGTGTGATGTGCTGCCACAGTAATTGCTTTGAAATCGGGCAAAGGGACGTCATAACAGCATGAATAGCTGTAAAAAAGTCTCTGGAATTTGCTTATGCGAACAGTTACTCCTACATCTGTTCGTTCTTTTTGATAAATTGCTCAGCTTTTTATGTGCTGTTGACTCCAGTGTAGCAGGGACACTTTTGTTTTACTTGCCTTGGGAAACCAGAGATGTCACTCGGGGATAACTTAAGGAAAGGTGTGCCCTGCTTATCTGGGGGCAGAGGGTGCAGACGAGGGGAACAGATTGTAGTTTGGACGCAGACTCCAGAGAGATTCTCTGAACAGGTATCACAAGGACTCCAGCTCCCAGCAGGACCGGGTGGTCTTGGCAGGATAAGCCAGAGAAATATCTCAGGGTCGCGCCAACTATTGTAAACCACAATGAAGGAAACAAAACCTCAGCAGGAGGCGCACATCAACAGCCCCTTTTATTTCCTTTAAAAGTATATAAATAACAGCTCCCCGCTCAGAAGTGAGCGTCTTCCTGATGCCCATGAGAAGCATTTGCAGGGTACTGGGACTGTGCCCGCAGCCCACGGGCGCGGCACGTGGCGTCAGCAGGGGTTTGGCTTGGGATCTCCAAATCCCACCAGTGGGGTTTGGGCTGGGATCACACACTACGTGAAAAATCCTAACTTAAATTAAAGCCAGTTACAGCCAAAATTAGGGCTCCATTCTCCGTTTGCTGAGCTGCTGCTAACTTCTCTGCTTGCTGCCTACTGAAGCTTTTCTCTCACGGTTAATGGGAAAATAATTGTGTTGGTGCCTAGGTGGCAGCTTAAATCACAGAGGTTTTGCTTCATCATTTAGGCAGTGTAAGTTTCTTGTACGTTGGCAAATGTCCCAAATATCGTATTGTGTGTGACTGGGTCTGTATCTTATTATATAAAACGTGATTGCCTCCTGGTTACCTGGTTCCCCTCCTTCCATTTTGTGCCTTTGTGTGTGCACGTGTGGGTACGTATGTACAAAAGTATATATGTATGTTCGTGAATTAGAGGGGCCATGAAGATTTGGTGTGTGGTGGTTCTTCCATTCATCATGTTCGTTTTGGTTTGGATTTTTTTTTTTCTTTTCTGATACATCAGCATACTTTGGGGAGGTTCTTAGTGTAAGCTGCAGGGAGCTGAATGTTATTTTTATTCAGTCTGAGTCATTTATTCATTTGAAAATTTGACTCTGAGTACACATGTTGAACAGTTTTGGAAAGCTAACCGCAGAAGTTAAGCAGGGAAAAGAAAAATATTATGATAGTAGAATGTGGTCTATGAATGGTAGTAAATTAGACATTGAAATTAAGGACATTGGAAATAAACTTAGGATCAGCAATAAATTCTGGATCTGGATGTTTGCTATATATGAAGGCCTACGGTGGAAAACCTGCAGTTTTAAATGCAGAATATATTGCTCAGGAGAGATGAGTTTTCCTCCTCACGTGACACACGGAGCATTTTAAACACATCCTTTGAGAAGAAAAACTTCTCCTTTATCTTATTTTATGTAAATGAAAACAGGACATCTCTCTATTGCATCTTTGCTCTATGGTACCTTGATGGACAAGCAGCTGAAAAATTAGAAGTGAAATAAATCTTGCCTGTCTATTGCAGGTTGAGAATAGATCAATTACTTTGCTTCTATTTTATGTTCCTCTTGAATCTGTGACAGGGTAACTGAAAAATTCAGGGTAAGTCGCTTGCTGTCGGGAGTCTGATAACTTCACTGCTGAAGAATTTTGGATGTGGGGATGACAGGAGTTGTTTTTCAGCCTTCTGGTCTTCTTTCTTCTTCTCCCTCTTGTACATACAGCACCCAGCACAGAGTAGCAGTACACAGAATTTTTGGATAATGTTTACCACTGTCATTTGGGTTTTTCCCTGCTTGTTTCAAAGTCTGGTTGTTTTGGTTTGGGGTTTTTTTGCTTTGTGTTTTTCCTTTGTTTTTTTAATTAACATTTTTGTTGTTTTATTTTCGGTGGTGTTTTGCCCTGCAACATCTGTGGAACAGTAACTCTCTACTGCTTTCTATTTGGAGGAGCGAAGGGAAGAACAAAAGAGAGGCAGCTGTCCTTTTTTATTTTATTTTTCAAATAGGGTTTGTCTGCGGGTGAAAACTTGGAAACAGGACTTCCGATCCGATGCCTCGCTCCTGCCGACTGGCTGCATGGCTCTGGATTAGTAATTCAGTCTTTTATCTTCCTTTTCCACAGGAAAATAAAAAAGACCAGATGCTTAACTTGAGACGTAGAAAAAGGCATGACTAATCAGCCTTTTAACCAGTAGCCAAAGGTTACTGCATCTAGTGGTGCTGCATGGGGAAACACTTTCAGATGGCTCCAGATCCCACTCGCAATTGCAAAAGTATCTGTATCGCTGTATCGCTACTCCTTTTCCCAGCTCCACCAGAAGATTTCGACAGGCGTTTGGAGTTACGACCTGAATACTCTTTACAGGCTGTAAATCTTTGATTTATAACTGTAAGACAAGCTGTAGGACACTTTGTTCTCAAAACGTTATCTAATCTGGTAATTTAATTATGCTAATACAAATGAGCAGTCACAGAAGTGCTGTTCCTCTTGACCACCGCAGCGTGCGTTAAACATTTGTGAATTCATTTTGCAATGTACATAGTTCCTTATCATTTTTCTCCAGGAGGCTTGGTGACTAGGCACAGCTCCATAACACAGAAACAGCTGATAACTGACGTCTCTGGAGGAGAAACCAGATAGGAATAATCTGGAAATGATAATATAGAAATTGGAACATAGCTATATTGAAGGCTTGGACTGATACTGGTTTAAAACAAGTGGCTGGGAATGAGTCAGTTTTTTCCCTTTGGGACTATGAATGAAATTTGTAAGGCAGGGTTTTATCTGCTTTTATGTTGATCTGATGGAGACTTAGGCAGTGTGATTAAGCATCTTGCTTACAACTGAGTAGTAGAAAAAGTAGTAGTAAAACTATCACTCTTGCACTTCGCTTTCATATTTACATCACAACTTTCTTAGGAGTTGGCTAATTTAGAAGAAAAGACATAAGGACTGTATATAATTTATTGAGTAAAGACCTTTATAATTGGGGTAAAACATCTACACCAACACCATTTTGCTGTTTGTGTTCCAGTGACTATTGTTTCTGGGCTTTGTGGGGGTACAGCTTAAAAGCAACGCAGAGTATGAAAAGGCACTGTGCTGCTGAGCAGCATCTTTGAAAGGCAAGCCATGGTTCATGTGTTGAGCTTTATTTTTGGTGTAAGAGCATGGTTTGATTCTGAAGGTGAACGTCCTACGTTAGCAATGATTTGGTGGTATGAATTAGAAGTTTTAATTGCTCTATTTTCCAGATCAAGGCAAGTAATTACCAGTTGCATGGAAACGAGAAGTCCATTTTAGCAGTCTTGATGTAATGAATAAGTTCATACGTGCTCAAGTGCATGTATATGTTTTGCTCCTCATTTGTGCTTAATTTAAATGAATGTTAACAGCATTGAGATATGTAGCCATTGGAAAATGTATTCCAAATACTTAAAATTTGCAACTTGCGCTATGGTTTGGGTTTTTTTTTTCCCCGGTCACATTTCTCCTGAACACTGTTTGATTTTTGTTTTGCTTTACCCAAAGACTTGTATTGAATCTCAGCTACAGTTAAACCTTAGGGAAAAATACACGTATCGGTCATCTTTAACATTCACGGGCTATGACAGTAATGTCCCAGGAACAAAGCGTGTAGGGAATATCAGAGACTTTGGAAGGGACTACCCTGTGTGTGTGTGTGTACATGCATGCTCGGTAAACAGCCTGTATAAATTTATCTGGTACGCGCTGCTATAATTTACTATGTTGGTATACCAAATACAGCAGCTTATGTATATAGCTGCAAGGCCATGCACACCTGGACCTATAGTGCTCGGTAGCTGCTGTTGTACACAAGAGATTGCTTCTGTATTGTTTAGGGGTTTTTTTCTTCTCCATGTTCCGCTACAAAGCTGTGATATTCTGAACGATTACACTGCAGACAGAGTAGTTGCTCCAAGGTGAAGCTTGGGAGGAACCAACCCAAGATCCTGGCAAGAAAGCTGGGGCAGGGGGCAGAAGAGGGTTTGCTCTTGGCTCTTACAACCTCATGACAAGGTGGAGGGACTAGACCAGAAACCAGAAGCCTCCTTGTTGGTGCACCTCTTTAAAACTGTATAAGCAGGTTGTGGTAGCTGAATTCCTATATTATTTCTAGTTTTTACTAGATGAGAGAACTACTCCAGCTCATATTTTACTGTCTAGTATCTATTCACCTTTTATTTATCTTCCATAGCAATACAGTCAGGCTCTCTTCCTCCTCCTAAATCGGAGCCCACGCTTGCTCTGAATGCAGACAAAACTTCCTCTTCCTACACTGAAGATGCCTGTTACTTAAATAGCAAAATTTAAGCTAGGAAAAAATATACTTTTTAGTTTCATAGATTAAAGTGACTCCTTTTGGACAACCCAAGTATTTTTCTATACAATTAATTGAAGTACAGCTGGTCATCCTATGGTTTGGGGGTTTGGGTTGGATTTTTAGGGGGGGCGGGGAGGAGGAGGAGTTGTTTTTAAGGATCAATACGCAGTGGCATCAGGGGGATTGGGGAGGGGGAGGCTCTGTCACTTGCTCCTCAAAGTGAGTGTATACGGTCCTTGAGGCTTTCCAATACTTCAGGCTCTAGACAGCCTTGAAAAATGTGCAACCAGCTGCAAAAAGTGTTATTGTGATGGGACTTTCCAAAAATTCAGAGTCGCAGGGTGAATGTTATACACAAGGAAGTGGAGCTGAAGGATCATTTTATCTGAGTGAAATACAAACCTTTATGGAAGGTGACAAGAAGACTGTAAAATGGAGGAGTAAAATCATTGCCTTAAAAAAATGGGGCTTCACTCCCATTTCTTCTGTTGATGAAATGCAAAACTCACTCCCGTAGTTTCTTGGCACATTCAATCTCTCTCTCTATTTTCAGTGAGATTACCTTCAAGGTATAATATTTCATAAGTGATGTTGTGGCAGGGACTCAGCCTCCAAAAATCTTAATTTCTTGTCTTTTCGGACTCCCACATAAGTGGAAATGGAGAAAAATGACCATAGGTAAGGAGAGGGTTGCACTTACGTTAGACTGGATGTAGCCAGCTCAGCTGCCAAGGGGGACTCGGATGGACAGAGGGTCCCTACTCCCACAAGAGCCTTAAATCAAGGTCAGCCCTCTGCATATACATATGCAAGGATAATGATGTGTCTGGTTTTGTAATTCTCTGGTGGTGTGTTCATCAAGATCTGGCATTTTATTTCATCTTTTAAACTTGTACAAAATGTAGGAGACATGCATAATGGGTTCTTCAGTTCATGTCCTGGAACGTCAAAATTCAACACGTATTTTATTCTACTTGAAAGTTAATCAGTGGGTTATTAAATGAGTCTTACTTAGTTTAATGAATAAATAAATAAATAATTTCAAGTTTAGAATTATATCAAATGTTAAAATATAACCTCATTACCACACACTTTACATAAAGGTATTAACAAAGTCCAGCAGGAATCGAGAGGGAGTAAGTGTCAAAGGGGTCTCAGAAGTGAGTATAATTCAGGGGTTTTAAGACTGAAAAGTAGTTTAAAAACTGCTGACAAGTTCAAAACTGCTTATGAACACAACTAAAGAAGCTCTGGCAGAGCTGATCTGTTGAATTCATTAGACCTCCACCCGCTTCCGCCAACTTTGCATCTACCGTTTCTGCCTTATTGTTGTTTCTTGTCTGTTTATTTTAAGAAAAACCTGTAAACCCCACTGAAATCAGGTGGAGTCTTTACATGGCCACAGGTAGGCCTCAGATCCCATCTCAGCATGCCTGAGCAAGAAATGGTATTCTAAATTATTAAAACAAAGCAATCTGCAGGTCTGACTTAATCCACCCTGTTATTGTTCTATCTACAACTTTCATATCAGTAGTGAAATTAGTGTGTCGTTGGCTGTTATCAGAAGTAGAGAAGGAAACTAGAGCCTCCACCGTCCCTTGCTCAGAAGATTTCACACAAAACCCCCTGAAATTCTTTCTCAAGGAACTCAGTAGTGTCCTTGATCCTGCAAAACTATTTCCATACGGGATCCCTTGTGATGGTGAGGGTGCATATGTAATTTTTGTGAATATACATCACTTGCGTAAACCCATTTGTAAGGCAAAACAGAAGGTGGGTCAAGGCAAGAGCAGATCCCTGAGGGGCTGTGATTAAAATCCCGTACAGGGTAGAGTATGGAAAAAAAGACTGCTTGGGTGCTTATAAAATTTACAGGGTCTGGGTCTAGGTGTTTTTTCTTTTGGGAGGTTAATAAGTTTTAGGGCAATATCACTATAAAAGGAACAGTTGTGACCTATAAGGCAAAACAGAAGGTGGGTCAAGGCAAGAGCAGATCCCTGAGGGGCTGTGATTAAAATCCCGTACAGGGTAGAGTATGGAAAAAAAGACTGCTTGGGTGCTTATAAAATTTACAGGGTCTGGGTCTAGGTGTTTTTTCTTTTGGGAGGTTAATAAGTTTTAGGGCAATATCACTATAAAAGGAACAGTTGTGACCTATACTTTATGAAACTACTTTATATACCTTTCTCTGGGATTCTTTTAAATCACTGCTGTTTCTTTAAAACTCTGAGTATTGCAGATGGTGTTGTCAGGGTCATCATAAATAACTAAAGCTGGAAAGTGTGCACGTGTGTATGTGTGTAAGGTGCCCTGCCAGGCAAGTTGCAAAATGTTTCTTGGTGAGCACTTGGTGGTTTACAATTAAAAAAAAAAGAAAAAAAAGGGGGGTGGTGGTGATGGAGGGACAAAATGGAAATACTTTGTTATACACTACTGCAGGCAATATCTGGTATTAATGTAGTTGCAAAGCATAATGTCTCCTGAGAAATCTTCAGTGAAAGCTTTTGAAAAATGTTCGTATGTGACTACAGCAAGCCTCAGGTTCTATGTTGATACACATCTCTCCAAACTGATTCCAGATACAAAGTCATTGCCCAGGGAAAGCAAACTGGATGAACTGATTGTGTCAGTCAATTTTCAAGCAAAGGGAGTGCCTCCACGTGACAGGTCTATCTGTCGTTAATGACTGGCAGGGACACGGAAAATATAGAGCATTTAATCATAAACATGTCCCATGTTATTGCTGAAGGTCGTCAATATGATCTGTGATCTTAGTGCTTTAAAAAATATGAGATGTAGAAAACACTTCAAGAGAAATTTTGTTGGGCAGATGTCTTTCCTAAGTAATCAGACAGCTGTTGGTGTGTCAGGTAGATGCAGATAGGCAAAATTTCAAAATATCATACTTTCATCAGAGTATCCTTTATTCTGCAGGCCATAGGATGTTTGTGGCTCTGGGATTCATATTCTTTAAGGGTTGCAAGATGCCTAACTCCGATAGATATGAATGCTGAAATCTGCTATTCTTTAATGTCTTTGGCCAAGGTACCTAAAACTCACTGTTAGAGGTTGATCATTTAGATGTCAGAATTGGATTCCTCACTTGCAGCCCACTTACTGAAATGGTTTCATCATTTTCATTATTAATATCAACATGGGGCTAAAAGAAATAGAAGCTGACTTTTTTTAGTAGTGCCATGTAGACGCACATAATATAAAAAGATGTCTTCCCGTGCTAGTCTAAACAGTTCATAATTCTTGCTTTTTCCAAAAGCAGTCCTAGCTATAACACTTCTTGCATGTGAACTGCTTGACTGAAAGAAGTCCAAATGTAAACTTTGTGGGTTTTTTTTCTTTTCTAATTTAATGTGCAAGGTAACATACTGCAAATGTTAGCTTTGAAATTATAAGAAAGAATGCATTGCTCTTCAACTTCCAAGGTGCTCATGCAAATCTATTACATGAAATTTTGTATCAAGAATGTTGTCATCTTAAGAACTAATCCAACTCAAACAAGATGCATTCACGCACAGGAAATCTGACTGGGTGGTCATAGCTGTTCATGATGGTCTTGTTATTTACGTATTTATCTTCTTCATTACGATACTTAAACTGTTTCTGTTATGGCTGTAGCAAGGAATTTGCAAATCTTAGCAAACGTTGCATGCAGCTATTCTTCAATGCTTCCAGTTTCTGCACCAGAAACTAGGAGTCTCACAAATACATGGAAGATCTTAGGGAACTCTGCAACAGGCTGAAGCCTTCTCTTGACACACACCCAGAAATCGTGCCACAGAAAATGGGAGCTATCCCTTATACTGTGAAGAAAATGCTCAGCCCCTTGCAGCATCGTGCCATAACGTGCAGAAGTCATTCTTCATGCTCCAGATGGTCCTGGCTGCATGTGTCATCTTCAGGTACAGCAACATAAATTCATTTTTCTGTCCTCTGTTCTAACAACTCCTTGGGCAGACAAAATAACCCAGCAGGAAATAAGACACCATGCTGAAAAATTGTCTGCATTTTACAGTCCTCCGTCTGGAAAATAAATCAGGTACAAAGAAAAACAGTAAATCAGGAACAGTGGGGACTTTAAAAAATGAAGTTAATATTAATTTAGTTAGGAGAGTAAAGTACAGAAATGATCTTTCCTTCTCCATTAATTTTTTCTGCAGTCTATTAAATGACTTTTTTTTTTCAACTCCCATCCCTTCACTCCTCATCTGGAAAACAGAAAATCAAAAGAAACAGGAAAAAATATTACCACAGAGCTGGGAGGTCTTAGCATAGGGATTGTGTTACCTGTTTTTCCAATTACATGAACCCCTTGTGTATGTGTGCTGATGCAGATACACGTGTGTGCCTTCGGTTTAGAAGCAGATCACTTTTTCAATAGTCTAGCCATTTGTGTTACTGTTCTCAATCTGTCCGAGTCCTGCAGATGAGAGCTGGAAATATAGTTTGTTCCTGCACACCAGGGCTTTGATTCTCCTGCTGCAGTAGACAAGTAAATCCTATTAAGGTTGATGGAGATTTATTGATGTCTTGTTGGGGGGGAAATTTGGGTTCCTGCTCATTATGTGGGCCTTAAAGAAGGGTTGAAGGTTGGACTTCATGTGCGAGGAGGACTACAGAGATTATTTTAGTTTCCTATGTACAAAAGGTAAACTTCATTATAGTAGTCCCAATTCTTGTTTGTTCAAAAGCTTGTTGAACAGCCCCTCTTGACTGCTGTCACATTAAAGCAGCCTGGGTAAAGCCTTTGTTTTCTTTTAAAGGAGAAGATGGAGCAATGTGCTCTGTTTTCTCAAGAGGGATTGGAAATGTCAGCTGATGCTTTGCAACACAGATTAAATAAATCTAAATTATTATTGCAGATTAGAAGCAATGCTGTCCTGCGTTAAAAGCAACATAATATTTATAAAGAAGGTTCATAATATATTTATAAAACTGGTGCTGTCGAAATAGATCAGCCAGGAGAGAATTTTATCCTGTAGGTGCTTCTTATAGCCATATCACTCAACTCATTTAACTTTCTGGTCCAAGTTTTACTAAATCTGAAACAATAAACTGAAATCTTTTTTTCCCCTCCTCAAAAGTAATAACAACTGAGCCTATGAGACATAAGTAGTTTGTGCTTTTAATGGCTTCCAAGCCCCTGATCTCACTTCAGGAGTGATTTTTTGCTGCCCTTCCCCTGGGGAACACCAGGGCACCCACAGCCACATGCTTCTTGGAAGCACAAAGCACTGCCCCAGCTCACTGGGGACAGCAGATTCTCGATAATTTTCACTGGTTAAGCTGGTTTGAAGTCCCCAAAGAGCAATGTGCTAAATTCACAGTGTTTTAAATAAGTAAATGAAGTTGAGCAGTGGTGGTTTAATTAAAACTTGGGACATTGCGTTCACTGCAAAAATGTCTTATGCCACTGGAATTGCTCGTGTTTAGCAGCAGCAGCTCCTGCATGTGTCTGGAGAACAGGATAACCTCAGAAAAAAATGAGGGGAGGGACGAATCTTGGATAATCAGCAACTTTACAAGTATATTCATCGTGGGTTTTGAAAGGAGATGGAGAAGGAAAAATTTGGAGGTAATGAAACCCAACAAACTTTCCCAGTTCACATGAGGTTTCAGGACATTTAGATGGCTCTAAATGTGGTACCAATATTTCAATAATTGCTGGGGAGTGGAGGGCCAGTTTGAAACACTTCAAACCATCAATTTAACATCTGTATCTTGTAAAAAGAATGGGAATAATACTTAGGGCAAATCAAAAGAGTACATATGTTGTAGTAATAGTGTAGCAGAAGACAAATGTACCTTAGGAAAGAAAAGTTTAGTGCTGTTTCGTTTGAATTGGTACACGCACTGTGATACAGAAGTGTTATAATTAATATTGCATTTCAAGATGAGTCCAATAAGATTTCAGCATGAGAGACTTTCCGTAGTGTGAACAGCAGATTAGGGACAGAGTGACACAGAACTAAACCACAGCTGTCTCTTGTTCTAGCCTAGGTGGTGACATCCCCATTCCCTTGGAAATTCACCCTTTAGTCATTAATGGCAAAATTGCTGTGATTATTAGTTCAGATTAGAAAGCGTATTGTGATGAGAATATGCTGTGATCTTTCTGTACTCTCAATTTTAAAAATTAACAAGTTCTACTCTACTAGCTTGTTTTTAAATAAAAGAGTAACTGTAGGCACAAACATTTGCTTGTAGCTAGTTTAGCATTGCAAGAGTTGTGGTTTGTGCTATCATAACTAATTACATTAACTAAATGGGAAACATCTGCTTCATCATCACATGGCCTCCACCATACATCAAGAACATGTGAGTTGCTGTGAATATTATCATGCCACCAGCTTTATCCAAACCCTTTTCCAAACCACTTCGGCAGAATTGCAAATATTGTATGGCTTGGAAAATAACAACAGCTCGAAGGTCCACGAACAACCACATTTTTCTGAGACTGACTGTGAAATACTGTATTCCTCTACCTTTTGTGAGGATTATAATGCATTGCAGGGAGAGCTGGACCAGCAATATTTGTTGTTCTAACAGGAGAGAGGGTTGGCCGAAGGAGCGTCACTAGGTGTCACTAGCGCTGACCTGCTGAAGGAAGCTGGAGAGGTGGTTTCGTTTCCCAGTCCACCTTTTCTCTCTCATATACATTTCGACGATACACGGATATCTGGTTTTCACCATCCTTCTGTGGGGCCTCGACTAAAGAGGGCCTTTATCTCCTCTTGGATCTTTCAGAGTTATTGCCAAACACGATTTTAATAAATCACTTTTCTTGCCTTAGCAGACTTGGACGATAGAGCCTCCGTGGCACAATACTCTGAACATATGTGTAGTACTCCTACAAGCTTGTTCACAGCCGGTCCAGATTTCGGTTCTATGTATAGTGCCTTGGATCTGGAGCAAGGGAATACTGTCGGGGCTTGGGCAGCATTTGGTCCTAATTCAAAAATAATTCAAGCTGTATTTAAATGCTTACTTGGAATATCTCGCTGCTTGGAGATTTTATGTTGGCAGTCGCATGAGTTATCTAAATTGTAGAATCATGGAAAAAGTGTATTCTTATTGAAAACTTGCTCATTTTATTGTAAACTGGCTAAAACCCAGAATACACTGGCTATGAGATGAACTTGTTCAAAATGGAAAGATATTTCCAGTTAACTTTTTATGGGGATTAATTTTTAATTTCCAATATTATTTTTTTTATTTCCAAAATTGGTTCTGTCCTTCAGCTGTTGTTGTTCACTGCCTCTTTGTTGCTGATCACAGCTGTTCACATATATGACTTCAGCTAGCATTTCTTTATTGATCATTACCAGACTCCCTCTCTGTTTTGGAGCTGGCTTCTGTTCAGGCTGAAATCTCAGTTTGTCTCAGATATTTCCCCACACCTAGAAATTGGTCTAAATTGACTATGACAAAACATGGGCTCTAAAATCTTCCATTCCCAAAACAGTCTCTGCTCCTGTATGCTTCTCTCCTTCCTTGTGAACTCCAAGGACTTCAGAAATGCCGTCTGGACCTCTTTGACACTTCTGCTAAAGTAATACTGGAAGGACTGTTTCCCTGGCTGATGCTGTACATCGCTGTAAGTCTAAGAGGATGTCACCAGCTATTTTATATGAAATACCTGTCTCTACTGCTTCAGGCCTGTCCTGTGTCTTTGTTGTTGACTGCTGCTGTTTTGCCAAAAGGATGGAAAGATGCTGTTTCCTACACAGGGCTGAAATGTCTCATAGGAACTTGCAAGGAAACCTTTGGCCGTTGGACTCCGTGTCCAGCAGCCATGGCTGTTGTGACAGTTGGGGGGGCAGGAAATCAACCACGGACAGGCAGATGGTGTGTTGTGATCATTGATCGCCTCTGAATTTTCTGACTCTTGCCTTGTATTCTCCTATCTATTCCTTGCATTTACCTGTTGCCTTGTTCCTAGACAGTAAGAGATGTGACATGGAACACACTATTGATTACTTATGTGCTCAGTGTGCAGCATTATAAGGCTGGAGCCTGTAGGACTTGTTAAGATATAATAATGGTAATCTGCTTTGGCTGAACTGAAGGTAAGAGAATACAACATCTATACAGACACATAATGAAGATGGAGGAGTTGAGTTCTCCATCCAGTGGGAAGACCTACAGAAATGATATGTATGTTTATAGATGTTAAAAATTATTCAGTAAGCTGTATGTCAGAAAGAAAACCAGGAAGGGATCTAAAATGACCTTATTGTGTCTAAGAAAGAATTTGATAAAAGTGTTGGGATTTGATAATGCAAATATTTGCTCATTGAAGTTAAACACTTTGCTTTTAAATGGAAAATTAGCAAGGACAAATATTTTTAATCTAACGGTAAAGCAGGTGATCCTGATTTGCGATTCTGTCAAAAACAGTAAGCAAAGTCAAATACCAAATATGTCCGACTATATATCCCATCTATATATCTATAGATGTATATAGGTATACATACAGGTAATATTATGCCCTACACATTGAAGGTTATATCCTGGGCACCTTAACCAGTTCCTAAGTAATAGCACAAGAAACGAATTCATTTCAGTGACTAACTAAAACTGAATGCAGCTGGCAGATTCCTCAAAACAGCAGCAAGTGTTAGCCAGCAGCAAAGAGGAGGCACAATTTATCCCAGCCAAGCGTTTATGGTAGAAATTACAGTTAGTTTTCTCTTCTCTGATGCAAACTCCTACAGCCTTTGACAGAGTTAATGGGAAAACATTCCTCTTGAACGTTGTCAGATGGAGCACTTTCCAGCATGTCTGAGCATTGATTTCCCCGAGGTAAACAAAAGGAACCCAGTTTTGGGATCTGAAAAGTTTTAGATTGATGGTGGTATTTGGAAATTAAGTGGTGGGGGGCGGGAGGGTGTCCCCCGTGCCCTTCCACTTCCCGCTGCAGTGACAGCTGCTTTGGCAATGAAAAATCTTGGGATCTTGTTTCCAGGCAAATGAGATGTTGATGACTAAAGTAATCTGGAAGTATCCAGAGAGTTTATAATACGGAATATAGTGAGAAACATATTCATAATGTTGAAGAAACTATCCTAAATTGCCTGATGGTGGAGAATCTATTCCAGTTGGACAGGTTTCTGGAGTTCCTCAATTAGTCTTGAGAATACTCTTAAAGCATTTTTTGGAAATATGATCATAACTAGCACAAGCTAGTGAAGGACTTTGTCTGGAGGAGTCTCATTCACAGAGGCAGGTTGCCTTAGTAGTTATGCGCTGATGATCTACATGAGGGCTGATTCAGAGATTCTTGGTGCTGGGGATGACATCTGAATTTTTTGCCATCAGGTCAAGTTAAATAAGAGTAATAGAGAGCTGTCAGTGACAGCAGCCACATGCGCTGCATTTACCGTGCCAGAGCACGGCGTGTTTGCCTGCGATGGCAGGGATGCAGATGGGCTGTTTGAGCAGCATGCGCTGTCAGATGGGGAGATGTCCAAATCCGAACAGGACAGCCTGCGGTGGCTGCTGCTGCCCTAGACCTGGACCCTTCCCTATCCCCTGGGGGTGTGAAGGGCACCACGTGTGTGGGAGGAGAGGAGGAGATGGAAGAGGGAGAGGGGTGGTGGGTGACCACTGAGGAGAAAGCAGCAGCATCCCCCTTTCCTAGTGCTGTCCCTGAGCCCCAGCTTCTTGCTTCAGGAGTTACCTCTGTGCCCTCCAATCCAGAGATCTCTGCGGCTTTCCCATCCCTGGAGTTGTTTCATTTAAGTCAGGACTCAGGCCCACTCATAAGAAAATAGAGAACATACATTTCTCATCTATTTCTCTACCTGCTGTACTGGTCTCTAGATAGATTAGGCTTCTAATCACCTGTTCTGTCACATCGGCGTATATATTTACGATAAACAGTCATAGGTTATCTCTTGTGTTGTAATATGTTCGACTTTCTTGGAAAAAAATGTAAGAATAAAATAAATTAAAAAAAAAAAAACCACAAAAACCGAACCCCAACAAACTTTTTTTTAAAAAATAAAAAAAAAAAAACCACAAAAACCGAACCCCAACTAACCAAAAAACCCCAGCTGCTTCAATAAACCATATAACAGCTCTCAGTCCAGGGAACGGCAGCTCCAAGGTCTGGCATGTTTTGCACGTATGAGTATTCACTTCAGAAGCGACAGGTAATGTGAATATCGAACCTGAACAGCCAGGGGTGCTAGGCAAATGCTTGCAGTAGATATTTTAGGTGCTCATTTGTAATGAGCAGTGGGAGGTTTTGTTGTCTTTAATCTCATAACCTCTCAGTCTGATGTTCCGGGCTCAGAGCACCCTGTTCCCTGTTCTCATACTTCTCTTGTAGTCTAGCAAACCAGCAGCCAGCTCCGCTATTTCTTCATCTGTGAAATGGAATAAACATTTTGATCTGCAGAAATGTTTTTAATTTCTAGTTTCAAAGCCACAGATTTTTCCCAAGATGGTAAGAAGCTCAGCCGGTTCAGCACATTATTAGGCGTTTGTCAAATGCTTCTTAGGTTTCAAAAACTGGTTGCAGTGCTACGTTGGGAAATAAAGACAGCATGTTCTGTGTTCTCTTACTCCATTTCTGCTGTACAAGGGATTTTACAGAGTATGTGCTTTTATTTAAGCTCCTGCCTATAACACTGCAATGGCAACCAATGAGTTGATGGTTGAATTCAAGACTTAGCCTCCTGGCTGCAGTCCTCTGAAGAAGGGAATAGCATTCCCCACAGTTCACTGGAGCAGATCCTAAAGCAGAACTTCTTCCCAGTGAGATCAAAATATTAAAAAAACTTATGGAATAAAAAATTCTAAATATTGTTAAGGCTGTGATTGTACCTAGGCTGTTTTTGTGGCCACTGTGTGCTCTGGCATTTTTTCACTCTTGCAGTACCTATTGTCTGCCAGTAGATTTTGCTTGTCTACAGCCCTTCAGGAGAAGCCCCAGTCGGCTGAGTCGTCATGGGTAGGTTTCAGTAGATATCTCATTCTCTGCCCTCAGGGAGCTTCTGAGCAGTTATCTAGTAACAAACAGATGGCTTTATTAGTAAATACGACACAACATTAGAGAGGACAGTCCTAAATAAAAACAAGTAAATAAAAGTTTAAACAAACAAAACCCCCCACTGACATTATGTGGTGGTTTCTAAAGGCAGGCTCCAACATACTGCTCTACCAGATCTGGTGAGACTGATGACAGTCACTAATCTCTGCTTGTGTCATGGCTGCATTAATCACTGTCACCCTAAGATACAGCCCTAATCCCTAGTAATCAGACTCAACCTGAGAGAATATCAAATACCTCCAAGTATATGTTTGCAAGTAGGTCAGGAGGAGACATTATGATCTTGATATGAAGGTAAAGTTCATCTTAAATTTTTGTCCAGGTGGTATTAAACCGCTGAACTCGATGGATGACACTGTTCTTGCAGAAGTGCGTACTTTGCAGAACTGGATCTTGAGTCAAAGCCAGGTCCTGCATGCGCACACATGTACGGCTTCCATGGAGTGGAAGTTAAAATTTTTCCAATGTACCTGTTTAAATTATGAGGTGACTTTCCGTTTTCAGATTGATCAGGCCACATATTAATTATGGTTTACTGCAAATGAGTGGAGTATTAGGTCCTTAACAGCTAAGTCATTTGAAATGAAATGTTGGTGACGCGTACCCTGCGGTCACAGAAACATGAGCGTAGATTTAATTTCCACGTCTGTGAAAGGCCCATAAACCCTTTTGAAAGGTTTGTTAGGCAGCTTCCAGTAAAGAACGGCAGATTTTTCTCTTGTGATCTTCAAAATTCTGAAAAGTAACTGTATGTATGTAACCTCTAAAATGTATTGTATGTAAACATACACACACGCGCTCTGCAGTTCTCTGGCAACACTAGAAATGCTTTGGTCTATGTAGCTGGTTTTATTTCTAATTTCTTGAATAATGTTATTTTCTACTGATCCATCCAAGAGGTTCTATTAAGCTGCTCTTTCCTCAGCTCGTATGATGCGACATACATATCCTCTCACTAGCAGGCTGCTTGGACACCAGTTCAGAGCAGCCAAGAAACAGCTGGAGGGGGCAAGTGGAAGCATGTGATTTTCTCATATTTATCTTGGCATTTTAAAGCAGTCTGAGCTCTTTCAGACTTGAGTATTCATTAATACCAAAGAGAGGAAATAAGTCATTTATGTTAAAATAGAGAATGAATGCAGAAATAAATATTTTTGGCTAACTGTAAATTTAGCATAGCTGGGAGACTTGTATAGGTTGAACAGAAGACCATTAACAGGAAGGGAAATTTCTACACATCGTACTATCTACCAAGTCTTTGAAAGCAAAACATCACTAGAATAAAAAAGCAGTTACTTCACTTCTAAATTCTTATCCTTTCAGTCTGTTACTGCCATCTTATTAGAAAAGGTTTCAAAAAATAAGTCCGCAAAAAAAATTTGCAAAAAAATTAGACCTGCAAAAGTTTCCCCCTCCCTCCACCATGGTCCAAGCCATTTTCTGTTCCTTGTTCATGATCAACTGGCATGAATGAGCCATAGGAATGTGTTCAGAAGGCACATACAGCCTTGAGTATCCTATGGAAAAAATTTCTTCTGTCATCGCGTCGAGAGGGAAGTGGCTCTGACGCTGACGGCTGTTACCAAATGGCCTCTTCTCACTCCACTCCTCTCCCTTTCTCATGGGGAAAGTTGGGGAGTATGGGACAAATCGCTTCAACCACAGGCGGGACTGGCCCCTCCAAGGAGGCGGCAGAGGGGTTTTCTGAACTCTGAATTTGTGAATGGAAAGGTCTGTAATTACTGGTCTCCAAATGGAAAACACGGCTGAGCTACCCCAACCTGTGCGTGACCACCATGCCTGCCCCGTTCAGATCTGGACCCGCTTGGAGAATAAAAAGATCAAGTGTTCCTCAGCTTTGCATCTCAGCCCTTTGCCGTACCTCTCTAGCTCATGACAGCCACCTACTTTAGTGATGCCAGAGCATGTCCTTGAGGCTATTTATTTCTTAGCTAGGGGAAAGCTACTGCATGAGATTGTAATGCTCCTGAATGCACCAGTATCTGGGTGATAGCTGCTTGCTGTGGACCAACACATGTGCACCTGGGCTGGGGCAATGGAGGGGTCCTTCTGGGGACATAAATCCCCTTTTTGGTACAGTGGGCAAATTTGGTAGCCTGACTGCTGCCAGTTACGCTGTGGGGCTTTTAGGTGCATTGGGGTGTTTGCTGGAGTAACACTGTTGAGTTAAAACCATGTTTTCTCTATGGAGGGGACAGTCCTGTGCCTAGTGGCACTGCCCTGGAGCAGCCTGGCGTTCGGGGCTGACGTGGGATTTAGCACAGGTCCACAAGCCGCCGACCCTTCGTGACAATGCCTGGTGCAAACCGATTACCTGGTTGACCCAAGCAAAGACAGTTTAGGACTTGGGAGACGATTAACGGTTTGGAGAGAAGAACATAGCCTGGCTCTGCCTTGCCAGAGCTTTCAGCCTCTCCTGCGGCACAGCAGTTTAGGTTGAGTGAGTTTTGGGGATTTTCTGGCTGACAGCAGGACGGGACTTGCACCATTTGCCATTGCTGCCTATGTCAAATTGCTTTGGTCTAGCTGATTGCTCTGTGCAAGTGTAGCAACTTCTTTTTTCTTAGTTAAATACTTGTGATTTTTTTTTTTTAGTTTACACTTTGATTCTAGTTTTATCAGTAAATAACATTAGAGGTCTTTGTTCAAGCAAATGCACACTGATAGCTGTAAAGTAAGTCTCTGAGAAAGGACCGTGTAAAGAAAGAGCAAGAAGCAGCTTCTAAATCCTCATGTTTAATATTACTGTTTCTTTTTTGAATTGCCTGTTATTGTAACAGACTGACTCCTGCAGATTTTTAGTTTACAAGCTAGCTTGAAAATCATAAGTAGTTCATGCTATTAAAACGCACTCAAACAATATCTCCTAGTTTTATGTCTGAAAGACTTGCAATTCCAACAGTCAAAAAATATTTAATTTACTATAACTTAAAAGCAGCTTCAAGTTACTAATAATTACATCCATATGTTTTTGCATGTTAGGATGGTGAATATATGGGCTAGCAATAATATCTCAGTTGCTGAATACATCAATCTGAAAAAGTTCATCTGGAGATTTTTTTAATGAACAATCATTTCTATTGTTTCTTATTCTATGATTAAAATTGCTAGTATTTTAAATATATGAGTTGGGGCTCCTAAATCCTAAGATTTTTATTTTTAAAAATAAATATTTTTAAATGTTTTTAAAAATGTGTAAATGTTTAAAAAAAAAAAAAATCATCTTTAAGTTGCCATTTCCACTGTGAAGAGGGTGGGAAATACATAAGTGGCTCCAGTTTCCAGGGTTTAAGAACACAACAGGAGTATCACAGTGCTTGTAGTAAAAATCTGTTGGTGCCAACACTGGTTTGTTTTTAAGTTTAAAATGCCTAGTTTAATCGATTACTAAATGTCTGAAAAGAATGGAGGCAGGGGGTAGGTCTTTTCTCTTACCTATTCCAGTGGTGCCTCAAAGAAATCAGTGTGTGGCTCTGTGTATCTCTGTCCTTGCCTGGGGGCAGGTTCCAGCCTGGTGGAAGGGATGCCCCTTGCCTAAGGTGGGGCTTGGGGACCGGTAGCACCCGGCCGCAGCCTTTGGCTTGCCAGGGGGCCCTGGGGCTAGTGTTACAAGGAGGAGTCGGGTACATTTACCTCCAAGTACAGAATGAATTATATTTCATGTTTATAATAATAATTTCTTCAAGGCTTATATTTAATAGAGATGTCTTCTGCTCTGAACAGAGATACGATACCAGGGTGCTACCATAAAACCTCTTCTAGACAAGATAAATTATAGTATGGAATTTCATTAGCATATTAGGCTGAAATTAAGTCACAAGTGCCACAGTAAATAAAAGCAGGTACGATAAGCTTGATAAAAATCAGAGCCTTCCATTATCTCCCAAGTTTTCTTCAGTACATTGTGTCTTTATTGCAGCAGAAAGAGGCTCAGTTCATTTCTTATCACTTTCAGGAAATGCCAATAAGCTGGTTACTCAGCCTATAGCACTAAATATGATAATGCATGAATTAAAGTTCACTCAAAGGTAATCCTTAATGAACTCAATATACAATAAAAACCTGGATTGCTCCTCTACTAAGTACAGGAGGGAACTTCATATTGTTTTTTATTTTCAGGTGAAGGTTTCTGTCAGGCTGATTCCCTTAAAACAGGCAGAAGACCATGATCTTGCATTTAACATCTTCAGTCATTTCCATATTGGCTTGTGGAAAGCCCCTGGAGGCTCCCTTAATGAAAGGAACTGCAAGATGTCTATCAAGCTTTCTGAAAAGTGTCTATTGATACTTAGATACCCCAAACCATTGAGTCTACAACTTTTTAACCTTTCTAGTGGGATAACCTAGCCCAGACACTGCTGTTTCTGATATTCAAGTCCGTCCCACCACATGACACTGTAGTCATAGGCTTGTTCAGCTAGCTTGGGTTTCTCCATGTGGTAATAATTTGTTGTACTGATTTTTCTAATTCTTCCAAAGAGTTCAAGAAAGAATCTGTTTTCTCCAGAAGAAAGTCAAAATTAGCAATTGATGTTCACTTCCTTGCCACTTTTCTGGTAATTGCTCAGAGCCCAAATGATTGTCCGCTTGCTGTTCAATGCCAAGTCCCGTTGAATCCTGCTGTGTTTATATAAACCCTGAAGGACAAAGATGAACATTTGGCATATGTAATTGCAGTTTTAAAAACACATTACAAACCTAAATGGAAATCATCAATCTTTTTTCCTTCAGAAGGAGGTAATATCCACTGAAAATGGAAATCTAAATTTGCCAGAGTTTCCAATCTTGGAAAAATTACAGGTTCCTGTTAAAACTTTTCCAATTTGCATAACACCTTTAATTTTTCTACATATTCAGCTTCAGATAAAATTCAAATCACTGAGTCTTGAAAGGGCCCCCCTAAACAAGTGATTTCTACCCATAGTATTATCTGACAACATCATCAGCAGTTAAGTTGGCCAAGTCAATGTTTACCAGATGTTCGTTGCACTGACACTTGCCAAAATATGTCCTGTAATTGAGACTTTTTCCTCAGCTTACAGCTTTTCCTGCTGTTCCCAGATTGCTTCCAACAGTCAAAAGGGGGATGCTACAGAAAAGCCAGCAGGACCATTATTTACGCAGGAGCCTGATAAGCTAGAAAGAAGATATCAGAGTAGGTTTCTTAACAGGAATAGAGATGTAAATAACAAAAAAACATTTTAGCTGTTATCAGGGGAAAAAAAGCAAAAGAAAACTTTGATTTACTTGTTTTACTTGTGATCAATTTTTATGTGATTGCTTTCCCATATTTGGAAGAGTTGAGTCTTGAAGGGTTTGGAAAGTGATATGAGCTCATCATATGAAAAATATTGTTTGATTTCCACTGTGATCTGGATAGATATCTGGTATGTTTTCTCTGTGGTTTATTCATCC
The DNA here is from genome assembly GCF_000699145.1 of Aptenodytes forsteri. Classification (NCBI taxonomy): domain Eukaryota; kingdom Metazoa; phylum Chordata; class Aves; order Sphenisciformes; family Spheniscidae; genus Aptenodytes; species Aptenodytes forsteri. The sequence continues at coordinate 13,002,393 of NW_008796218.1, read as the reverse complement.
TCTCTACAATGTTTTCCTCTCCCTTTTAAGAAGAAAGTGAAGACAGAAGAGCACACAGTAATGCACATACAATAACAGGTGAAGGCAGGCTGGTGTACCAGAGAAACTTATCTTTTAGACAGACTCTGAATGAAACTGGCTTGATTGAACAAGAAGACACTAAAGCATGGCAGAAGTAAGAGGGAGATGAATAAAAGCTTTGGGGAAAACTAGGCAAGCTGTAGCTCGAGCAAGCCCTGCTTTTTGTTAAAAAATATGTAACTGGCTAAGTGTGAATTTAGAAACTGAGACTGGTGCTTCATTAGACCTGCAAAGGGGAACCCACTCCAGAGCACCAGCCCGTGGAGCTGGGTGAGGGAAGGGAACCAGCCCCTGGCCTGGGCCCGAGTCCTGGCGTGATGTCCTCTGCAGCGAAGTGAGGGAGGGAGGTAACTGTGGTGCAGATTTGACTACTGGGGAAAGGACAGTGCAGGGCATGTTGAAGCATCTCTGGAAAAGACTATTCCCCCCCCCCAAATAGCATGTAGATTGTTCCTTTAAAAAAACCAAAAAAAACACAAAAAACCCCAACAAAAAAAAACCCCTCCAAACCTCTTTAGTCATATGATACTTGTGTAGCTCTAAATATAAAAACATTTGTGCAAGGAAATTTCCTTGTACTTGTTTTGGAAGGTCGTCTGCTGCACAATGCCTTTTTCAAGAGTACGATGTGTTTTGCGCTCCATCTTTTTGTAAGGACAGGAGAGAAAAAAAAGATAGTTTTATAACTGCAAGGAAACTAGAATTTATCCTCAACCTTCTTCACAACATGGGATCAGAAATCACTCAAGCACAGATTAGCTGAAAAGGAATTAATTAAAGCTAAATTGCTCTGCATAGACTAATAAATAAAATAAATGGCCATCATCCCAGATGAAATACTCGGATAGGTATTTTGAAAAGTGCATCTACTTGGCATTTGCTGCTGTGCTGAAGCTCCAAAGGAGATTCATTACGTTGGACACAATGCTCAGTATCTCTTTAACTTTTTATTCTGATGATCGTAGATTAATCATGTTCAAAATGCAGAATTTCTCTTTCCTGAGACATGTTGGTGTTGTCCCTACTCAGGAAGAAAATTTGAACCATCATGGTTTTTTGTAAAGGGAAAGGTGCAAATTTTGGTTTTATGAAAGCCTGACTGAGCTTCATAGTGTTTTCTCAGAGCTGTAATTTAGCTGTGCTTTTGATGTCCACCTCTATACTCATGTTCAAGACTTTCTGAGCAAACTACATTTGCCATGGATCTTGTAAGAGACAACACCTATAGAAAATATTTCCTTCATAAAGAACATATTCTCATGAAAATTAGTTGGCCGGAGAAAATTCCTGCAGAAGTTGCCATTTGAGTAAAAGCAAGTAAACAAATGGGAAAATGACTATTTCTCTCAGCCATCTGTACAGACCACTATAAATAACACAGCTACCAATTTGCTACAGGTAGCAGGCTGTGTGTTAAAATTCACAGGTGTGGTTTCTGGTTAAGTTAAGAAGTGATTTTGTTGTTGTTGTGCCTACAGTTACTTGTATATGGATTTTTATCTGGAAAACCCGTAATAGTCTGAGCTACTCTCTGCATTAATTGTTCCAAAATAAAAGCAAAAACACACAAGCTTTTTCCTCGCTCTGAAAGTTTGCACTGCCTGACGTGAAACAGCGTCCACTCCAGAAGGTGAAAACTCTCTGTGTGTACTAGCAGGGGATGCTGAAGAGCAGATGAACTGAGATAAGCTGTGCTCCCCTGAAACTCGGTGGAAAATCTTTTGAAATAAGTAGGGAATAAGCCTATAAGCAATAGTGTTAAATTTAGTTCAGTACCCGCTTTCAGTAATTACCAGTGAGCTGTGGAGAAGATTAATGGAGGGTATAGTCTTACAGAATTGGGATGAAAGTACTCAAGTGAAGATACTTTAGTGTTGTTGTTATTATTATTATTAATTATTGTTATGATAGAAACTGAAATAAGAATTGATATTTTATTTGTCAAATATATTATTTTTTTTAGGAAGCCAAATAATTTGCAAGAGCTAATCATTTTAAGTGCCTAGGCTTATCTGATCAGATAAGCTATGAAAAATGCAGATACATCGGAAGAAATACGTCCTCAACTCCAGGTGATGAAATAATTTGTTTCTTAGACAGCCCATCTAAGTACATACTGGCTATTCCTCTTCTAGGCTTTTCTTGTCTCCTATTTGTTTAGCTGAGTAATATGAAATGTGCGCTTTTACTGTAAACTCAGTTTAGTTGCCTGAATTCAATGGGATGTGTGAGTGGGACATGTAGGTGCCTCTCATCCAGGGGCATGTATTTCCAGTGTCAAATATTCTACAAGCAAATTCATTTTTAGAGTAAAAAGATTACAAAGTGCTGATCGATCTATGCATTATCTTAAATCTATGCTGAAGAAATAGAAAATAAAATGAATAGAGACTCAATATGAATACACTGCAGAAAAACTCAAGATTAAACTAAATACTATTTTTCTCCCCTAAATCATTCCTCAAAGGAGGCTAAGTGAATGACTTCTATCTGGCGAACTTTCTGTACAGTAGGTTCTCCATGCAATTCTGACAGTGGTTTCACATCACTGATATGAAACTGGTTTTCCCCTCCAACTTTGTGTCCAGTTTAGCTACTGTGCAGTATATTGCCCAGACCTTGCAATGGCAAGGTCACAGTGAAGTTCATCTGAAAACAACATTCTGCTGCCTAACTTTTCTCCTGCTAAAGTTGCTTATTGGGCCAAATCACTTATCTTGAAATCTTTTATGCTAGGGAGGCCTTTATGGTGTCACAAGATTTCAAAATTTTCTTTCCTTTCTCAAATCTTTAACTATTTCTCCTCCTTTCTTTTATAATTTCAGTCTATAACTTCAGCTTATTCACTTTCAAATTACAGCATTGCTCTCTTTTGTGAAGTTAGATCATGCCTAAAAGAAGAAATTCCTGACTTTATAAAAAAAAAAAAACAAAAAAACACCCCCCTAAAATAAAAAACAAAACCACAAAATCAAAAAACAAACAAACCACAAATGAAAACTTTCCCCACCCGTTCCTGCTTCTTTGGAGCTGTATTGTATCCCATGACTGAACGTTTTTATTTCTGTTAAGTAACTGCTTGATTGCATCACACTGCATCCTCAGAGAAGAAAATAAGGATGTTGGTAAATGTCTCCCTTTGAAGCTGTTCCAAGTATGTGATTCTGGCTATTTTAGTTATGTAAGTTCTTTCTACCATCCCTCAGGCAATGTGATGATCAAAGACAAGCCAGAACGTCCCAAGAATTAATTTTGACTATTTTAAATACTAAAAAGCAGGAAAATTAAAAGCATGACAGAACAAAATCAATAAACAATTATTATTTCAGATACATTCTCTTTGGGAATGCCTATGAAAGGTCAGATCTGCCTGCAATATGTTAACATATCCATTCCTCAACTGATCTGCAGGTCCTGTTTCATGTATAGACCCGTTATGAAGTTGGGCAAGGGAAATTTTATTTCCTTCTAATTAGCCTTTTGTAATAAGAATAACCTTTGTAAGAATACAAATGAGAAAAAAAAAAAAAGAAATTCTTGTTCATTCCTATATGAGTAAAACCAGTATTTGTCAAAAGCTGCCCAAGGGGACACAACCATCAAATTAATTCCCTGTGCCTCTCTCTGCTTACCGAATGTTAACTCAAGCTTTATCTCCTGCAATACCCTCTAAGTGTTTCAGTATTTCACCGGAGGAACTGCTGATATTTCTCTACGCGGTGGAATTTCTGTTCCCTAAAACTCACTGCTAGGAGAAGTCGAGTCTAGTTGCCCTGGCCACGCTTTGCAATCTCATCTCACCGACACGTGTTGAAGGGAGGTTTGGTGAGGCAACTGGCCGGTCGGGGATGCGGGGGCTTGCATGTGGTCGCACCTTCTGTTCTCTGTTGGTTTTCTCGGCTGGGGGCTGCAGCGGGCAGGATCTTCCCTGCGAAACAGCAGGAGCAGGAGGACGAGGATTACTTGGGTTGGAGATTTCTACATCCGCACAGAAGGGAAACACTTTTTCCTCTCTGACTGGACTCTAACTTTGTTCTGGTTAACTATTCATTGATGCAGTTTCATAATAGGCTGGTCTTGGAAGTAGCTCAAGGGTTGGTTAAATGTATATTCAGCATATTTGCACTTTCCTTTGTTGTTGAGAAAATAACTATTTTATCTTTAATGTTTTAATTTTAACATCTTTTGGCATTTTCTTTTTTTAATTATCTATTTCCTGAGCTTAACTTCCTAAGTTAAAACTATGTTTAAATTAATCCATACAGACTTATATTTTATATGCCTGTGTTTCCAACTATAAAGTTAGAATAAGTTTTTTATATATATTTAATCTTCTCAAAGCATTTTTTAAACTTAACAGTAATTTAAGTAGTCATTATAATTTCCATTTTTAAAATACTTGGATGGAAAACTCGGTTTAACTTCGATGATGAGTGTGCTTATAAATTTCCAAAAAGGTTTTTAATTAATGTAAAAAAAAAAATTACATTTAGCTGCATAAAGCAACATAAAGGTGAAGCATCAAGTATTTTCTCTCAAAGCATTTTTTAAACTTAACAGTAATTTAAGTAGTCATTATAATTTCCATTTTTAAAATACTTGGATGGAAAACTCGGTTTAACTTCGATGATGAGTGTGCTTATAAATTTCCAAAAAGGTTTTTAATTAATGTAAAAAAAAAAATTACATTTAGCTGCATAAAGCAACATAAAGGTGAAGCATCAAGCATTTTCACATATTAACTTCACAATTCACATAACAAAAGCATCAGGTTATTGCATACAGTTTGTATGTAATACTTGCAAATATACATCTCCAAGAGAAACCACCAAAGTTGGTGTGAAAATGCGAGTTAAAAAGAAGCAAGACATTTGGTACAACATTTTCCAGTTAGAGTTTTTCTTCAAGTTCGAGTAGTTTACAGTGTTTATAAAAGAATCTACTTTTGATTTGACCATTCTTGGATTTGAAGTAGCCGCTTTTGATTGAAAAGGTGATACGAAAAATGTCTAAAGATAGATGTAGTTTAGTGAGACACAGTTTATGATTCTGATAACGTATCTCTGCTTTTCTTGGCACCCCTACTGTATACGTGGACACATATAGGTAATAGAGATAACAGAATATTATTGCATTTTTAAGAAGCTGGGACTCTCAACCAACCTTGAGTTTCATTTCAGAGATGCATATTCCCTCCCCGCCTAACTAGCATCTTGTTTAAAAGGATCTTATACTTTGAAGATAGGGTTTCAGTGTTGACCAAAACGTGGTTTTCCCACCTATGAAAGAACATGTGCTACTTGTAAATAGAAGAAGGGGAATCAAAAAAAGAACTTTGTATAAACCAAGGTTCTAATAGCCATTTTTAGAATATACACTTCCAAAAATCAAGTAAAAGAGAACAGCGAAGAAATTGAAGACAAATAGAAGCAATAAAATCCTGCTTTTCAAAGACGTCACAAACACAGTAGGGGATTACTGACGACAGTTGTTTATTTTTTTTCTCTCTTTCTTTTGGAGGCTTTAGACTTTTCCTGTGGCGTAAACAAAAAGGAAAATATTCCTGGAATATTTTCTATTTGTCTGGACATCTAATTTAGTAAAAAAGCAGCACTAAAGTATAGCTAAATTTGTCAAAGATCATAAACACAAGCAGTGATCTATTATAGCAATAAGTTATATGAATTTCATTATTAAACGTGTTGTTATTATAGCTACTGGGGTCAGGATTGATTTTGGAACAGAAACCATCCAAGAAAATTGACGCTTTCTTCTGAAAATAACGTACCTGGAATTTGAAATGACACAAAACTATTTATTGCCCCATCACCATGTTAATCTCATATTCAATAGTATTTTTTTTCGGTCGAAAATTATGATATACAATAAATTCTACCTGATTTAAATCTGACCACCACTCTTGAATAATGGCCAGAGAGCTTTTACTGCTGAATAGGAGTAGTTAGCTGAGCTCTTAGACAGCTTGTCTGTGCTCAAACCTAAGGCTCAGACATTACTTATGCTAATATATGGAATTTAGTAATTCGGGCTGAAAGGAAGTCAGAGGAATGCGACATTTATTTTATGTCACCTTTCCATTCCTGTAAAGAGGTAAAGCAGGTAGCGATTTAATGACATTTTTTGAAAAATAGTTTGAATAAATACTGTTACATGCAATGACAGTCTTTTTGTGCATATATGTAATCAACACTGACGGTTGGACTCGATGATCTTAGAGGTCCTTTCCAACCTCAATGATTCTATGATTCTATGATTCTATGATATGTAATCAACAATATTGTTTTCACGTCATTCAACAGTAGGACTCTTCCGAGTGGCTTTTTCAGACCCATCCTGCTATCTTAGAAGTTTGTCTATGTGTACATATGGATGTATATATTAAGTACAGGATGCATCTGTGCTCTGTTAGCACAGACCTGTGCATGTACTCTTCACGACTTTAATACTTTTTTTTGGTCCAGTAACGACGGCTTTAAACTTGCATCTGACTATAAACACGGTCTTAAAAATGCCAATGAATCAGAAACTAAGAAAGGTAGATTTTACATGGGTTCAGATTTTGGACTGATTTACACCCTAAACAACCAATTTATGGCTAAGTCAGGGAAGGACTTAGCTTTTGGAAAAGGAAGCCTGGAAATAAGTTTTCTTTGTTGTAAAATTGACGTTACTGAAATACATGAATATTGCCCATATCAGCATCATTCTTTTTGTATCTTATACATTTTATTCTCATTAAGGAACCAAAGCTTATGAGGGAAACAAAGTGATAGCTGTTTCGATTATTGGGAGACTCCTTGGTAGAAGCAAAGAACTTTGTTTCTTAACCTTGTGCCATAGCGTGCGCTTATGCGGTGAGCAAAGCAAAGCATCTTTCTACTTCAGGGAACTTAACTGGCTGTCAGATAGTGTAAATGCTAACTCAGGGTTGGAGAAAGGTCTTCTAGTTTTGGTTTTTTCATGTAGAAATATAGTGTTTTCTGAAGCACACCAGGCACGAGAACCTCTCGCCTTTGCCGTGCAGCACTACGTTTGTGGTTGCTGTTGCCTTCTGTCCTGTAACAGCCTGCCCTATAAATATGAATGAGCTATGGTAGAATATTGCATCTGAGTTCATAAGTAAAGATAATGCCATATAAAAGTTGTATAAAACAAAATCTACATGAAGACCTCTGCTTTAGATCTAGTCAGTGGAGAAAAATAGGCATTTCCTACGGAGTAATTCATCCCAATGCAGCATGTAAAAGAGATCAGAAGTAGAAGATACAGGAGGAGTACCCCAAGCACAAAATATTACTTCAGCTATGTAAAACTTGTTACCCATAACCAGTTAAAATAGGCTTAACTCATATGTCTTAATAAAATTACTTTAATAACGATTTAAGATCAGCTCAGACTGTATAACAGATGTCTTTTTTATTTCCTTTTACTCTTTTTTTCTAATTGTTGCACCTGATTTTTATAACTGTTATATACTACTTGCTTCAGGCTTTTGAAATAGCTTTTCCATTAATGGGATCTGACAAAACCCTAAAAAAAATTGCTCTAGTAACCATTAAGAACATGTTCTGTTAAGACCATTTAAATAAGGGAAAAGACGGCTGCTTAGTGAAAGGGCTGCCTGAAGAGGAATCTGTCACTAATATCCACACAGTACTTTATTGTATTTTGTTCATGATTAGGAGATACAATGTGGAATTCAGAGCACTTGGGGACCTCCTTAGGCTGCACCACACTCCTCTGCTATTTTGAGTTTGCATAGCATTCATCTCAGTGTGAAGGTTTAATCACCTGTCCCATAGGGATGCTACCATATGCATGTGTGTCTGTAGTGGTTCACACAGAGTTTTGAAATCTGGAAAATTCATCTTCTACTTAACTGTAGGCTTTAGCAGTCTAGTGTGACAATGAAAATAAGATACAGAGTGTGTGCAGGGAGATGTGACATCAGGTTTCAGAATGTGGCTCAGTCTTAGAGATTTTGCTGGCTGAGCAATGACCAAGCTTACTTTTATTTTTCTATAAAGAGATTGATTTTGAGCGTGTCCCATCAAACAAAAAATCAGTACATGGTACAAGCAACTTAGTAAACCTCTTCTAACATGCTGATTTCTCAAAAAGAGAAGTTAAATATATTTATGCAAGGGGCTAGGAGAATCGTAGCAATGGAAACACAGATGAAATGCAACCCTGTGTATCTGGACATTTATTCAATATTGTTGATCTAACTATTGTTATTGAATATCATCTAAGAAAACCCTGCAGGAATGATCCAAAATGTTCCGGTATATCATTTATGCAAAGATGTTTTCTTGGTAGACATATAGTTCACACCAAAGGGTATTTGAGAGATTTCCTAAGGCGAAAGGGATAATATGGAAGAAAACTGAATGCCAGGAAAAATTAACTCTTCTTGAAATCCTATACGTTATAGTGCTGTCTTCCAGTGTTTAAACCTGCATTTTCACTTAGCACGCTGCCGCTAACTAACCAGACAGCTGAATAGGTGGTTTGTCTTTGGCTTATGTGCAGCTTGAGCATCCAGGCTGGACTGCTAGTTAATGCCAAGTGAAACATTTTTTGCCTTTGACTGTGCCAAGTACTATTTGCACCCACCAGCACACTGGGACAGTGGTGCACAATTTGCCACTGTAGCAGTGACCTCTGAGAGCTTGGGTTAAGTTGGAGTCTGATGAAGTAAGCAATAATTAAACATGATTTTACTGAAGTGTTACTTGTTTGCTAGTTTGTACCTAAAAATGCTCATAAAGTCAGTATCAAAAACATGTTTGCCCTATGGACTCTAACTACTCTTACAAAGGTCTTTAGAAGACTTTAAGCAACATATAAATAATGTTAAAATTTATATATTATATATATGTATATATAAAAATGAAGTAAGCAATAATTAAACATGATTTTACTGAAGTGTTACTTGTTTGCTAGTTTGTACCTAAAAATGCTCATAAAGTCAGTATCAAAAACATGTTTGCCCTATGGACTCTAACTACTCTTACAAAGGTCTTTAGAAGACTTTAAGCAACATATAAATAATGTTAAAATTTATATATTATATATATGTATATATAAAACCTACACAAGATTCTCATTTTGAGTAATGCAGGGAGGGAAATCCACATGTCCTTTGTGCCTCCCTGTAAGGACACTGTACCCAGAGACCAGCAGTGAGGGGACTGCAGGCTGTTGACTTGACCTAACATTGAAAAACACAAATGCAACCATCACAATTCAGTGCACACCAAGTATGGGAGGACTTTCTTTTAAGGTATAGACAGGTAAATATTTTTACAGATTCAAATCTTGGTGGCAAAATGAAAGAAATCATGAAACTGGGAGAATTACAGATGTAAGCCGTTTCTCAGCATGCCCTCCTTTACTAGGAAACACAGAGGATAAGAATTCACATTTCTGATCACTTTTTTGCTGTTCCAATTGGGATTCTTTCTCTGAGTGTCATTATAATACCATTTCTTCTGGAAGCTTTGTTATGGTTTCATGAGCCTGCCTATGGGTTTCAGAGGTTCAAATTACTGTCAAAGTATGTACCAGCATATGCCGACATAACTTTAAAGAAGTCCATAATACAAGTATTAGTCACTAGTGTTGCTTATCAGAGCAAAATAAGCTCTCACATACACCTTTCCACAAGGATGCCAAGTCATTTTGTAAGGTATTTGCATCAACTGACCAGAGTCAACAGTAGTTTTCTTTCTCAGTTGGTGAATTAGTTGGTGCTGAAAGAAAAGAAAAAAAAAAATCATGTGAAAGTTTAAGAATTAGTTTACTGGTTCCTAATATATTTGCTGGAGAGTCCCTTTGGTCTCTTTTGATATCTCATGCAGTGCAGTACCCACCGTGCATTCATTTTGTGGCTTATCTGAGCATCCTGGACCCTTTTCTCATCTCTGTTACAAATTTCCTTCCCTGTATAGCTTATAAAGAGGGATCACTGTTTTTTTCCACCATGTCCAGTTGGTAACTATGATGTCAAGAAGCCTTCTACTGCCAGGCGTTCTCCTTCCTCTTGTAAGGTTCTACCGTGGCCATGCAGGTATTTTGGAGCTCTTTGTCAATGTGCTCATGTTTTGTAGCTCCTTTGCTTTTCAGAATTATACTCCTTCCAGTTTGTGGTATTTCTGTGCTATCCTTTAATGTAAGCACTCGGTTTACATGCTGCTAAAATTTTATCTTCTCTTTGGAAGAGCTCTTCAGCATCTGTCAGTCATTCTTTAGAACCAAATTAATTTGTTATTAATTTTCTGTGCGAAGAGTCCAGTTCCTTTTTGTCTGAGGCAAAGCCATGCAATGCAATGAAGCTTCGTATTTGGTTATCAGTTGAACCCTCTTACTTTTTGCGCTTTTTCCCTTCAAAAATGTACTGAAGCTCTTTACTATGATTTTTTGTGTGTGTGGCTCACATCAAGTGTATACCTGGAAATAATATAGAAAAGATCTATAGCAGATCTACATCTATTCCTTTTTCCTAGTAATCTAAGTTTAGCATTAGGACTCATTTTCTTACAACTCCTTGCATCGTTATTCAGAATGCTTATCATGACTACAGACTTTCTTCACTAGTTTATCTTATAGTTGAATCTGTTACTTGTACTCATGATATGAAAACTGCTCAGGGACTTGTATGACTGTCATTTGATTAGTTGTTAGATTATTAATAATTCATTCTGCTTATGCACTTGAATATCAGTGTCTGAGTTTCATAAATACCTCCAAAATTTTAAAAGCTATAAAAATAACTGGTCTGTAGGGAAGCTTTGTGAATGCTTTTTCCTAGCCTGTTATTTAGATATATCAAATCAAATTGGGAACTCATATTTCATCACCCGAGTTTGGAAATGGTGTGTATTAAAAATGTTTACATTGGTACTGAGGTAGAAGAGGAGCAGGTCTGCAGGGTGAGACAATGGGTGATGAGGACACAATGTCAAAAATGGTATGCGCTTCGCAGGGGATTTACTCGGTCCGCCTCTGAGTTCCGATATGGAGTTTGCCATACTAATAATTTACTTGTCTAGATAATTCTCTCGTTAAGATCCCCAGGGACTAATCGGGCATTAGTGCTGCTGCAGACTAGCATTATATGGTGTGGCTGAGGCACAGGGAGAGGAGGAGATGCCCCTGCTTGGGGCCAGGGCAGAGGGGAGTGCCTGCAGGGCTGCAAGGCTCCCAAAATCCTCTTATCCTGGGCAGCTGAAGTGAGGCTGGGGGTCCAGTCGGAGCATTAACGGGTGTCCGTGTGTTTGAGGGCTTTGGTGATACTTCAACTTGTTGCAGAGTTTCTGGGCATGCATCGTCCCGTGCAGCAACCCACAGCTGGGGTTATTCTGGCCGTTCCCAAACCCACCAAAACAGGCACATGGCTGCTTGGGCTGAGCACAACTGCTGTGTGGGAGACAGCTGCACGGCCTCCTAAAGGACTATAGCCTTCCCCCGCCCCCCCTTTTCATTATTTTCTGACCTGCAATAACTAAATAGTTCCGTCTTCTCAGTGCTATCTGGATAATGAATAACTGAATAACCTACGCTGTTCTTGCTGTGTATGATGCTGTTCTCCTCGTCTCCCGCTGCACTGCGTGCACGCCCACGTGTATACCTAAGCCTACTGCAAAATTTTTACTTGAGATTCCCACCAGCCAAAAAGCCTTACAGCCACTATTGCTAAGGAGCAATGACCTTTGGATAGTAGTCAATTTATCCTGACGGCTTGTAGTAATTAAAGTTTACATTTTGTTTTTCAGAAGGAAAAAATGAACACATTTTATATTAAAGATACAAATTAAATGACATGCCAAGTGTTACCTCCTGTCATAAAGTGTAAGTGTGCACATTCAGCAGTTTTTCCATCCCTGTATTGGAATGTCTTCACCTAAGGCAAATTGTTTCCACATACATCTATGTCAGTTTTACATTCATTCAGCCAGAGAAGTTTAGGTAATGAATTTTACAATATGTAGGTGAAAGGTAATACCTAAAATATCTGGAGCAGATTATTTTTTTTAAGACACACTGATGTGAATCTGGAGTTATCTTAATGTCCTAAACATCCATTGTATAGTAAATATTGTAATTAATTGTAGTTATAAGTAGCTGAAATTTACTCCAGCTTTTCCTATTCTTTTCCTTCAAACAGCAGTGTTCATAAATGTGGTTAAAATTCCACAGATTTTTTTTTTTCTCCCCCAAAGCATGGATTTCCCCTCTTCATTTTATGAAGAGTTTAGAACCAGATATTTTTCCTTTCAGCTCACCAAGGGATTAATAATATAAAACTTGGCAAGGAAACTGCCGTCTGCAAACTGGAGTGAATATTGCTTGATGTGATCCAGATATAACAGTTCCTTGTGCAAGCTGTACTTTTTGCAGCATAAAGAACATAGGAACGGTTTAGCGGTCTGTGCAAATAAAGAGGAAGCAACTTTAATTTGTAGGCATGAAGGAGGGTTTTTTTTGCCCCTGCTTTAGGCAAGGTATATTTAACACTGACAAAATAGGATTTAAAAATAGTTCCAGTTTGGAAAAAAAAAAAAATCCACTTGAAAGAATACAAGATTTGGGGTTGGTTGTTTGGGGTTTTTTTTGTTTGTTTTGTTTTTTTTTTCTGATGCCTTCCAAACTTATGTTTGCTCTGGACTGAGATGATTCAGATCTTGGTGGCTGCCATGCCTTTTTGAATGAAAATGAAGTTAGCAGTTTGGGACTATGCCTGCAGTGAAAGCACAACAGTAGCAGAGGAAATCTAGAGGTAGACGAGATCTAGAAGGATCCACCGCACCCCTTGCTTTATAAGTACTCTTGAGAGGGGAGCAGGGGGGGAAGCTGTCACCATGCTTTACATCAAAATGTTGTCAGTGTGAAGTGTGAGTTCAGAGCACAAGTTTGAGCTTCATCGTCTTCTGTGTCCCTGAAAATGCAGTCCTAAAATGGAGGCGTCGCTCCCTTGCACACACGCTCACGCTGCTCACAAGAAATATATGTCCTTGTAGCCGCAAACGCTTCCTCAGCTGGGGTATGCAAAAGGGTTGCCTATTAAACTGTTGTTAATCTACCGCCTTTTTAATCTAAATTTTGAACTTATTTTCCCTATACATACTAAATCAGCTTTCTGAGGCTTTTTTTTTTTTTTTGCATATACTGAAGTATCGGTACTTTCCTGTCTGTACAGCAATGATGTGCATGATCATTTGAATTTGATCCAAGGAGCTCAAGCCCTGTTTTATATATCATTCATTTGTACAAGCAAATATCTGCAAAATGTCTTTCTTCATCCTCAAGGCGGGGGAAATGGATCAGATACTTATGTATCCAGATACTCTGGATAAAGGCTTCGTTTTACATTTTTCTGGTGCTTAGCAGTCATTAATACGGGTGTATAAATTCATCTCATCACAGCAAACTGCTTATCTCGGAGTGCTTGAGTAGTGGATATGAGCCGCTATGCAGTGCAGTTGTGATCTCACCTCCAAAAGCTGACGTTAAATCACGGAAGATTTAAATAACGGAAGATGTGAGACTGCGTAAAAATGGTTTGATGCCTTTCCACGAGCACATTGCTCTAACGCCTTTGAACAGAAGCTGCCAGCCGTGTGTTTTACTAATAGAAACCAATCCTCTGAAATGCATTAGCTTGCTTGCCCAGCTAAGGACAATCTCCTTCATTCATGTGCACAATATAAATAAAAAAAAGAGCAGCACAAGGTAGTAAAATCAGCCAGACAAAAAACCAGAGGAGGCATGTTCCAGCTCTATCACTTAATAAAGCACAGATATCCAAAAATGAAGAAAGGGGGTGCACAAGATTTTTTTTACAGGCTTTGGAGAATTTTGCTGTAATTTGCCAACAGATTTTGTAGGTTTTATGTTCACAAACACTCATCTGTTCACCAAAACATGTATGCGCTTTGGCAACGGGTACATCACATGATACGCACCTCCCACTGAGGTTTTTGGGTGCTGTCTTTAATAAACGTTAACAGCAGCCGCATATAATGCTAACTGCTGCACTGCCGAAAAATTATAGACGTTATGGTATACTGTTATATACTTCAGTTACTTTTTTTCTACAAATAATTCAAATATATGCTTAATGTTGTAATAAAACAGAAACAAGAAATAGTCCTTGATTGCACTCTTAGAGAAATAAATGGGAGCATATTATTTAAGACCAAGCCCATAGATAATAGAACATTATAGGGATGTCATTCTTTGCTAAATACTAGAAGTTATTTTGAAATTTCTTTAATTCTCATTGATTATTATATACTACACATTACTGGAACTCACAGTACATAATTTCTTGATATCTCTTCCATTAAATGCTACAATAAAAACCATACTTCTTAAATTATACTTTCTCTCCTTTCACTGATCTGTTAAAATGTTAACATATTTTACAGGATGAAACAGATATTTTTTCTTTATTTATATAAAAAAGTAATATAGTATATCTAGTATAAAAACTATTATAGTATATATACAGTTTTATATATATAGTATGTATAGAGAGAGAGTGTGTGTGTGTGTGTATAGTTATTCCAAAACTTTGAGTTTTGAGAGACAACAGGATGTTTCTGTAGGTGTGTTTAACCATTTATACAGAAAAACTTTATAGTCTGGAAACCTCTTGAAGAGGATGTCAGAAGGAGATATTTTTTATTAAATTCTCTAGGCTTTTTCTGGCACTTATTTGAACTATTAGGATTTATTTTTTTTTTAAAGGAAAAATAGTAGTGTTGATTTTGGGCTAAACTTCCTCCAAATGCTATGTATAGTCACAAATTCAGCAAAGTATTTTAGCACATGTCCATGCCTATTTTCAATACCATTTCAACCAGCGTTTCACTTGGACCCCATATATTCCTTATGCAATTAGTATGCTCCGGCACCACAGTCTCGCACACATTCTTGTATCCATTTTGCCCTAATTATCCCTCTCCAAAAGGGAGTGCTCCACAGCACTGAACTGAATACTAATTCTTATGGCCACAGCATGAAGGAGGAGGGAAAAAAACATTCCAAGCAGCATGGGGGCCTAACTTTCCATCTCGGTGTCAGAGGGAGTGCTCTCCTACATAAACTTTAACATGCAAGTGTCTGTGTAACGCGTTTAAAATGCAGTTGTATTGAAAGTTGTTTGCAGAGGGGTAATACCTGCAAAGTTAGGCAGAAAGAGTTTGTTTACCAAATGCATTCTGCAGCCTTTACACCTCGCAATTCTTTCAAGCAGCTGCCTTTCCTCCTAAAGCATTTGCCTCTCTTGAATATTATTGTTTTCTTTCTTTGGCACTTAGGCTTCGTACTTGATTCATTTGTTGTTGTTCTTGTTATTTGCAAAAGTAGCCTCTTAAATTTTATCATCATCATAAGCAAAACAAATCATATACATTTCCATAACTTAAAACTGCCATGCTAATGCTCGTTTTTCACTCATTGCTTGCTTAGTTTTTTGATGGCATTTTGCACGCTCAGGCCCTTTTTAGCGAGTGGGGTGATAAACGTCCTGCGTGCTTGGGACAGTGGCCGGCTGAAAGCAATTTGGCAATAACCACCTAGTTGTGACTCCAGCTTAAAAACCCTACAAGAACTCTTTTTCACCCTTCGGTTCCATTGCTTTAAACAACACAGCACAAATACAAGGACTTGTAGTCACATCTGGCGCGATGGGCTTTTAATGCTGGCACCGTTAGAGGCACGTCAGCGACCATGGCTACAATGTGATCCTGCAAGGCCTTCCATGGCGGAAAGAAACAGATGCAGGCTGAAATCCCTATGTTATTCTCAATCTGTATTTTTGTTTAGTTACTTTTGCTGCAATAAATAGGGAAAATTTTCAGTGGTGGTGAACTTTACAGGTCCAACAGCAATGAAATCAAAGGTAATGTCTTAAACTACTCATGCAAAGCTCAGGATCACATTTTGCCAAGACTGTGAGGCTGTTTGTCTCATTAGAAAAATTACAATTGTGTAACTGAAGGAGGGTAATCGCACGTATAAATTTGCTTATATATGTGAAAAGTGGTTTGTGTTCACAGTTATAACCGTTCCTCAGGCATAAAACTCCACATGCTCTTTCATACTGAAATGGCTTTGCAAGCTGAGCTTTTTGCCATACTGATGCAAAGTTTGTGAATAATAATTAAAAACATACAAAAATCCATTTTATTTTCATTTACTAAATTATCTTCTATTCCCTTTTTGTGAGATTATATTGCTATATGTAGCACAGGGTATTTTTAATGGAATGACAAGTGTAAGACTTCATCACGCATTAGCACGAGTAAGCACGATATATAACTGCCTTCCTGCTTGTGTCAGGGGTGCTGAGGGTGATTAGAGCTTTACAAGAACGGGCCTGTGTGGAACCAAAACCTGCCTTTTTGTGCCTCCTTGTGTCATTTGAAAGAAGTCTAGCCGGCGTCAGAGAGGGGAGGTGATATCCATTGGTTCATATACATAAAAAATTGGATTTTGTCCTCCTGAACTGAAAAACTTGTGTTGGTTAAATCTCTCCTGCCTTCCCTCGTACCCAAACATGTAAAGTAGTATGGGCTGAAGGGAAGGACACTGCAGTCCAATGAATTCCTTCAGTGAGTTTAATGAGCTTTGAATTAGGTCCTGTGGCAACCGTAATGCGAATGGCAGCAGATCTTTTGTGATGCTCACTGTTTGGTAACAAAAATGCAGTTCACTTTGCGGTCAAAACACCAGACTGCAAACGAGTTTGCAACCTGGTTTGGATAATTTGGTAATTTTTCAGTTATTTATTTGTTCAAAAACTATATTTAAGAGCATGTGCCTAAGGGGTTTATTTAAAATAGGCTGTGTCTACGTTAGCGAGTAATATGGTGCAATAGATGAGCAGACTGAGGTGGTCAGCGCAAAGGCTCCTAGACCTACACCGTCAGCAATTTGTGTGTCAAGGCTTGCGCTGTTGCTCCTAACTAAAATGCTAATGCGAGTACAACCATGACAGAATTTTGATTGGATCCCCTTTAGAAACAAATGAAAAGGTTTTTATTTCAGAAGCACTTCCATCTTCCTTTTTTATTTGATAGAGAGCTCTTCACAAATGAAAGGAGCCAATTTAATTTGTATTATTTATTTTAATTTTATATTATTTACCAAGAAACTGAGCATCTTGAGTCTGGAATTGAATTTCTTTCAGGGTGGAAATGCCTAGTACATCGTGGGTCTAGCAGGAAACTAATAACAAAAAGTATTGATTATGATGGGAGAAATGTCCCCAGAGCATGTATGCATCGTTCTGCTCCCAGGGGTCACGTAGCTGGAACAGAGGTAACAGAAAAAGCAAAACCAGATGTTTTCTAAAATTATTAAAAAGCTCTGCTACTCTCCACTTCTTCATGCGTGCTCTCACAATCGCATTTCTTCTTAAAATCTCTGATACTTACACTTTTATGGGGACTGTATTAGCCTTCCTGATTATCACTTTTTCCTCCTTTGCATCAATCTGTTAAAAATTGCCACCAATTACATCTCCCTCCCTGCTACATGCACCGTGCCCCGTACCTCTGCAAACTTCTCTTTTATTAATATGCAAATTTAAACTCATCATTTTCCTGTCAGCTTAGTAAGACTGGTTTCTCACCCTCAAGACCTTTGGTAGATTTCTCAGCTGTGCCATTACAATAAGCATGACACAAATGGCTCTAAACCACTTCTCGCTTTCCCTGTCTTTGGGACCGCAGCAGTTAGTTTTGTTCGTAGGTGTTTGCTTGGCGTACCACAGGCACAGCTTTCCTCAGGCTTGTTGTGAGATCCTGAGGACAGTAGGATCTTTTGTGGCCTTGTTTCGTAGATCTGTGCTTTCCTACCTTTAAAATGGAGCACTTTGCTGGAAGTTATGAGGATGCACGGATTAAAGATATGCTCCAGTGCTGCCCGCGTAGGAGCCAAATAAGTGCACAAGTCCAGGGTAGCCCTTGGCTGCTCCAGGTTGTGTTGAGCATCACTTCTGCCTCTCCAGTGTGTCCTGGGTCTCTGGTCTGGAGCAGAAGTGGCTGGGCCAGTAGTATAGAAAGATATTGCACTTACTCTCCAGCGCCCAGTAGAGCTTCAGCTGCTATTTCACGGCAGATCAATGCCAAAGGGGCAGAGCAGGATCAGGCATCATCACCTCCTCGTACCACGGCTCATGCAGAGTGGTACTGTAGTCTCTGGACACAGAACATGCTCTAGTTTTATTTTTAATTTACAATCCTTAACATCTTTTGTGGGGGAGTAAGGATTCCCCTTTGTCTTCTTTTGAAGCCTTCACTTTAAAGCATTTTTTGCCCAAGAGCAACCTCAGACAAACCAGAGGAATGTGCTCTGTAAAGCCCAGCAGTTGCCCAACAAGTTGCCACTGCACAGCAATAACGAGACCTCGAGTTCAGAAACTCAGAAGTGAGTGTTTCCAGTTGCAGAATATTGCAGTCCTGGCACTTGGCCACCAGCCTGTGCTCGGGCTTTTTTCATTTGTGATGAACGTCAAAAGAATATGAGGATGTTTATTCCAGGGTTTTTTTCTGAGTGAGCAAGTCCTGCCTGTGGTGCTGCATTGAGGTTAAATACGTCTTTACTTTTTATTCTATAATTAGCGGAGAAGGGTTCTGGTAATAAAAGAGGGGAAAGAAGAAAGGACTGAGCAGTGCAGTGCTCACATGGATTAGAGGTTTACTTTGGCAAAGTTCGCGAGCATGACATGTACTTGCATCACAGGTGTTTTCCCAAAGCATCTCGGCTGCCTAGACAAGATGTAATGGCAGCAACTCATCTGTGTGCTCCCTCCTGCTGGAGTAGGGCCAACGTTTTGCTTAACCACAAAATAACTCATTCAGAAAAAAAGAAAAAAAAAACCCATGCTGCACTCTCAATTGTTTTCAATTACAAAAGTGATTCTTGGGACCAGGATTATTCTGATTTAGTCTGTCAGAGTTCATTCTGTCATCACAAAAAACATAATCCTGAAGCTCAAGTCCAAGGCAGAGAGAGAAGATCCAGGGTCTGCTCTGAGTTTCGAGCAAGTAACTTTTATCTTTAGCTTCTCCCTTACAGAATGACAGCTGATCTCCTGCCTCTCTCATCCTGTTTAGATCAGATCTGCTGGGAGTGTGACCTTCTGGGCCTGGGGATGTCTTTGATGGAGCCTGCTGTTGGCCGGTGTTCATATTGTTTGGGTCTGACTGACCACTTCAATAGCAATCGTCGATAGAAAGATTAACGAACAACGTGTAAAACTGAGGACGGTAATGGGAACTGAGGCTCACCACGTTGCTGTAAATATCTCTCAAATCCTTAAACGCAAATTTGTATGGAAACTTGTATCATGCTGGGAATACTATCTCTGATCTGTAGAAGAAATATCAATGTCCTGAGATAGTGTAGTGTAATAAGGTTGCCATATTTTAGCTGAAACAAGCACTTTTTGATTTGCTTGTTGCTCTGGAAGCTGGAAACAAAGTCAAACACTCTCCCTTGCTGTTGAATAGGACCATTTGTAAATGCCTGACACATTAGCGACTGCTTTCTGAATCTGTTCCAGAAATTACACCAATCAACAGTACATGCTTATGCATGAGAGTTTAATTTGATTAGTGCTGGTGAGCTGGTTTAGTGATGTTGGCACAGTTTATCAATTATTTGCAACTCATAATCTGATGTTGAAACAATCTTGCATGAGTATCAGCATGGTTATTTTCTGTGAAATTTTCACAGCTCAACATCTTTAATTAATACATGTTTACTGCCAAGTGAGAGATGGTTTGGGGCATAACCTTTTATGAAACAACGCAGGAAGTCACAACAGCTGTTAATAATCGAGACTGACAGACAGAAGGCTTTTGTAGAAAGTCAGTATTAATATTTTTAAGGGTTTTAATTTTTTTAATTATTATTATTATTATGCTGTGATCCTCGAAGAGGATATTAGACAACGAAAATTAATTACTATCACCAACTTTACTGTTTAGTATGTGTTCATATATAATAAACTCATCCAAATCATATAGAGAGCAAAGGCATGATTTAGCAGACGTTTACTTTAACACAGGCGTTCATGGCAGTTTATACAGGGGTGATGGGCAGTTGCTGACATAAGATGAAAGTTTTGATTTGCCCCATAGGAGCTTTGTTGTTGCAGGTTGGCTACACAATACAAACTCTGCCAGCAGCTATGTGCCGTGTCCTGTAAAGGGTCAAGGAGACCTTCATCGGGGATAATTATGCCGAGCTGCGCTACCCAGGGCTCTCTCACCACAGCAGAGCCGGGATGAATCCAGCCAAGTAACACCAGCAGATCTTGACCATGCTCTGTGGTCTATAAAAAGTCATTGGGAGTTCCCGTCCTCTGTTTTTAATGAACTTAGAAATCTGTACAATTAATTAGGACCTGAAACCGCAAATATATGTGAAATTTTACCCTGAGAAGTTGCCCTGCTGGCTTCAGGGGGATGGTTTCATTAGGAAAGATGATAGCAGTGCTTATGCTTATGTTATTAGGACCTTTAGCCTTTAATGAATAATGTATGGCAGCCCTGTAGTGATACTAAATTTCATGTCATTACTTGTTCAATGCATTATAGATAATACATAATTGCAGTGTCAAGGGGAAACAGTGGTTTGATATTAGTTTTAGCCCTTTGAATTCTGCCTTGCAACCCTAAAAAAGCAAGGTTTGTATGTAAGCAGGAGAATAAATGACAGACTGAAAACTCCTGCACTTACATGTTACAATAATGTTTTGTATGTTCCTGGGGAACTAGCAGGTCAGTAACTTGCCCGTGCCGTATCTTACAGAACCTAAATGACACTGATAGAAGTGCTGCTTGTGCAAGATGAGCTTGAAGAAGGGTACATTCAAAAGAAAGGGATCTCTAGGGCTGATCAGGCAGCACAACTTTGTCTTGAAATTGAAAGATAAAAGAAAAAGAAAGGATGGCACATAAGCATGTGTTTCACTTTAAAGTGACAAAGAGCAGCAACTCAGTACCAAGAAACTGTAATAAATTCTCCTGCAATGTTACAGAGTGTCAGTCAAAAGCATCTAGGAGGACAAGGCAGCTGTGGGAGCTCTTCTCACTAGATATGAAACAACTGAAGAGCTGGCAACGTAAGGTCTGTGTGTAGTCATCAGCTTAGCTGCTGCTGGGGAAATATCCTCTATGCTTTGGCATCTGGCCCCTGAGGTTGGTTGCTGGCCAAGTGTAAGACAATTTACCACTGGAGTGAGGCTGTTTGCCAGATGGATAAGCCCCTTCAACCTGAGCTCAGACTTTCTGACGTCTCCCACTTCTCACTCTGCTTAGCTAAGAGCTCTGGCTGGGACCTGGTCAAAGGACTCGTTAATGGGAAATGGAATATGGCGAGTGTAGCTGGTACCCAGGGAGAAGCATGCAATGCCCAAGCATCCGCTCAACCTGACTGCTGTGCAGATTTGCGACACGGTACATGCAGCACCTGCGATGCCTTGTGTACGCCTCTGTACTTAACCCCAAACTAATTGCTGTCTAATCTGCAAGGGTGTTGAAGCCACAATATATTCTCTATAATGTTAGGAATTATACATTATTATCACAGGGTATTAATACAATATCATGTGTGCATATATATGTGTATATACATGTACACATATATATAATTTGGGGGATTACGACATGTTTCACAGTGACTTGTTAGGATCATGTTGCAGAGCAAGGAGGAAAGGGAAAATAAAAGCAATCTCCCTCCCTTTTAAAGAAAGTGCTTTGGAATCAAACACATAATCATACCCTTTATTTTTAAAGCTCTATCTTCTTTGAAAGAAGCATGCAAAACCAACTGCATAATACTAATTTTCTCTCTCCAGAAGGGAGAGTTGACACTCCTGGGATTTCAGCCTGTGGTAAGGCTATTATAACCCTGAGGCTTAAATCACAATATGCTTCGATCTGCTATGCAGATTTACTGTCCCAATGGACGGCTAGCAGTTTGCAACTGAGAATTAACATAATATGGCTTCTTCTGTTATTCCTGTCATTTATGTATCACTTCTTTAGTTATTCCTGTCATTTGTTAAAGCAGCAGGTATTGCTCTCCATATCAGGAGCTACGATTTGGATCTGGGCACGCATTTTAATTCTAAGCGCTCCTAGAAGCTTGCAAAGCATGCTTCTGTAACCCTGCTCGTTTTGTAACGTACCTCAAGTGGTCTCTCTCCTACGTTATCGTATACTGCAGGCTTGTAGTAGAAAAATGCCAGTGGTGGTTGTTTCTGGTACTCGTCTTTCTTGAGAGAAGGAAGGGACAGATTTGAGGAGGTGAGCTGTTGAGGAGGAGTGTTTCTCCCCCTCCCCTGGAAACAGCTGGAGAGGGGACAGCCCTGTCCCAGAGTCCAGGGCTGACATCGCTCAGTGCCAGCTCACCGGCACTTTTCCTTTTTCTGCCGGATGTTCCTTTTCTGGCACCGATCTGTCTGGTGAGGGACAACAGGCTGAGACCAGGAATAAAGGCCCATTTCTTTGCTTCTGGCTGATTGCTAAACCTGATCGCTAGTGCTGAGTGCAGTTTAAACAGGTGAACAAGCATTTCGGTACTCAACACTCCCATTTGGCCTTGAGCTGCAAGTTTTCACAGTTTGTGTGCAATTACTTGCTTCAGAACAAGAAGTCTCAAGTGAAACTGATTTTAATGGGAGGTAAACTTGCAACACACGTTGAGATTTCTGTGCATCCAGGCTCTAAGGTTGTTCCATCATCAGGAGGAATAAATTATCTCTAAAGGCTAACAGCAAATTCGGGGCTCTGCTGGCATATTTCTTCTAATATTCAAAACAGAGAGAAGTGCTAGAGCCAGTTTTTAAATTGTACTTGTCCTTGGCTGTAATGGAAAGCAAATACCCGTCAACCCGATACCACAAGCTATAGAACCAAGGGGGGTTGTCAGGGCCTTATACACAAAGCACTCAATCTGTAACTGCATGAGAAAACAAGGCATATATCTGCACTTGTGTTTTTAGGATAAAACCCTAATGTTTTGGAGCCTTGTCTTGACATACCTACACACTATTATTTTGATTATTTTATAAGGAATTGAGGACCCAGGTCCAAGTAAAATTTGAGCAAAGTATTAAATTGGTCTTTATCCTTACCCAATTAGATATTTAAAGAAGGCAACAGACCTCGTGCCAGGCATTTGATCTTCTCCAAATACTGCAGAGTTGTGCAACAGAAGGAAACAATCTCTTAAGATTGAAGCCTGATGGAGAGGAACAAAACAAAAAAATTGAAATTAAAGCTTTTCCATCTGATTCCTTTATAACAAACTGTGAAATGTCATTGCTCTCACTGCCAGTCAGTCTTCTTCTAAAGCTCTTATGGATTGAGATAAGTTATTTTAAGTAAGAATTTAGATTTGGCAGATAATACTAAACTACAATGGCATAGAGAAGGCCTTCAGGCATGTTGGCATTTCACCCCTACTTCTGCACCTATCACAACAGACAGCGCTTAGAAATGTCAACACAGAGAAGTTTAGCTTCCTAACTATTCTGCGGTAAAGTTCAATAACTTTAAAATACAAATAGAGCTGTTCTTTGGGGTTTGGGTGGTTTTTTTTTTTTAACACTAACATAAACCAAAAACTATCCAACATATTACCATAGCTAAAGAGGAACAGCAGAGAGGAAGCATTGCACCAAATTCTGTCTTCTAACTAATGTCAGGAGTGCAGTAAATGTGGCAAAGTAAGTGGGATCTGTGAAAACAAATTCAGTCTTCCTTACAGCCACCATAAAAAGCTCTTGAAGGGTGATGAAATAAATTAAGAATAAAGAGTATCCCTTGGCAACTTTAACTGTAGAGCCAAAAGGTTGTTACTGCAAAGTTTTTACCCATACAGCTACCATGGACTTAGATAAGACCCCTCACATAAGCGTCAACTGAAGTGCCTATTGCACAATTTAACCCAAGATAGTCGACCACAAATAAAACCATCCACAGGTCAGACCACACTGGACTCCATGGGGTGTGAGCAATGCTGTAGGTCTTGCTGCAAGACCAGAGTTTACAGGGACAGCCTTTTCCTCAGAGCCTTTGAAGCAAATGCAGCTGCTGTTGCAAAGGAGTGGAGAGAACATAAAAAGTGAGAAATCAGAGAAATTTAGGCCCTGGTGAGCGTGTATTATGTGCAGCTTTGTAGCATGAGCAATCAATGAAAAGAAGCACAAGCTGTATGTTAATGCTGACTGCACAGAGGCAATCAGAAGAGCACATGTGCTGCCAGTGCAGCGTAGCCCGAGAGGACAGGCGGTCCCTGAGCACCACTGCCCTCCCTTCTGCCTTCTGTAGAAACTTGGGTTGCTTCTCGGCACATCATTTCCATGGGCACCCTTTGGCATCCCAGTGTAGGTGAACCTTACTGCTCAGTATATGCAGGCAATTCTTTATACTGTGTGGATTTTAGACGACCAATTCTAAATCTATCATCCATGATTGTTACAGAAGCCAGCAACATTTTAAAAATATTGACTTGTATTTTCCGTGGGAGAGTTTTTGTTTGTTTTACTTAGGTGGCTGTATCTTACAAGTTAGTAGAATAAACAGAAGCTTTCTTATTCCTGGAAACTGTCTTCAAGTTTGAAGGCAGGCCAAGAAAGGAAGGAACTCCAGTTTCTGTGACAGTCAAAGATATCTGTAAGTCTGTGTTTATATGCATATCTGTTAACTCTATATACATAATTTTTATCTTTTCTACCAAAAAGCTGGTAGCTCCAGAATGGTCCTAGATAAGACCCCAGGGAGGACTTAAAAATAGGAGAGGAACTGTGGAAAAGAGATATTTGCTAATAGCGTAGTCCTTGTGTTTAACTGGAGCTCCAGCGAGAGGAGAGAAATCTCCTTCTGTCGCTGTGTGCAGACATCCCGGGTGGGATGACCTGTGTGCTAGAAGGGCCACGGGGAACTGCCTTCACCTTGTGCCAGAGGAATACGTTATCTCTGAAACCAAGGAAAATAAAGGACTCTCTTGTTCTGAACTGCCTTCGCTGCCCCAGAGGAGGAAGGTTTTATGGCTAGCCTGGAGGATAAGCTTTCACCCTAAGGGGGAAATTGTCATGGATCTCTCTAGCGAGGGAGAAGATGCTGGAGCATGGGTGGCTGTGGCGGAGAAAGAGCCGCGTGTTCCTGCGTGCCACACATCGATAGCGTGGGGGTTATGATTTGAAACAATCTGTAGTATAAGCTTTTGTCTTGAGATTTTGAAAAGTGTTCACACCGATGTAATCACGATGAACTAATCTGAGTTGCATTATCTTGGGCTGTGACTGAATCTGACCCCAGTGTGTTTTGCTTCCAAGTAGGAAAGGCGTAGGAATGATTAAGTACCCAAGAGTTCTTGTGAATTATGTTTAAAATTAAAGATACTTCTTCTACATAATGACTTATGTGCTTCGTTTTGCAGACGTATGGCTCATTCTCCATATGTTATATCATGAAAAATGTGGTTTGTAACTATGCTGTAAAGCAAGATGTTTGTGATTAGAAACACGAATTAGTTAATTATATCAGTTTTTTCTTTTTAAAAAATAAAGTAAATGGGAGCTATTAGAGTATCCTCTGATTATGGACAGCGACAAGATTATGTTTTACATATACATATAAATGTGTGTGCATGTGTACATGTATATATATGTGAATATACGTATGTAGCATTCTCAGACAGCAGAATGCAGGTGGCTCTTTCTGAACCCCAAGAGCTGGATGTATATCCTGAAGGCAAGCAGATTTGAGGAGGAGATGATTGGTACGTAGACTTTGTAAGGCTGGAAAACTGCACCAGCAGTACAATCAATTAGTAGAAAAAATATTCATAAGAAACACGTTTTTTTAAACCACGGCAACAGCTCTGTGGCTTTCTTAGTGACAGGTATGATTTCATGGATTTTCCACATGTCACTCTGAAACCTAAACGAGCCCAGAGGGCTGCTCATGAAACTGATCCCTTTTTCATGGAAAAGCCTGTTCCAGGAGCACTCGGTGCTGCCGACATTGGTGTCAGGAGGATCGTGAAGTAGGAAATATTTATTTGTAAGCGTAACCGAGTCTCGCATGCTGCAGGAGGGCTGCTTGGGGGGCTGGAAGGGTGGTAGGACACGGTCCTTTCTCTGGTTAGCAAAAACGGTCTAGTGGGACCCAGAACTCCTGAGTCTGTGAAAAGACACCAGAAATCTCACAGGAAAGACATCTGCTGTATCTCATCTTGAGTTGCTACAGAAACCCCAGAGGAGCTTCAGAGATTTGGCAGAAAAGGTAGATAAGATGCAGCCAGGCGTTAGGACTGGTATGCAGTGCTTGGCCCTGGAGATGGGAGAAGGAATCAGAAAGCAGATATATCATTTCTTCAGATATACTTCACTCCTCTCTCTTTGAGTAATGCCTCAGTGAGTATTCACTATGCTGGAAATTGTCAGTATCTTGAGGGCTAGTTGCCTTTGTCCTTTTCTTGCTGGTGAAACATGCAGTCACAAGTAAAAGGTTGGTTGTTCAGCTTATTGTAATAACAAGAAGTGTTACAACCCACAGTAATAAACTTCAGTGTGAACCATTGTTTTCCAAAAGAGTCCTACTGCTACATGAGCTACAGGAGGACCCTAAATAAATACAGGCACCAACGGTACTTATATCCTGTTTTCAAGGTTTGCAACCCAGCCAATTAAATGCAATATGTCCATCCGAACAAACTGTTAAGAAACATGTTAAGACCAAGCCCTAGGACTAAAGCAATTTGATGTCTTTTTGGGTCATATTTTTGATAAGATCCTTTGTGTATTTTGGTCATGCAGTATTGTCCCTGTGCTGTTTAAGTGGGCCCTGGAGACTGAAGTAAGCAAGGTGAAATCAAAGCACGCCAAAGTTGCAGGCTAAAGCAAAGCCAGGGTAGCAGTTCTGTTCCTTTCCAGAAAGCCGATGAGTTTTATACCGAATAAAACATTTTCACACTTTTATATTTTTTTTCTCCAAATGAGGTCAAAATCTGCAGGCGAGATGACACTAAAGATTAGACTTGCATTATCATCAATGTTTTCTTTTAAAATAGTTTTTGTAAGTGTTTTTAAAGCCTGATTGGTTTTGGCAGTACATTTAAGACTGTCTATGCAGAAATACCTGAACAAAGATTCATCTTATGTTCCATATATTTAGGTGTAATTGTATTATCTCCCAACCAGGAATCCCTTTGCAAGAAATCTAAAGGAAGTAAAGAACTACTGAGAAATGAAACAAATTTGTTCTTCTAGCACCAAGAAATAGCTTGACAATTAAATTACATTTAATTGCAAATTTCAAAACCAAAAACATTTCCTTTACAGAAACAAGAACAATAAAAAGAAGTATCAGATGATTTTGTTATACTTCCAATGGACAAAACATTGTCTGGCAAATTTGTGCTCGGTTCCTGTTGTTTTGTAGTAATAAGGGAATCGGTGTTAGAATCATGGCTTGACAAACAAGAATGATTGGAAAAGTTCTTTGGCAGAGATCAGTCTACACAGGAACTTGGCCTGTGTACAGTGAAAATACACTACAGATGTATAAATTACGCAGGTTGGGACAGTGCTGGCCAAAACCTTCTATACTGGAGTCATGTGGGAAAGAAAGTCTAGACATCATAGATTTAACTTACTTCATCTAAAATCATACAATCTAGAAATTGCCTAAAACCACATCTGGATAAGTACACATACAGAATTTTGTAACCAGTTATGTTAACTAGATGTTCAAACATGGAACAACCAAAGGATTTTAGCCAATTGGCTCTACTGGTAAAGCTTACATATAATTTTAGTTATAGTATATACTATATATAGAGAGTATATATGTTTTAAGCAACCAATGAATTAAGCCAACCAGACAGAAAAGAAAAAACCCTGCATTTTATTACAGAAAGTAGCTTGCAATCAGGTGTAAATTGTTACAGTCCTACATTTTTATAGCTGCAAATAAACTTAATCAAACAAGAATCCAAATTCCTAACTGTTGGCACACAAGGCCAAATGAAAATAATTTGCTTTATTTAATAATTTTAGCCAAGGACATAGGCTTTTCTGCTGGGGAGACAAAGTCAGGGTGGGAAAAGAGTAATGCAGGAGTGTTCGGTCATTCTTGGGAAAGATAGGGAACTGTATATGGAGCTACAGTCGCTTGTGGAAGGCAGGAAAAATTGGAGATCTGATGGTGAGATGGGTTTTATGCATTATATGTTACATATAAATCTCTATTATATTATGTGTATGTTTCTAAGAGCTTTGGAGTTAAACTTTCTTAGCTGTGCCCCTTTTGGTGGTTGTGGATAGACAGTCTGTGAGGTTATGCAATGCCCGTGCCCGTTGCAGACAGTCAGGTCACGAGTGCCCTTTTGGACCTACGTGCTCAGTCCCAGGTGGAGATTTCAAGGGGTCTAAAGACATTGCCAAGGAAAAAAGCTGTTCAAGCAACACGCAGAGTACAGGGAGAACAGAGTGAGAACTCCCAAATCTGCTCAAAACTCCCGCAGGTCTGTCTGTGCTCTGTGTCTGCCCAGGAAAAGACCTACTTGGACAGCCAGAAACTGGCTTGTATTTGGACATCGTCAAAGAACAGCGTATGGACAAGGCTGAAGACAGTTAGTCAGCAGCCAGCATGAAAGTACTGTAGATGGGAACTGTGCCAGCATTAGCTGTATTACAAGGCAGCTGTTTAGGAAGATTACAACAACTTTTCCAGGTACCATCTCTTTCTTTCCTTCTGGGTAAAGCCATCTCCCTGTGCCCTCAGCACGCAAATTCCCACTCCAGCATGCTCAGCACAGTAGGCTCATGGAAGACTTCATGTGTTACACTCTAACCTTCCTTTGTGGTCTCAGCTCTTGCCACCAATGGTGATGGTAGCCACTGCCGTATCCCCTCTTCTTAAAGCTTCCCTAGTTGCTTGCTTCCTTTCTGGGCAGCACATTTCAGCCATGCCTCCTGTGCCCTCCCCAGCTGAGCCCCCGCGAGCCACCCCTGCCAGCCCCTCCTGCTCAGGGACCCGGCATCCGGCAAGGGACTCACGGTTACCTGCTTAGCTGCAACATCTCCTAAACCTTGGGTCTGAGGTTAATAATAATAGTAATAAGTAGTTACCTTAGTAATATACTAATAAGTAGTTACCTTCTGCTTGCCCGGCTAAAGTCGTCTTTATCTGTTTTACTCGATGCCCGACTGCTCCGGCTGCAGTGTGCGACTCCTGTTGAGGGGGGCCGGGGAGGGGTGTCTGTATTTACCCACTTCAGCAGCTTTCTCAAGATTGCTGTTCAGTTCAGACTAGAAGAGAGTATTGATACCAATTATTCCAAATGTTTTAGTCCCTACATGATTTTATGCTTTAAATATCCTATGCTATAACACCTTTGTAATCACGCTCTTTATGCCTTTCAACAACGTCCCCCCGGTGCTGGCAGCTGTCACAGCACACACCGAACCTGCGGCACTGGACGTGGCTTGGATCAAGTTGATGCAGACTATGTCTAGCCCTGGACTCCGCTCCTGTTGCACTGCAAACACAAATTCTCTCTGTTACGCATTGAACTTTCAAAAAACAACACACTACCTGAAAAATAATTTCTTTCATCTTAAAGTATGGTGGGGAAGGTGTTTGCCAGGGTCCTTTTGACCAGTTTCCAGCTAATCTGGCCTCCACAAATACAAATATGAAACTGTTTACATGTCTAGACTAAGGCTACATTTTTAATTGAGAGGTTTTACTAGCAGTCATGATGGATGTACCAAAATTTGACCAAATGTCTGGAAGAGAACTACACTAATGCCTGTCTTGGGTGGCAAATGAACATAGGAGGAAAAAAAGTAGAAGAAGGAAGGAGGTATGTATATACAAGGGATGGCACGGTCTTTCAGAAGGCAGCAGAGAAACAGATTCCTCCAGGTTTTTTCTATATTTAAAAAACCAAACAAACAAAACAGGATTTTCCTGGAAAAAAGTGACTTATCTCACTATTCTGACCATGCAAGTAAGACTAACAGGCCATTACTGCCATCAGTTAAATTAGACATTGTATGTTTGTGGTATAGATACTTCAGCTGTGATAATGTATGCTGAAGCTCAGTATGGTTTCCTGCAAAGCCAGCCTAGGAAAAAATACATTTAAGGATACAGAGACTGTTTTACTGGGAAAATGCTTTAAATGTTATGAAGCTTTAGTGTTCGGGTTGTTAATGCATCCTTAAATTAAATGTTCGTTCAACTGGAAATGAAACATTTGGGAGAGGGTTTTTCATAGCAGATGGAGTGTTTACAGTTTGATTTCTAATTCAGTTGAAGTGTAAGAACCCAACTTACAGAATATATTGAAGTGTCCGGTGTGAGAAAACTTAGATCTGATTTTTCAAGTGCATGTATTTTCAAGATGAAGTCCAGGTTTTCAAGTCAAGCAGTTGGAAAGTAAGAAACACACGACTGACAGACATAATTTTCCAGTTGGTTTTCTGGCTAGCTGTAACTCGCCTCCCCTTCCAGGCTCCTCCTGTCCCCCCTGCAGGCGCCAGTCAGTGTGGCACTATTCCCCCCCAGCAGTACTAGGGTATTCAGCAGTATTAACTGTTGCTGTTCATCCCCTGTGTCACTCTGGTTTCTCTGTGTGCCCTGGTGGCAACTACTCCTCTGATGAGCGCCCACCATGAGCCATCCAGAGTGGTTGTGTTGTGCTGGTCAGTTCCTGGGCTTTTCCTCCGCTCATCAAAATGAGCTGGATGAGCTCAGCAAGAACCTGGACCACAGCCTCCATCACCCCTCTGGCTTGCGGAAACCAGCTCCATATTACGAGGGATAACCATGGCATACAATTCTTTCCACGAGTTGCTCAATCTTTGTTTCTGAATTGTATCAGTCCTTGGCCCGTGGTGTTTTACTGGGAGGGTGTTCAAGAACTTTTCTTCTTTGATGGCTCATTTCCATCCAGTTTATGTCTATTTGCGATATGTATGTGTGTGTATATATAGTCGTTTACTTTAAATGGTTCTCATATGTTCCTAATGTTTAACTCATAGTGTATTTATGGAAAGCAGCTATATTATTTCTCAGGCTTTATTTTAGTAGGCTTAATGCAGCTAGTGTCTTCCAGTCTCTGTCATAAGACAGATTTTTCTTTTCTTATGCTTTTTTTTTTAATTTGAAATAATCTTGCTTTAACAGGAAATTTCTGTTAACTCACTTCAAGATACAATCCAATACTTTAACAATCACACTAATACTTACTTATTTCTGTCCAAAATATCTTGGTTGAAATACACTAGGCTCCACTCGGATTCTTCCACAGCTGCATTCGAGTGGTTTAGTTCTCCTATGATCAACTAATATCCAAAGATTTTCCTCCTCTTCTGCCATTTAATTTGCTGAGTTCCACGCTCAAGGCAGAAATTCTTGCTCTCAGTTCCAGAGTACATGTTTTTGCCAAATTTTGTCCTGTTTCTATTTCAATGTGCAAGTTATAAATTCTTCTTTATCCTCCTCTTATTGATTATGCCTCCCAGTTTTTGGGCACCATCATATTTTGTTAATATCCTCCAGGTCTTTGGGCCAAAACCACTAATGAAAATATTAAATGATGTTAGTTCCAAGAATAGTTCTTGAAGAACTCAATAAGTTACCCTGTTCAAGTTGGATATTCTTATTTTATTACAATACAAGCACTTGTGGACCTGCTACCGCCCCTTAGCAACACTTAAGTATTTCTGCAGAGACTTATCTTGAGTTATATAAGGTTTGTTGATGACTCCAATGTAAGATTTTACCCCTAAAATCATAAATAAGCATTTCCTTAAAATAACAAATGATAAAATCCTAACAATACAGTGGGGTTTTTTGAGTTAGTTGAGACAGAGTGACTATGCTGGAGACATAAACAAACCAAGAAGAACATCAGTCATCAACAAAAACGTTATTTGTAGTTGAAATCTGCCATCCTTGTAAGTTTGTTTAGATCCTGCAATACTTAATCTTTTCATCGTGAATCTCAAAACTTTTCCAGTTTTCCAAATCTGCTTAGTGCGTGCAAGAGGTTTGTCAGGGATCATGAAAAATTACAATCTTTTGACAATTTCAGTTGGGTTTGAATTTCAGTTTTCAGGTCAGTTGAAACTTCTAAGTTAGCTTAAAATTTAAGGAGAATGAATTCATGTGAATTTCTGCTGCTTGCCTGATAATGAAAGTCCCCTTTTCATTGTGAACCGAAATGCACAATAAAAGGGAAGAGTTTTGACATAAGTCTTTCTTCACACATTCAATAAGTTAGTGGTCATGCTACCTTCTGCTGAAACGAAGGAGTCACAGCAATGAACTTTGCAAAAACTGATCTGCATCGTCTTAGGAAAGAGAGGGAGTGGACTGCCTTTTTTAGTGGATGAAGCACATCAGTAATATATCTTTTATCTTTATAGGCAATGAATAAATCATGAAAAAACAAGAGGTGCTTTAGTTTTTATCAGAAAATCATTACTGTACTTAGAGTATTAAAGACTTATGTCAGTCTAGCTAAATGGGTCAATACTACATAAAGACCTAGCTCAAATCTGAAATATTATGTCTACTTTTAAAGAATGCAGTAATATGTGAGCTACATATTCCATCTATTTCTAAAGGATGAGCTCTCCTTAGCAATTCTTTCATTCCAATTCACTGTTTAAATCTTGGTTATTATTTTGTTTTCTGGCAAGTTAGTATTAGATAAAAATTTGCATGAACTGTGTCATGTGGGTTCAAAGATGCACACACAAGCTAATGTTTTCTGATAATGTATATTGCTTTGATGGCAACTGGCAACCATTACTGTAACACAGTTGGGATTGTGGAATAGTCATTACTGGCACCAAAAGATGCATTTGTAAACCACAAGACAACTTAGTTTCTCTAACTCATTTTTTAATGTTCTAGATGGCTATTGGAACAGCTGTAATCAAAGAATGAAATAGTGTAGCACTCTTATTGTAGAGATGTAAAAATACTTGATAGTTGAATAAATTGATGTGGCTGCTGTATTCATCAGTTTAAGGTGACACTCTGAGATTAATTTTCACTGGTTTGTAAGATAATGGGTTTTTTCTAAACTTTTTTTTTTACCCGCACTGTATGAAGAAAACTAACAAACAAAATGGCCCAGCCAGAAATTGGAACCATCAGAATTTCATATGCAGACTTTTCCAGGTATTTTATCACAAAAGCCCTAAACAAGGCCTAGTGCTCCTCAGGGTAGAAATATTGGAAATGGAAAACCGATGCAACTGAGACGCACGTGGGTTTAGTTCAGCTCTAATCCTAACACTGTGTTAACTAATGATATCATTGTCTCTAATCCAAAGGCTTTTACCATTATCTATGGGTATAATCTGATATTCAAGAAACAATTTTTTTGTATGAGTATTGGATTCTTAGGATCAAATTTGCCCTACGAAGAAGACCAGCATAAGTGTTAGGCAAGACTTAAGTGCCATTTTGGTCTTTGAAATGGAACTTTAATTGGTGCACAGTCCTCAGGTACCCAGGGGAGAGGTCTGGGCAGCAGAGGCAGAGCCAGCATGTGGATGTGCTTTAACCAGCAACTCTGGGAACTGACCAAAAACCAGGTTGCCTTTGAAGGGTGGTTTTTTAATAGACCTAGGTGATTTCTTACTATGAGTGATTATTTAATAAAATCTGATCTCCCATAAAATTGTTCATAAGACATTTTGAGGCATCAATCTTTGATAGCTGTATCCTGCAAAACAAGGTATGCAGTCAGGTTATGGAAAGGATTACATGCCTCGGCCCCTCCAGCAGCCAAGGGCCAGCCTCAGGGATCTGAAATTCCCTTCCGGAGCTCCCTGAGAAGCCAGGTTTCAAGCCTGCAGGAAATTATGTTTTCCTCAAGCTTAGCTTGAGTTACATCAAAACAAATCCGAATCTTTTTTTGCAAAGCAGCTCTCCCAGCTGCTCACTGGAGTAGTCATTCTTACACTATTTTGTTGCTAATAAGTAATGTTTTTTGTAATGTCTGCATCTCAACTGGGAATTAATTGCCATAACACTGGGGAACCGCTCTTCCAGGGAACCACAAACCCCTGCCTTGGTTTCAGTGAAAACATGCTGAAACTGAGACACTCCAACAAAGTATTTCAGGCTGACCTGGTTTCGGCTGGGACAGAGTCAATTTTCTTCCTAGTAGCTGGCACAGTGCTGTGTTTTGGATTTAGGATGAGAATAATGTTGATAACACACCGATGGTTTAGTTGTTGCTGAGCAGTGCTTACACTAGTCAAGGACTTTTCAGCTTCCCATGCTCTAC